>NC_135725.1:36723354-37034431 GCF_964656455.1 Halichoerus grypus | reverse complement strand
ACAAAACTCAGAGGCAAATTGTGATCCTCAGCTAATGAAGGCTACATAATAACTTTTATAACTTGTATATTGGTATAAGGCATGATTATTGAAGTATTCTTTACATACAGTAAAATTCACCCTTTTAGGCTATATATTTTAGTTATTTTTTAAAGATTTTATTTATTTATTTGAGAGAGAGAGAGAGAGAGAGCAGTGGGGAGGGACAAGTGGAGAGATTTGGAGAGAAGCAGACTCCCTGCTAAGCAGGAAGCTGGACATGGGGCTTGATCCCAGGACCCGGAAATTATGACCTGAGCCAAAGGCAGACGCTTAACTGACTGAGCCACCCAGGTGCCCCTATATTTTAGTTATTTTGGATGAATGTATAGAGTCATGGACAAACTACTACAATCAAGGTAGAAAATATTTTTATCTTCCCACAGAGTTCTCCTCTTGCTTTTCTGTAGTCAATCCCCCTACTCCAAACCCAACCTTTAGCAACCACTGATTTGATTTCTATCACTGGTTTGATTTTTAACAATGTCATAAAAATGGAAGCATACAAGACAATACAAGTAGCCTTTTGTGTCTGGCTACTTTCATTTAAGATAATACTTTGGAGATTCATCCATGTTACTGCATGTATAGTTTGTCCCATTTCATTTCTGAGTTGAATTTTATTGTATATGTTTATTAGTATTAGGCCAACAGACACATGAAAAAATGCTCAACATCACTCAGCTTCAGGGAAATACAAATCAAAACCACAATGAGATACCACATCACACTGGTCAAAATGGCTAAAATTAACAACTCAGGAAACAACAAATATTGGCATGGATGTGGGGAAAGGAGAACCCTCTTACATTGGTGGTGGAAACGCAAACTGGTGCGGCTACTCTGGAAAACAGTATGGAGGTTCCTCAGAAAGTTAAAAATAGAGCTACCCTATGATCCAGCAATTTCACTATTTGGTATTTATCCAAAGGATACAAACATAGTGATCCTAATGGGCACATGCACCGCAATGTTTATAGCAGCAATGTCCACAACAGCCAAACTATGGAAACAGCCCAGATGTCCATCGACAGATAAATGAATAAAGCAGAAGGTGTATATATATTCGATGGACTATTACTCAGCCATCAAAGAGAATGAAGTCTTGCCTTTTGCAATGACATGGATGGAACTAGAGGGTATTATGCTAAGTGAAATAAGTCAGTAGAGAAAGACAAATACTATACAATTTCAATCATATGTGGAATTTAAGAAACAAACGAGATGACCATAGGGGAAGGGAAGGAAAAATAAAATAAGATTAAAATTGAGAGAGAGGTAAACCATAAGAGATGCTGAACCTTAGGAAACAAACTAAGAGTTGCTGGAGGGGAGCTGGGGGGGTGGAGGGATAATTGGGTGATGGGCATTAAGTAGGGCACCTGATGTAATGAGCACTGGGTGTTATATGCAATTGATGAAACACTAATTTCTACCTCCGAAACTAATTTTAAAAAAGACATTGTTGAGAGATGCATTTTACACATTTTTGTTACATTGAATTAAATGTATGGCACTTTCCTTATGTTTCCACACACACATTTGAAAACACTTCTAACTTCATTAAAGAAGATGTTAGTTGAAAAAAAAAATAGTTAACTAGGATAAGTTTTGATAACTTATATAGTATCCAGATAATACAGAATGAAGAGGATAAATGGAGAAGCACTGGGGAAAGAGGCAAGAATGACAATACAAGTCTAAAGATACTATACTGGGGACTGCATCTATCCTTCCCAAATTATATTTTCGCAAAACTCTTGCTTTGAATACTGATTGTGGTCTACGGCCATCCCACCCTGAACGTGCCCGATCTCGTCTGAATACTGATTGTGTGTGGTTATCTTGTTTTAGAAATATTTTGGAGAAAGCAGCAAAAATAACTATAGGTAAATAGAACTTTCAGCTATTTGCCTTTATTCTAAATTTGAGCACAACAATAATGAATTATTTTAACAATTAAAATGGAACAGGTCTGTAACAGCTGATTAAGCATGTAATATTATGACCTCTTAATTTTTTTTAATTTAGCTTTCTTTTCTTCCTTTACCCATAAAAGTGCCAAACTATTGATTATTATAAAACACCATGGAAAGCAATTCAAGTTTTAAAAAAGAAGAAAAACAAACAAACGAACAAACAAAAACAAGAGTCTTTGAAGAATGGTCATCTCTTAACAGTGGAAGGTCAGCAGAGGAGAAAGTAGGGGATTGAAGAGTGTCTCTGAAAATAGTCAAAGCTATTTTTGGTTAAACGTACCTTCTGATTAAGAAACAGAATTGACCTATACTGTAATAAGATGATTTTGGAGTTTATATAAGGAAAAGGGAAAGTACTTGCATACTAGAAAAGGGATTTTATGATGCTTTGGGGGTCCAATTCCATGAAGCTCTTGAGAAACAAGGTAGATGTCTCTCTGTTTAGGAAGCTTTGGGCTCTTATCCTTCCTGAACTCATAAGTGTAGACTTCCAGATCCCCATTGTACAATTTTGCTCTTGCGATTCTGAAATCCTCATTAACATTGCTTTCAGGCTAAGCTTATTTGTCTATTGGGATTCTTAGTGGTTATCTCCCTGTAGCTGAGCTATTCCTTCTCAAACATGTGTTGTCGTGATCTCAGGGCAAGGTTAGGATTTGGAAGTTGGTGATGAATAAAGAACACCAGGCTCAATGTCTCGGGTCGTCTTATGTAAATCTTACCCAGTTTGAGAGCACATATCATTTGAATAATACAGAAAATATTTCGCCCTAAACAGTATTACTTTCTTCCTTTTGAAACCATCAAAAGTTGTTGGTCTATGCCTATAGGCTTTATATCATTTTATGGGGAGTATTGTTTATAAAACAAACATTTTTAACTTTTATTTTTTTCTAAATCATGACCTTGCCAACAGCTTGATTTTACCCCAGTGATTTGCTACTATACAGAAATAAAGAATAAATTTCTGTTGCAATAAGCCACCAGGTTGTAGAAACGTGTTACAGCAGACATAAGAAACTGATACATAGGGTGTTTACACAGTAACCTCACGGGCAATAACATGAGCTGTAATTACTCAATGAGATATTCCAGAAATATTCTATTCTTTTTAGAGTATATACCTGCCTATTCAAAAACAAAAACAAAAGCTTACTTACCAACCTAAGGGTGATCATTACTTGATACTTCTCATAAAGCCCATCTTTAGCCAGAAACCACCTATCTTCAGCAATTATACCACCTTGTTTTAAGATGTTTTTCTCTACCCCATTGAATCTGGGCTGGATTTATGAGTTGGTTTAATTTATAAATCTTTTTTAAGATTTCATTTATTTATTTCTCAGAGAGAGAAAGAGCACAAGCAGGGGAGTGGCAGGCTGAGGCTGAGGGAGAAACAGGCTCCCCACTGAGCAAGGAGCCCCATGTGGGACTCGATCCCAGGACTCTGGGATCATGATCTGAGCCAAAGGCAGATGCTGAACCGACTGAGCCACCCAGGCGTCCCATTAACTTATAAAAGTCTACAGAGATTCTAGCATAAACCTTAAAAGGTGTTACACATCCAATCTTGACACTTTCTACCCTAAGATCCCCATGTAAAAAAGCCTGGGAATTAAAGACTCATGAAGAAAGCAACACACCAGTACAAACTCCACACATGTATGAATGAGGTCATCTAAGACCATCCAGCTACCACCTAGTGCCAGATGATTGCAGCAGCCTGAATGACCCCAGACAAGACCATTTTAAATTGCTGAACAACAAAATGAGTAAATACAGTTATTCTGTTTGGTGCATCCAAGTTGATAGGTTATTTGGCACCAACACAGGTAAGCAATACAGTTGTATTTACAATGTCTGTCACAATTTCCTGACACACAGTAGCATAAAAATTAATCAACCGCTGCTTGCTTCTGATTAACTTTCTATCTTCATTCTTTGAATAAGCAGACCCTGCAAATACCAAGAGCATTGTACCTATAGAGATAAATGCTTTCCAAATTTAGCCGTATTATCCTCAGACTTCTAAGAGACAGTTTTGCTTGTGAAAATATATTATTTTTTCTAAATATTATTTAAAATGAAAAAAATTATGTGAAATAACTAGTTATTTCTAAGAAAACTATGTTGAATGATTTGGAAATTTAAAAAAGGTAAAGTATTTTAAAGATGCTATATGTTAGGTGTGGGCATGACAAATATAAAGGATTGGGAGAAAATAACCAAAATTTTGATGGATTCTACATTCAAATTACTTTACAAGTAATTTATCAGTCCTCTTTAAACTGGAACTCTTAGACACATTATGGGTGGTTTTTATGCAAAGATAACTCAAAAGCCTCATTCAAAAAGAAGTCTTGAAATTAAACAAAATGTTTAGGTTATGCTAGGGTCATGCTTTTATGAATTCTGCTTTAATTAAATTTCCAATTTACCAACTGACTACAATTCCAGTCATGTCATCTAAGATATTTAACTTGATTGGATATAGGTAGAATCAAGAAGAGAAGGATGAATCACTTTCTTATTGGGACAAACCACACAAATGAATTTTAGCAGCAAATTCCATGGGATTCCCAAATAATGGTAAATAATGTTGGATAACATGGACATAGAAGATGAGGAGAAACAGAGTGGTGAAGTGTTGCTAAGAAGATACATTGGAGCTCTACTTATACAGATCTCTCAAAGTCAGGCTAAGGAGTTTAATATTGATTTCCTGAAAAAACAAAGGCTTTGTTTAGTTTTTTTAGAAGAAGACCAAAATTATGCAACTACATTTTAGGAAGATAATTCTCACTATAATATAAAGCACAAATAGGGGAGCCAGGAAAGATCAGTTGGGAGACTTATGCCATGATACAACTGAGATGATTAAGTCCCAGGGTCATCTACAGAGATGTGGAAGAATGGCCCATGAAAATGGAGGAACATCTTTCTAAAGCAGAACACTTCTATCCCTGGCCCTACCCCATTGCCCATTGCCCACAAAGCGCAGGAAGGAGATGATCTTCAGTATTGGACGGAATGTAACAGCTTCCTTTGCTGCGTCTTTTGGAAATCTAATGTTAGTGGCCATGCAGCTTTTGATGTTCACTGCAGTTTAAAACTGGAGGGGATTTGAGGGATCAAGCCCAAGACTCTCAATTTACTTTTTGTCAAGAAGTCTTTGTACAAATGTCTAATTGATGGTGTATTAGAAGCTCCCAACACAGTACAAAATTAAAATCCTAAAGATATCTAAGCAATGATTAGAGAATTAAGTAATGGTGAAATCGGAATCCTTGATAAACTACATAGAAACCAAAAGCTGTGTTATATTGTTAAATGATAGAACTGACTCATACTATTTATATATATATTTGCTATTCCACACATGATACTAGGCTGCAATGCTATGGGAGAGAGCAAGATGTAGAAAAACACACCATTTTCTGTCATGAAAGAGAGATTTAAAAATCAGACAATCAAATTGAAAACAACTTTTAAATGAACATTGATGGATTACTAACAAGAGGAAAGTTATATAAATTGAACCAAACATATCAGTATGTTACTTGTATTGGTCACTAAAAAGCAGAGTATCTTGTATTTCCCGGTATGGGATGAGGATATTAGGACTGTCATTGCTGTTTGGAACACTAATAATGGAGATTCTTAAATACAGTAAGAAGGCAGTAGGTTTTCTAATTATGGAGTTATTTAACATGGATGCCAGAAGCTTAGAATTTTCTTGAGCAATTCCCTAGATATTAAAATAATTTGAAAAGTCAATTGTCTGTATCTTGTGACAATAGGCTGGGTACTGTCATACAGACAAATGATTTGCATGCTTGAGGATACCATTTTGAGTAGCGTATTTAATGTTCCACACTTCAGTGATTCCCGATACTGCGTTTTTATAGCATTTAGTGATTTTATTTTTTCTACCAATGTTATTTATGAACCAAAAACCTATGTTGGCAAGGTTAGTCATTTTAGAAACCTCACTGCAAATGGTTCAGTGTAAATTTTGTTTAGGCGAGGATTTGTAAAAGATGATAAATGCAATATGATATAATAACCTCATCCTTTCATCTATCATATTGTTAAATCAAGTTGCAAGTGTTGCATTAATATGATAAAATGCTTTCTGCTTACTTTTTCTTTTAGTCAGTTAAGAACTGAGATCAGATGAGAAAATTGGACCCGAGTAAACAAGATTGCAAAATGTTTAATCTATAGACCAATAAATTAAAAGCAAAAAGATTGATCATATATCTTTGAAGTCTCAAATTATGCAGAGAATCCTAATGCTACCTTGCTTGTAGGTCAACTGCAGGAGAATAATTGACTCTTGGGCTGAATTTAGTTATGCTGAACTTTCCTGATAGTCTGGATTGTACTGAAAAGTTGGTTTAGGTTTGTGTCCTTCTCTCCCATATCCCTATTGCTAACAAGGGTTATTCTTACTTCCAGGACAACTGTCTCCTACCATTGTGTATGTTTGGTTATCATTACCTCAAAAATCTGAGCCATTAGTTTGGGGAAGTAGTGCTCAAATGTTGACAAATAAAAGGATCTGGTAGAAATTCCTTTGGAAATTCTCACCCTTTGTGCTGACACCACTTTATTAAACACTTGACCTCCCCACAGGGAACAGACATGACAGGTTTTATTTTATACTGTTGCATCATATTCTGATAGAATGTTATGCTTCACAAGAAATGAGTTAAATCATAACCCACATATGTAGATTCCATAAGGAGCAACAACAAGGAAAGAAAACTCCCAGTTATACAGTGAATTCCTCTTAAAACATTAATTACCATCTGCAATGAAGATATGAAAAGATGATAACTGACATTTTAAAAGCACATGTTTTAGTCAAATTGGTCTGTGCTCTAACTGTTGTCTTCAACATATTAGCCATATAACCTTAGGCAAGTTATCAGATCGCCCTGATGTGTTTGTAAAACTCAAATAGCAACCATTCCATAAAGTTTCTATGAGGATTAACTGAGATAATTAATTATTATATATGAAATGCCTATCATAGAGCTTTCCACAAAGGAGGGAAGATGTGAATGCTAATTCTCTTTCTCTCTCCCTTTTCCTTCAGAAGGAATCATAAGACTTCTCAAACAGAAAGTAAATTTCCCATTGTAAGGGGAGATTATGCATTATTCCAAACTGGAAAATATCAAAATTATTGCTTCACATGTTCACTGGATTTTTTTTCTTTCTTTTCATCTGAAGTGCATCCTGACAGTTGAAAACCGTCCTGTGTAATCTTTTTTTTTTTTTTTTTTTAATCACACAACCGTGAGGTCAAAACCTGAGCTGAGGGGCGCCTGGGTGACTCAGTCGTTAAGCAGCTGCCTTCGGCTCAGGTCATGATCCCGGGGTCCTGGGATCGAGCCCCGCATCAGGCTCCCTGCTCAGCGGGAAGCCTGCTTCTCCCTCTCCCTCTGCCTGCCACTCTTCCTGCTTGTGCTTCTCTCTCTCTCTGTGTCAAATAAATAAATAAAATCTTTAAAACAAACAAACAAACAAACAAACAAAACAAAACCTAAGCCGAGATCAAGAGTCGTCTGACTCAACCAACTGAGTCATTCAGGTGTCCTTTCCTGTGTATTCTTTTATTAAATGTAATAAATTCTAGTAAATCAGAGTTCAGAAACAAGTAAGACCTCACATAGGAAACATTTTCAAATTATGTAAAGATTAAAAGTAAGAACATCTTTAATACTGTTCTGGTAATAGTGTAGCAAAAGAGCTAGCAGAAATCTAAAAAGTGAAAACAAAAATTTTACTGCTTTCAATCTGTTTCTATAAAATCTATCTCCTTGTCTTGGGAAATATACTTTCAGCTTTTATATACAATCTTGAATGAGTCAACCAATTGCACAATGAGTGCTGGGGTTATAGACCTTTATTTTATGCACTTTAAGTTTTTCTGCCCTTCAGGTGTGATACATAAAGAGGAATGAAAAGAGCTATCTCAAATTGCAAAGTATCTACTCTATGTCAAGTAGGATGCCATGGATCTCCTGTGCATTCTTTAATTTAATCCTCAGAAAACCTCCCATTTATCACTTAGAATGACTGAAGAGAAATTCCTGGCCTTGTTTGTATATATTAATCCTTCTATAAACCAGAAGAAGACAAGTGAAAGCAGCAAGGAGAATGGAGAGAGATACGGAGGGAAAAGGATGGGCATAATTCTGCCACATAATCCAATTCCTTTTATATACATACCAAGTTGCTATCAAAGTTTAGCAAACACTGACCAAACATACACTATGTTCTATGCACTGACTAGGGGCTGAGGATTCACACACAGATGCATCCGAATTCTCGTCTTGGGGTTCTAGTGTCAAGGGTAGTAGATTCTAAGGTTTCTTTTTCATTGAAACCAGTGAATCATCTCCTTATTAAAAGGTTTGGAATCATTCTTATCCTACCTTATGAGTCATTCCTTAAATAGTAAAATAATATCTTTAGTTCTAAGAGAGGTTTGAAAGTAATGTACACATGAATGTGACCAGATGCGTTAAATTGTTTTTTGTTTTGTTTTGTTTTGGGATCAAACCATTTTATTGAGGGGCTTCGGGGAAAGTTTGAAGGGAGATGGCGCCTCCTCAGCCTGGCCGGAAACTTGCCAGTGTCACAGTCTGAAAGTGCAATAAATTGTTTAAAGTGTGAAAGAAAAATATTTGAAGATATTCAGAAATTTTTCATGTGAATGAAAAATAATTAGATTTCTTTATGAAACCCTCAGCGGGAGCACAATTATAATCATTATCTCCCCTTTGCTGTTTACAATTTAGCTACTTTTTAATATGATCATGCATTTCATTGTTTGCTTACTAGTTCATATATAGTAAAACAAGACCTTGGTTTTCTTGGAGTTTTTTTTCTCTTACATCTTCTTTTTTCTAAAAAAATAACTTTACAAATGTTTCATGTGTTTTTTCTTTGTCTTCTTACTCTCATTTTTCATCTCTCTTTTCCTTTTATCTTTTCTTATCAGCCCTAGATACTGGCTAGCTCTGAGTCCTTGAGGAAAGGCATAGAAACAAAGAATAAACTAAAAAGCTGCAACAACATTTTTTTTTCCTATATTAGCTCTCTCTTTTTAAAATAATTCCTAATGCTGATTTAGTATTTTTATCTTAAACACTTCATAGAAGGATATATTTTAAAACATTAAGAGTTTTCAAGGTTACATTTTGATCATTCAGAGATATGCATTTCTCTTTTCTTTTTTCACTTAAATATTTCAGGTGCACAAAGGATTATAAATATGAATTGATCATTATCCTAGTTCAGGTATCATTGTCATCATCTGTCTGTGCAGGATACTTCTTGTTATTCTTTTGTTTGGGTATTTTTCCCCCTTTCCTCATCCCTTATGCTTCCCTATTCTCAATCCCAGTCCTTTTAAGGTGCCAGTGGTAAAGGTACCACTTTAATGTATTTGGTATATTTCCTCTCTGTTGAGGGATGATAAAATGTATATCATTTTAAAAATAAAGTGATGGCGGTGCCTGGGTCACATGGATAATAAGAGTAGCCAGTAGTTAGAAGGAGAAAAAAAAAATAAAACAGTATCTCAAGAGTTATTTCAGAAAATTATTAGAATTCATCTATCCAGGGGCTCCTGGATGACTCAGTTGGTTAAACGTCTGCCTTTGGCTCAGGTCATGTTCCCAGGGTCCTGGGATCGAGCCCCACATTGGGCTCCCTGCTCAGCGGGGAGTCTGCTTCTCCCTCTCCCTCTGTCCCTTCCCTCACTCACTCTCTCTCTCAGTCTCAAATAAATAAATAAATTCTTAAAAAAAATAAATAAAAATAAGTGATGGTCACAAACTGAGAACTTACTGTGTGCTAGGATCTAACCTGAGAAGTTGTCATAGTTAAAACCCATAACAACCCTAACAGGCAAATATTATTGTTATTATTATTTTTATCATCACCATTATCATTTCCATTTTTCATTTTTCAGAATGAACACCAAGAGATTAAGACACCAATATATTAAGGAGCTTGACCAAGCTCAAAAGCTAATGAGTTTGGTTGAGAGACTGTGTTTTTAACCAATTAGGTTGTATTATCTAGCTGCTCTCTTCATATTTCACAGCATAATAGCCCCAGGAATGGAATTTTTGGGTAATTTACATACATACATTCCTGAAGCATTGCCAGATTGTTTCTAGGATGGCTGAACCAACTTACAGTCCCATTTACACTGCATGAGTCCTCACTACATCCATACCCAGAATTTAATATTTTTCTACATTGCATTTTTAGCCAAACTGATGTGTATAAAGTACAAATCAATAGTTTGAATTTGCATTTATCTACTTTCTGGGATGTTTGAATATCTCTTCAAAATACATGTTTGTCATTTTGGTTTCCCCTTCTGTGAATTTCCTATTAATATTATTAAGTATGTAAATAGATATAAAACATTTAGAGGCATTATTGATAAATAGTAGGGTCTTGGCATCTGTTCTCATATTGTCATTGCTAATTTATCATAGCTTCTATTGGGAATTCCCATATTTTCCCAGAGGATTTGAGAGTTACCAATCCCCTTTAATTTTAGACATTCCAGATACATTCTCTCATATCTTTAATGTATCCATTTAAATTTTTCTATGATACCTTTTGTTTAAGAAATCTATAATTTTGATGCAGTAGTTATATTTTTTCTTTTTTATATTTATTTAAGTAAGCTTTTCTACCACAGTTTCAATAATATTATTTTGTTATCATTGTAAGTTTTCCTTTCACATTTTGATATTTTATCCATTTGAAGTTAATTTTTATATATAGCCTGAGATTGGGATTCTTTTTTTGCCATGTAATGAGACTATTTATTAAACAACTCATCCTTTTTGTATATATAGATTGTATGTTTATTGGCCGTCAATTATGTTACTCCATTCTATTTGACAGTAAGTACAAGAGTATGATGCTATATTAATTACTATGGCTTTAAATATGCTTTAGTATCTGGCAAGATAAGTTTTCCCTGTTTTTGCTCTTTTATTTCCTCTTTACTTATATAAGATCTTTTTTAAAAAAATTCTAATTGATAATGCATATGAATCTTCCTAAAGTTTTAGATTAGAATGTATTAAATTTATAAATAAATTTAAGGAGATCTGAAATCTTTACATTGTTAAATTACACAGAATTTCTCTGTATTTGTTGAATATTTTTATGTTGTTTAATGGAGTTTTAAACTTCCATGTAAGCAGTTCATATTCTTTAGTAGGCTAACAACCTGAAAAAGATTTGCTGTAGTTTCACTGGTATTATAAATGGTACTTTATGTTTTCTGGTTGTTAATTGCTCATATAAAGAATGACGATACAGTAAGCAACCTCCTTTATTTAGGTGGATGTCCTCCTATAACTCCTCTTATAACACCTCCATAACAATTAGGTGGCTATCTTCAATTGCCTATATAAATAACCATATAAATTAATAAATATTACCGTTTTATCTCTTCGTTCCCAAATTATATGATTTTTTTTTTCCCCTTTGACTTACACTGCATTATCTAGGACCTCCAGTTCTGTGTTAAACAGTAGTGTTTGAGGCAATCCTTATGTTGTTGTTGATCTTAAATAGACTATGTCAAAGCTTATCCACCGAATGTGATATTTACTTAGCTTTTTGGTAGTAAGCTTTATCAAGTTATGGAAATTTAATTCTAACCCAGTTTTCTAATTTTCTTTTTAAGTCATGAATATATTTCAACTTAATAGAACCCTTTCTTTTCTGCACAAATGAAATGATCATGTGATTTGTATCCTTTGATTCATAAATACAAATATTTACATGCATAGATAACCTAAGGTTGAGTTATCCTTGCATTTCTGGGTTAAAACATACATCACTATAATGTAATTCTTAAAATACATTGCTATATTCGGTGAGCCCCTTTTTCATTTATAATTTAAACATCTCAGTTCATAAATGAAATTGGTTTATGATTTATTTCTCTTTGTCTAGTTTTGGTGTCAATTTTATAATATTGCCATGTAATAAATGATTTTTTTAAACTTCTGGAACAATTTGAAGTATTATTTTAAAGAATTTGTTGATATTTATCAGTAAAATCACCCATCCAATACATACATCCACCCTTGTGCCTTAGGTCTGTTTTTTGCCTTAATTTTCTCTTTACCTGAAGTAAAATGTATACCAAATATATTCCATTTGATTAAGATATTTATTTGTTTTTATTTTCAAATATCCTTTTTTAACCTAAGTGTACATGTTATAGACAATGTATTGGTAAATCATGATCTGGTTTTTAAAGTTAATTGGAAAGTCTTTATCTTCTAATTAGTGAATTTAGTCTATTAACATTTATTTGAATTACTATCATATTTTCTTTCTGATACTCTATATTTCTATATTTCTTTTCTTTTTACGATTTTACTTTTAATTAGATACCCTAAACTGTCAAATTTATTTTTGCTGGCTTGAACTAAAATGTATGCCTATTTTTCTGATCACTGCCTAAATCTTATTAGTAGTAATATATTCTAGCCATCTCTCTGTTCACTGCTGAAAAGCGTAGGCTCCTGGGACTGCCTGGGTTGAATCCTAACCCTGTGATTTTGGGTGCATTAATCAACTTCTCTTGGCTTCTTCTGATTTCTCATTATTAAACAAAGAGTAATAATAAGAGAAACTATTTCATTGTATTTAGTGAGGATAAGTAAATTAATACAAGTAAGGCATTTTGAAAAGTGTCTCACATGCAGTAACCCCACAATAAATGTGTAATTATTATCATATACCAAACAAAGTAAGAATCTTCATACGTTATGTCTCTGTTCAAACCCTCTTCCCTAAAATTCTCCTTTCCCCATGTGATATACATGTATCATGTTGGTATCTTGAGATCTTTGTTCTGGATTTTAGGGATATACTTTAATGTTAGTCTTGCTCATTTGGACAATAGCAAACTTACTAACACTTTTACTCACCTATTTCCCATATCTCATTGCTATCTCTTGGATTTATTGTTCTTAATGCTGGCAATATCCTCTAAGAGTCATATCAAAAGGGTCTCTGTTGTGTGTTTCTTCTAAGACTTATGTTTTGGCCTCAAATTTATTTGTTTTTCAGTTAAAAAATAACATTTCTAACTCAAAGTTCTTTTCCATCAACACTGGAAATCTTTTACTATCTTCTTGTGTCCATTGCTCTTGTTGATATAGATGGTGGCTAATTCTTGCCATTTTTAAAATGATCTCCTTTTACTTGTCGAAACCTATTATAATTTAAAATTTGGCTAGATATTTCAAATTTTAAACATAATTGACCCAAGGATGGATTTTTAAAAAAATCTCTTTTATTATTTGATAGTCCATGAATGGTTTCTATCATGTTTATACATTTCTTTTATTCTAGAAATTCTTACTCTTTAATTTTGTATTTCCTTACCTTTATTTATTTTTCTTTTTGAGACTCATAAGATGCAGTTATTTACGTTTGTACTTTTCTTACCTATACATCTTAGTGGTTCCCTACTGGGTCACTTTGCCCTCCAGGGAACATTTGGAAATATCTGAAGATTTTTGGTTGTTGGAAATTGAGTACAGCTAACATCTTAGTGGGTAGATATCGGGGATGTTGCTAAGCATCTTGTCATGCACAAGAAAGCTCTTTACAACAACAGCGACAAAAATTATCCAGTCCAAGTGTTGTGTCAATGTTGAGAAATCCTGATATATCTTCCCTCTTGATTAATTATTCCTAACTTTTGATCTCACTCTGAGATCCACAATTGGATCTTCCAATGTAATAGTTTGTTTTTATACTAAGTACGTTCTACTATCCTATCCATCTCTTGAAATCTGTATTTATCAATGGCAGTTTTTATATCCAGTTTTCTCTTTAATCTCCCTGAAGACATCAATTGTGCTTTTAAAAATTTTCATTATGCATGCCCTGTTAATTTTGGCTCTTCTAGTGTTTATTTTTCTTTCTTTTTTAAATTTTTTATTTAACCAAAGTGCTCATACATCTCAGATACTTCGTATTTCTTTCCTGTGATTCTATCATTTATTCCCTTAGAAATATCAGATGCCTGGCCCACTACAATGTGGGTGGGGAAGAGGGGAGAGGGACAAAATCTAGGCCCCTGGATTTCCTTCTTCCATGTGAGTGTGGGGACTTGGGGTTACTCTAGCCTTCTTTTGTTGACATAATCTTTCTTCTCACCCACCCCTACTCCCAGAAAAGTGTTTCTTTGGAAACACAGTATCTCTATGCCAGGCATTCATCTGGTAGCCAGACAGTCTTTGCTATAATTGCTCACTCATAGAGTCAAGGAAGAAATATGGGAAGTACAAGGAGAGAACATTAGTGGCTGGATAGACCCATGATGGCCAAAGGATGAGAAATGATCCACTAAGAGAGGAAAGAAAAAGATCACTAGAAACTGGAAATTTGAAAGCTCTCCTCCACTTCAGGTCATACTCTCCACCTAGCACTGGCCCTTTCCCATTTTGATTTATAAGTTGCCATACTTGGTAACTCAGATATAAGAGAATCATTTTCGTACGCATGAAAGGAACTGGAGAGTAGATGAGAACTCCTTTCAAAATGTTCAACAAAGAGATATCCTGTCTTGAAATTTATAATTGAGACAAGCAGAGCTAATGGAAGGAAAAAACCATGCTCAGCAAGGTCACACCATAATTTTTAAAAAGTTAACAATTATTAAGCCTGTCAATTCTGACCTTGAAAATATGTGTCCAGTTCACTCATACATTTCCATTCCCATTGACATTAGCTTAATTTAGGCCACTATCATATTTTACCTGAAATGTGGGAGAGCCTCCTAACTATCTTTTTTTTTTTTTTTTTTTTTTCCCTTTGATCTTGCTGCCCCATCTACTTTTCCATTTGTTTTCCACACAGCCACCAGTGAGAGCTTTCTAACTGGCAAGTTTCCTCATATCACTTTCTTTTGTAAAACCATTTAATAACCCTTCTTTGTATTGATGTACCAACTTATTATTCCAACATGCAATGCCACATATTATACAGCCTCTTAGTTTCCTGCCTTTCCTTCCTCTCCTTGCCCTCTTCACCTTTGCTACTCCAAATTTATTAGGCTTCCATAATTTGTCATTCTCTCTCTTTCTTCCCTGAACTTTCATATTTATATTCTCTTCGTCGAACACCTCACTCCTCACTCACCTCCCCTAGTGATTTCTTGTTCACCCTTCAAATCCTAGTTTGAAGGCAAACAGCACTCCATGATGAAACCAAGTATCTTGCCCCCTTTATATTATTCCTCACAGTGTGAAGCTGCTATTTCCATTTATTTTTCTTTGTCCCCTTTTAGAGTATAAGATTTGTGAAAGTAAGGACTCAATCTTACTATATTCCAACACTTAGCATAGTGGCCACAACATGGTTAAGTTATATGAATGAATAGAAACAGGAAACAAAAAAACTGTAGAAAAGGCTCCTATCCAATAAACATGCTGTGCTTGCCTATTTGTCTTTATAAGGATGTGCTTCAGTGAATAAATAAGAAAAAAAAGTGATACCAAGCAATTTTTGGTAAAAACTAGACATTAAATATTTATTTCATATCAATAGTGCATTATATTAGCTTTTCTATTCACAGCTTATTTCTTTTTCTGAATACAGCACTTATATGGTTTTCTCAACTAGAGTTTGTCTTTTGAAGAGATGATGGTACGGCTCATAAATGGCTGAGGATCTCTGGAGGCTACTCCTAAAGCAGCTTGCTTCCTAAGTCCCTGTCACCACACAGAGATAATTATTTGTATGATTTATGTGCCTGCAAAGAACGTTTGCTCAAGATAACCTTTTCCAATTACTTTTATTATGTAACTGTCACAGTATCTTGAGATTTGAGATCTTTCTCTGCCTTCATGGATCCTCCTTTGGTTTATTTACAGCTCTGAGAATTGATTTTATTTTTCATATATAGGTCAAAGTGTTGTCTTTTTTCTTCTCTTGGTTCTGAACAATTTTATGGATAATCTGAGTGATTTGAGTTTTTAAAGTTTAGCTGCCTGGGCTTTTCAGTCTCTTAAATACCTAGGCTGTTACATTCTTTTTTTTTTTTTTTTTTTTTTCCCGAGTTGTATTTTGGTTATTATTGAAGAGTTATATTTTGAGGTATTAGAAAACCTAGTACAGGGGTGCCTGGGTGGCTCAGTCTTTAAGCGTCTGCCTTCGGCTCAGGTCATGATCCCAGGGTCCTGGGATTGAGCCCCTCATCGGGCACCCTGCTCGGCAGGGAGCCTGCTTCTCTCCCTCTCCCACTCCCCCTGCTGTGTTCCCTCTCTTGCTGTCTCTCAGTCAAAAAATAAACAAAATCTTAAAAAAAAAAAAAAAAAAAGAAAACCTAGTACATTCTTAAAATGTAGTTTAGATATTCACCAAATTACCAATAGAAAAAAAAAAAAACCTCATTAAAATCTTTTAACCTCATACTGAAAACAATTTATACAAAAATAACTAAAGAAACAAATGGTGCTTAAGTAAAATATTGTATTTAAATGTAATATTTAAAGATTAATACAAAGTATTTTGCTATCTTGAGTAAGAATTATTTAAAGTAATACAATTCATGCTCCTCAAAGGAAAAAATTTTGCTTTTATGGCCATTTTCCAACAAATAAAAGCAAATGTCCCTAGCAAATATTGTTTGCAGTACACTGCATTTTGAAGGAATAGTTGGAACTATAACAAGCCATTTGCAGTTTAGTTTAATGTATATGTTACTCATTTTGCAGCCAAAAGAATAAAAAGACATTGCAAAATACTATTAAAAATAACCTCTCTTTATATTTTACATTATCCACGTTGATATCTCTTTAAATTTTATCTTTAGTACCTTTTTTTTCCTTCTAATTCCAGATGAAGTTGTGTTAATGTGTTGAGTATAACATTACTGATGACAACCACTTTATATCAAGGCCACATATCATCAAATATTGTCCCATACTTTAACTAATTTAACTGATTATTTTAAAAGAAAGTTTTGCAATCATTTGAATTAAATCAATAAAAAGTAGATTAAAATAAAATATATAGGATTTATATCCTCATGGGACACTACTGTCTTAATGAACCTATGACCTGGATGTAAGGTATAAAAGGTATTTCACTACATTCAAAGACAAGAAAACAATGTTAAAAACCTACTGTACAACATACTACCTATAGTTAGTAATACTTAAAAATTAGCTAAAATGGTAGATCTTATGTTGTGTTCTTATCACAAATTATTGTCATCATCGTAAAGAAAGAGCGGAGGGGGAAGTAAACTTGGAGGGGATAGACATGTTTATGGCATATGTTGTGGTATTTGTTTCACAAAAGCTATTTATCTCCAAATTCATCAAACTGTATGCATTAAATATGCATAGCTTTTGTATGTAAGTCAACCTCAATAAACTGGTTTAAAAAAAATGTTACGTCATCACTATCTACAATTAGATACCTATTATAGAAAATGATTTGGTATTCTAAATTGTTATATATTAAGGTGACTCTTTGACAACAGGTTATACATATTTCATTTTTTCTTAGGTTTTTAAATTTAGATAAATCGTTCCTTTGTTCTCTGATGTGATATATGGACTTATATGGTAAAAGCTACCATTGATTGAGAACCGTGCATATGCCAGATGATTTCTAAATCTTACATTTTCCTTCTGATAATAGTTGCACATAGTTCTACAGAGAAAGAGACTGAAGTTTTGGTGAGCTTAGGTGACTATATCAGTTTAACATAGCTAATAAGCAGTGGTGGTGAGGCATGGACATTTTGATAATTGTTGGAATGCTCCAGCTCCTTCCGACAGGTGGTCATTAGCTCTCTTAAACTGAGAGACAAAAATCAAGGATTTATTGTCAAAAAAAGAAAAGTTATCCCTTATCACTAACTTAAAGGAGTGTCATCCTCACCACTGACTGGTTGTTTTAAGAAACATATTCAGTAATATTAAAGATAAGTAATCTCAAGGTAGACATTTTCCAGAGTAATTAGTTACGAACATTCATTTTTGCTGATCTAAATAATTTTACTGATGATCACTAAGCATTCCTATATTTTAGAAAAGCTATTACACTCTTTAATTCCTGAATCAAAAGAAAGAGTAAAATAAGTTTAATATGAAAGTTTAGAGGAAAATATACTATTGCATTACTTATTTTATTGTTGGCTTTTGATAATTATGCTTCATTTGTGATTTTTCTGTCAACATTATTTAAAATTATCATGGTATCTGTGTGTATGTTTACTTGTTATTAGTTGCTTACACTTCATTTTGGAAATAAGTATAATTAAAAATTGTAAAAGAATTCACCTAATTCTTCAAATTCCAAGTCTTTGAAAAGAAATCTAGAAGGAAAAAAATTATCTTTTGCTGATGTATTATAACCAAAAGTTCATAACTTTTTGCAAGCCAATTTTTTTACCTCACCTCTGACACATTAGGAAAACTGTCTTAATTTAGTAAATGATGCCAAACAAAAGCAAATTACTGCTAAGGCATATAGTTCTAAATACAGTATTTAATTTTGTATGCATACACATATGGCTGGCAGTTATTTCTGTTACTGTTTGGAAAGAATTTTCCCCAAAATTGAGTACAGTAAGTGCTATCAACACTATTATAAGTACCAAGTCGAACACTGACAATCTTAAATTTAATAGTCACGGTTTAACTGCTCATGTGAGACCACAAAGCTCAGGATATGTTATTATTTGTAATTATCTTGAGACTCACCTTTCGATCTAGTGCTCTGTGAGAGTATTAGGCACTAACCAGGCATTTACTTAAAGGATGAGGAAAGAAAGCTGTATGGCACAAGGGGTTTGTGAGGATTGTTTTCTGCATATCCTTAGGTGTGAGATATCCTTCATTGAAATACTAAAATCTTTTTTATGTGTGAAAAACACCATGGGAAAAAAACTAAGTCCTTTTTTTTTATTTGGGAAAGTTAAGATAAAGGAAAACATTTTTACAGAAATGACAATATTTGTAAACTTAAGAACGTGTGGGTGGGCACCTGGGTGTCTCAGTTGGTTGAGCGACTGCCTTCGGCTCCGGTCGTGATCCTGGAGTCCCAGGATCGAGTCCTGCATTGGGGTCCCTGCTCAGCGGGGAGTCTGCTTCTCCCTCCGACCCTCCTCCCTCTCATGTGCTCTCTCTCTCTCTCATTCTCTCTCTCAAATAAATAAATAAAATCTTAAAAAAAAAAATTAAAAAAAGAACGTGTGAGTGTTCCTGGGTGGCCCAGTCAGTTAAGCATCTGACTCGAACTCAGCTGATGTCGAGGTCGTGAGTGTGAAAAAAAAAACTGTGTGAAAATTTGGAGATGTTATTCTTTTGGAAAATGAATGACTAGTTTTGATAAGATCATAGAAGTATATGATAACTTGTGTGGGATGTCTGACCTTACATCTTACTAACTATGAGCGACACTAGGCAAGTCCTTTAAACTTTCCTTAACTCAGTTCTTTGTTCTTTACTTTAGTTAAAAAAAAAAAAAAAAAATCTTGCCTGCTTTACAAGTGTTTTGTAACTTTAATTTTTTGTAATATTTTAATTTTTTCTAATTTTTCCCTAAGAATCTCAAAGGTCCTATTCCTAACAAGATTTATTTTTTTTAATTTTTTATTGTTATTCCTAACAAGATTTAAAAAAAAAAAAAAAACAGAATATGCTAAAGAGCAAGATCCCACACGTCACATTAAATTTCCCCAACACAAATGGATCTAATCATAATAAAATGTTAATATAAAACTACCATCTGGAATCATGCCCATCATATAACATTCCAAACATAGATGGAAAAATGGCCATAGGGCGCCTGGGTGCCTCAGTCGTTAAGCGTCTGCCATCGGCTCAGGTCATGATCCCAGTGTCCTGGGATCGAGCCTCACATCCCGCTCCCTGCTCCGCGGGAAGCTTGCTTCTCCCTTTCCCACTCCCCCTGCTTGTGCTCCCTCTCTCGCTGTGTCTCTCTCTGTCGAATAAATAAAATCTTTAAAAAAAAAGAAAAAGAAAAAGAAAAATGGCCATACTCCATTCTGTAATGTAAATTATTTGTCAGGTAATAAATACTTATCAATGAATGGCTTCACATTTACAAGGAAAAAAGGAGACTTTAGCGATACTTATGTGACAGTAGAAACTTGACCCTTCCCCCGTTTGTTTCATTTAAATAACATTTTTACTTATAAATACTTATAAATATCTTCTCCCTAAGATATAACAGGTCCTTTCCAGCTGATAAGGTTTGTCTTTGATCCTGTATAAATTTTAGCTTATTTCTTTTCACATATTCACTAGAAATCAACATTAAATGTTGATTGACCCAGCTTTCACCACAGGCCTATCACTGGAGTTAATCATGAGGTGGTAGAATGCAGTTGCATCTCTGTAATATATACTTCTTGGAAAAGGCCCTAACATATGCCACACCCATTTTTTAATTCCTGTCCCAACTCAGTTCAGCCTTAAATGAGGCTACAGGAGAGAGTCAGCTATGAAAGGGCTACCAGTCCCATCAAAAGTGACCAGAACTAGAATGGTAAGTCCCACAAAGGCATGATTTGTTGACTCAGAATTATGGATGGTATTACAAATGATTCAAATAAAAAGGTCACTTTCAAGTAATCCAATGGGTAAGATTTCAATTGCTTATTTGTACATTTATAAATTTATATTATTAAGAACATGATAGTGATATTTTAATTTTAATAGTCTTTAAGAAGACTGAAACATTATCTTATTCTTAGAGCATCTCTGTGAACTAGGTGGTAATATAAAGAGATTTTGACTTACCCTTGAAGTTGGATTTTAAGTATTGACACTGTACCAATACCAGTGATAATTTATACCATTACTCATAATAAAAAAAAAATCTGCCAGTAGAACCAAGTAATTTTTTCATTACTTCCAACTTTATAGACTTTGACTCCTTAAGAGGAACACCATATAGGTATTTGGTGTGCAAGATTCGTGTAAGGCCAAAATTCGTGTAAGGCCAGAGTGATAGTATCTGTCCTTTGAAATATTGTCCAAGAAAAATATAACACCATGTCTTCTCACACCTGAATAAATGACTCCTCCTGCCCTTTCTGTTATCTGGTGTTCCTGGGTTGGAAAAATATCTTGATGGTTAAATTGCATGTTTAAGAAGTAGGGCAGTACATTTCTTAGGTATAGTTAAAACTCCCTATAGACTTACTCACTTCTATGATGAAAGACTTTATACATCATTGCTCTTTGTGGAATTTGACCCTGTATTTATTCAACAAATATTTATGAATTGCTTACTATGTAGCAGGCACTAAGATGTAATGGTACTAGAGTTAAATTTAGAGAGTGACCTTGATGATAATTGTACAGGGTGTGGGAAAATGTTCTTGAATTAGTGTCCCAACTTAGTATTTTTGAAGTTATTGTTATGAATATTTTCACATCCACAATTTCTATTAGTGTGAGGATATACTATGATAAGAGAAAGGAAACTTAAAAATAACAAGGGGCTTAAAGTAATAGTGTTTGTATTTGGAATAATAAATGTGTGACTCTAGCAATGTTGTTAAAAAATCATGATTTCCACAATTTCCAAAACCTGATTTTAATTCTCAGAAAATAATTTAGTTGTAGGTGAGAGTCTTTCAAAGGATCTAAATAGTTTTCACAATAAAATATGCCCACTTGGGCGCCTGGGTGGCTCAGTTGGTTAAGCAACTGCCTTCGGCTCAGGTCATGATCCTGGAGTCCCGGGATCGAGTCCCACATCGGGCTCCCTGCTCGGCGGGGAGCCTGCTTCTCCCTCTGACCCTCCCCCCTCTCATGTGCTCTCTCTCATTCTCTCTCTCTCAAATAAATAAATAAAATCTTTAAAAAAAAATAAATAAAAAAATAAATAAATAAAATATGCCCACTTGAAGGCATTTCACCTCTTGCTTTCAATGACCACTTTAACAAAAGAAGGTTGTGCCGAAGGAGTGAATTCTATATATATTCTCAGTGACCCTTGGGATAGCAGCTGAGGATCCAGTTCAGGGAGCCATCACCGCCACTGCATCGAGGACTTGTGACCACTTCTGCCTGCTTAAGATAAATACATTAGCACATCTGATGCTCCAAGTTTTCCCTATCATTCTTTGGAATTCTCAGAACATGAATGTTTCATCTGAGTTCTATGTCACATTAGAATGCCAAGTCTGAAAAATATCTTCCTTGCCTTTTGTTTTTTTTTTTTTTTTTTTTTAAAGATTATTTATTTATTTATTTGAGAGAGAGAATGAGAGACAGAGAGCATGAGAGGGGGGAGGGTCAGAGGGAGAAGCAGACTCCCTGCTGAGCAGGGAGCCCGATGTGGGACTCGATCCAGGGACTCCAGGATCATGACCTGAGCCGAAGGCAGTCGCTTAACCAACTGAGCCACCCAGGCGCCCCCTTGCCTTTTGTGATACAAGAGTATCATATAGATAACATTTTCTCCGATCCTTTGACATATTTTTCTTTATTTATTTGAATATATTTATGATAGCTGCTCTGAATTCTTTGTCAGCTAAATCCACTATCTGCATGGACTTGGAACCATTTTTCCATTGTGTGTCTTGAGTATGGGTCATACTTTCATATATTTTTTGCAGGTCTACTAATTTGGGGCTGAGGGTGGGCATTATAAATAATACATTTTGGAGATTTCTAGTCTGAATCCTCTCTGTGGCACCTTTTCCTGGCAAGGCTGTGGAGTTGTGTGTTGTTATTTCCTGCAGCTATAACCATGGAGGTTGGACGGTGCCCCAGGCCAGGAAGGCACAGCACAGATGAGAATTTCTTCTGGATTCTCTCTGCTTAGGACATTTTAAAGTATCTTTAAGTAGTTGAGTTGATTTAACATTTTTTATCCAGCTCATAATTGTAATGTGTGGGAGGCACAACCACCTCCCTCATCTGCCATTATAATAAATGTTTCTGCTCTTTCATTTGTATGCATAGGTTTTTCTCTATTAGGATTCAGACATGAATGCATTGGTGGCAGTGGGAATATGGGGGTCAACTACTAGTAACTACTGTTTTGGAATCTTCCCTCCATTTGGAAAGCTATCTGTATATTTGAACCATGCCTGTTTCCCACTATTTAATTAATTTATTTATTTTTGGATAAATTAGTTCCCAGAAGTCACCATTGTTCTTCTGCAATAAACTTCTGACAGGTTGTTTGGCTCCTTCCAGTCTATTAGAAATAGCAAAAATTAGAGGGAAATAAACCGAGAATTAAACTGTAGTTACTCAACTCTACTTTCATATCTACTTTCCCTTAAGTGATGATAAGGGAAGCTTTTTTAAATTTAATTGCTAGGCCCGTAGGGTATATATATGTGTGTGTATATATATATATATATATACACACACACACACATATATGTATTTCTTTTCTTTTTTTCTGAAAGAGAGCTGAAAATTCCAGTTTGTTTTACTTTTGTCTAATACTCATAGAAAAAGTAAGTTTTAAACTTATGTAGTTAGTCATTGAATTAGTGAGTGACAGATCTATTTTCTTTTAATAAATACCCTTTTGGCTAAAGACTTTATATTAGAAAATGAAAGATTAAAACATTTTTCTTTCTTTCTTTTTTAAATATGGGAAGATACACTGCTGCTTTGGTATTTCCAGAGAAAGAGAAACACAAAAGATGCTGTTCTTGCGATTTTTCTATTAGATCTCTATAGAGATTTTAAAAGGCAAATGTTAGGAATAAGAGCCCATGCAGAGGCAAGGTATCATAAAGGACATGGCTGACTCCAGGCACAGAGCAGCTGTGAAAACACCATTTTTGCTGCAGATAATAGTGTAGATCATTACACAGACATTTTAAACAGTACTTCCCATTATAATGAACATTGGATTTTCTAAAAACAACAAATTAGTAATAAAATCTTTTAATTTTTATGATCCAATAAGTCAACCTCATGATTCAGTAAATAGCTCAATGTAGATTAAATGATTGAATAAAAATATAACTGTAAAATACATATTTTACTACATTATTACGTAAGACTTTAAATTTATTTTAACAGATACAATATTTTCATATATGTTGTAAAATGTTTTAAAAGATAACCATCTAATATAAACACAAATATTTCTTAAACTTCAAGATATTCCACAAATTTTAAAAATATAGTTTCAAAGAAAAAAATGGAATTTTCTCCATTACCTCCCCATCATCACTTCTAGGGAAAATGGCCAGTGAGGTACTATGGAGTCTGCTCATCAAGTTCAGACTGATGCTCAAGTCACAATGTGCCTTCTGCAGGGTCCTTGCAGGGTTGTAGCCCCATGCACATTTTGGTCTCTGCATCACTTACACAGCAGCATTTCTTACAGCTACATTACAAAAACAACAGCCTCAAAGGTTCTGGAGATAGGCTGAGGAGAAGGACTAAACAGAACATTCATAAGTCAATCTTTCAGAAACTCAGTACGTCCACTTTTAACTATAGGATATCCCATGATATATGCATACTGCTTTCCTAAAAATTACAGTTCACAAAGGAGATCCCATTCCCTAACAACTAAACAGATAACAAAAAATCCTTACGAGATCCCGCCTTGTAGACAAAATCTCCAATAATGTTTCTAACATTGTTATATATCCTTGAATATGTTTTTCTATATCCTCGAATATTCTTTTCCTTCACAAATGAACACACAGGCAACCTGTGAATCCAGTTCAGGTAGAAGATTTGCTGCTTTCAGCATGTCAGCAGATTCCATCCTTGTTCCAAGTCTTTTATTTTTAGGATTCCTTTGATCACTAGTAACAATAATTTGTTTTAATATTTTGATCCACCATGTGAAGAAATAAAATGTAATTGCCATAAAATATTCAGAATTTTCAGATTCTACCTTTTCAACAAAGATCATAACTCTGGCAGCGCATTCCTGTTGTCTGTGGGCAGCACTGCGCTGCAATACCTCAGATGTCCATTGGTTACTTCCTCCACAAAAGACAGGTGTGTAGATTCAGGCTGTTTAACAATTGAGGATTACCTGTGATATGTAATAGACACATGGGTTTTTAAAGCTAAATCAAAATAACATTGAGTCCTCAAGAAGAATCAATGAAAGGGAATGTACATGTTATCATTGCAGTATGTTTTTTTTGTTTTTAACTGATAGCTTATTTATGCAAGTATGCAGAGGCCCCCAAATCTTCAGCTCCAAATGTAACCTTATGTTGTCTTGAAACTCAAAAACAGATGAAGTTTAGTTCCATTATTAGTATGGAATAATCTCTAAAGGACTGTCTCTGAGATTCAAATTCACATCAGCCTCCATCCTACTCCACCGCTAGCCATATTTATTATGAAAAAAATGTCTAATTTTATAAGACTAAGCATCTGTAAAATCCAAGCAGGTAGATACTATACTTCAGATTTATAGGACTGGTGGACTTTAATGCTTAATAAAAATTCTGAGAGTGAGTAATTTGTTTTAACCACTAATTCCATTTATATATCAAATGTTTTCAAATAAAAGGGCTACAACAATAGTCTTGTAGATTTTATGCATATTTGGGAGGTACTAAGCATAACTGGTTATTTTATTCCTGTAAGGTACAAAAGAAATCAGCATTATATTGTGAAAATAAAACCAGAGAAAAACTATTTCAGAAACAGGTAGTGTATGGACAAAACATCTGATAGAATGGAAATGTCTGATGCCTTACAGTCTCTTATTTTATTTCAGTGAAACATATTAGTATCTTGAGTTTTTTGAAAATGTGTTATTTTTATCTTTTTCCAAGTGCTAGGGAAGAAGAGCAGTTTTGTTTACTCCCAGGTGGCTTAAATTTGATTTGAACTCACAGCAGAGTTTACGCTGATGAATAGCTTTCCATTGAACATGAATAAATTGAGAAATACAGATTAGTCAGCCACTTTTTCTTCATAATTTAAATTCCAGAGAAGAAGCATTTAGCAAAAATAGAACACAAAGGGTTGTGCAGTTGATGAATTGCACCTGATGACTAGCTGAATTAATAAAACTATTAATGAACTAGACACCAAAGTTCCTTTTCAGAACATCTACAAAAATGATTGTTTTAAGTAAACAAACAAAAAAGAAACGTTGGCATCAAAAAAGAGCAAGTGTTCTGTTCAGTTAATATGCAGACTGATATGATGTTAGTGACAGATGCAAGCTTTACAAACACATTTTTTCTCAGTGTTATTTATTTATTTGTTTGCTTTTTACCTTTTAAGTGGCTTAACTACCAAATATCTTTAATAATTAAGATAAAAAACTAAGACATTCTCTTTCTCTCTGTATAAATATGTTTAAATGTCCTCTACATTTTACCGAACTCATCCTTTTAAAAACTTCATATTTCTAAAAATTTATAAGCATGATGTTATTTTAAATAAGGGTACTTATTTAGAATGTTTTAATTTTATTTTAGAGAAAATATTTCCGTGTTTCAAACCTTACAGAAATTCTGTGTCTGTAACAAGCATTTGAATTTATTTTCTATTTCTTTAATACATTTAACTATTCTAAGCCTTTACTACTGTGACATTAAATTTGAGCATGATATATTGTTAATTTGAAAGCACTGATTCTTTTAAAAATTAATATTTTACGACTTGGCAAATAAATAAAACATTTTATAAGCCATGCTTTTATATATAAGAGTAGGAGATGGGTATAAAACAAAACCACCTACTTACTTTCCACACTGAGCAAAGTATTTTTCTATATTTGACAGCTTGTTAATTATTTCCCCAGTATTTGATTCTGTTTTAACATAGAAATCTTACAAGATATTACATTTTAGTGATTTTTTAATTGTGGTTTCGTGATTACTAAAATGCAGACATCAAGTCCTCACTGAGGACAATAATTGATTCAAAATTCTTGAAAATCACTCTTGGCAAATAAAATACAATCTTTAAGTGTGAAGGGATTAACTCAATGCTACTTTCAAGCAAATGCAAGACATGATAGCCTCGTCACAAGATGATAATCTTTTGAGCAATGTAAATAAAACCTCCATAGGTCATGACTGTGGGCTCTTTCATTGAGATTCTTGAACTGAGTTTCTATTTCTGTAGGTACCAGTCCCTAAGAATTCTTTTTAGAACTCTGGTCTTTGGTATGGCTTCCAGCAGCACATGTAATTCAGACCTTCAAAGATGATGGGATTTTGTCCCTTCTTTTCTTTTCTTTTTTTTTGTTTAAAGTCACTTATCTTTTAATGAGATTTGAATAATAATAAAAATATATATTTATTCACATTGTTACAATTTCTGATTTTCTTTATGCCTTTGTGTAGATCCATACTTCCTCTTGGTGTCATTTTCTTTGTCCCTTATTTTCTTATCTGTAGTCAGTTTGGGCCAGTTCAAGTTAAACTGTAGGCTCAGTAGTCCACATTCATAATTCAGATGTATGTTACTAAATATTCTTTCTTGTCCTATGTAATCCCCATGGATTCAATGTCCTTCCACATTGAATATGATTAATTGATGGCAAACTTAATACACTGGGGGACAACCAATCTGGAAAACTCAAGACGACAAGCAATGACTAAGTTTGTTTGAGGAACCTTGTAAGTGTATGGTCAAGCTATTGATTGGTCCAATAAATTGGCAGTCATTACCATTTTTTAATTTTTTGCTTTTAAAAATTAATAGAATTGGGTGCCTGGGTGGCTCAGTTGGTTAAGCGACTGCCTTCAGCTCAGGTCATGATCCTGGAGTCCCTGGATCGAGTCCCGCATCGGGCTCCCTGCTCGGCAGGGAGTCTGCTTCTCCCTCTGACCCTGCTCTCTCTCTCATTCTCTCTCTCTCAAATAAATAAATAAATAAATAAATCTTAAAAAAAAATTAATAGAATTTATTTTTTAAAGAAGATTTAGGTTTATAAAGAAGATGAGCAGAAAGTATTAATGGTTCCCATTTCCCCTTCTCCCCACCACCATGAACAGTTTAAAGTATTCACTTTCATGGGCCTCTTGAAACCATTTAACTTAAGTGTATTTGTAGATTTTGTAGAAATGAAAATGGAAAGATATGAATATAACTATTTTCTGATCTGTAGTTTATAATCCCCCAAGTCTCATAAATAATAATACAATCATTTAAATTTTCTTTATTGAAGTATAATTAACATACAGTGTTACATTTGTTTCTGGTGTACAATAAAGTGATTCAACAATGCTATACATTTCTCAGTGCCCATCAAGATAAGTGGACTCTGAATCCCCTTTATCTATTTTACCCATCCCCACACGCACCTCCCCTCTGGTAAATAGACACCAGTTTGTTCTCTGTTTTTAAGAGTATATATTTTTGTTGTTCTTTGTCTCTTTCTTCTTTGTTTTTTTTGTCCGTTTTGTTTCTTGAATTCCACATATGAGAGTTGAAATCATATGGTATTTCTTTTTCCCTGACTGATTTATTTCACTTAGCATTGTACCCAATATGTCCATCTATAATGGCAAGATGTCATACTTTTGTTTAAGGTTGAGTAGTATTCTACTGTATGTGTGTATATGTGTGTGTGTATGTATGGATGTGTTTCTCAAATCTTTTTTATCCATTAGCCTATGGATAAACACTTGGATTGCTACCCTATGGTGGCTATTGTAAATAATGCTGAAATAAACATAGAGGTGCATATATATATATTTTTTTCCGATTTGTGTTTTTGTTTTCTCTAATACCCCCAGTAGTGGAATTACTGGATCTTTACTTTATTCATTTATTAGGTTTAAGAGTATTTTTGGTGGAGTCTTTAAGGGATTTCATTTATAGTATTATGTCATCTGCAAGTAGTGAAAGTTTTGCTTCCTCCTTACCGATTTGGATGCCTTTAATTTCTTTATCTTGTCTGATTGCTGTGGCTAGACTTCCAGTACTATGTTAAATAAAAGTGGTGAGAATGGGTATCCTTGTCTTGTTCCTGATCTTAGAGGAAGTTTTTCCCCATCAAGTATAATGTTGGCTGTGGGTTTTTCACATATGGCATTTGTTATGTTGGGGTATGTTCCCTCTAAACCTACTTTGTTGAAGGCTTTTATCATGAATGGATGTTGTACTTTGTCAAATACTTTTTCTGCATCTATTGAGATGATTATATGGTTTTTATCCTTTCTCTCGTTAATGTGATGCATCGTATTAATTTGTGAATATTGAACCCCCCTTGCTTCTCTGAAATAAGTCCAACTTGATCGTGGTGAATGATTTTTTTTAAGATTTTATTTATTTATCCACCTGAGAGAGATAGAGAGATAGAGAGAGAGAGAGAATGCACAAGTGGGGGAGGAGCAGAGGGAGAGGGACAAGTAAACTGTGCGCTGAGTGCGGAGTCCACCAAAGGGCTCAACACAGGGCTCAATACCATGACCCCAAGATCATGAGCCAAGCCAAAATCAAGAGTTGGACATTTAACCAACTGAGCCACCCACATGCCCCATGAATTATTTTTTTAATGTATTGTTGGATTTGGTTTGCTAATATTTTGTTGTAGATTTTTACATCTATGTTCATCAGAGATATTGGCCTGTAGTTTTATTTTTTATCTGGTTTTGTTTGGTGTCAGGGTAATGTTGGCCTCATAGAATGAATTTGGAAGGTTTCCTTCCTTTTATATTTTTTGGAATCATTTGAGAAGAATAGTTATTAATGCTTCTTTAAACGTTTGGTACAAAAAAAAAATAAATGTTTGGTACAATTCACCTGTGAAGCCAGCTGGTCAGGACTTTTGCTCGTCAGAAGTTTTTTGACTGGTGATTTGGTTTCATTGAAAATCCAGTCGTTTTTCTGCACTAAAATCCAGATATCTGTTGATGATTACTTTTAAACTGCATTTTGCACCTTAAAGGATAACACTGTTCCATCCTCTGCTTCAGTCCAAGCCAACTTTTTGAATTCAGCATTGATGTGTATCTGCTAAAAATAGTTCATTGTCACATATGACAGTTTTGACATATATTTACTTTGGGTAAATGCTATTTAAAGAATCTACAAAAAAGTATGAAATTACAAAAAAAGGCCTATTCCAGTTATAAGAATGATAATACTTTCAATAACCTTTCAAAGAAGAATGTCAATAGATTTTCTCTGTCATATGGTTGAGCATGCTGATGACTTGGATATTTTGGCTTAGCTCCCATCCAAATGTCAGTCTCCAGACATACTTGGTTTTATATGTATTTTTGAAGAGGAATACCTTGAAGAATATTCTTCAAGAATATATTGTGTTTTGAGATGTTGACCCTGGTCAGCTCAAGTAGCAATTGTTGTTCTAACATGCCCATCATATACTAAGTTGATTTTCAATCTGTCTTTAGCTCTACAGATGAAAAATAATCTATATACCTTGAATTTGGAAATGGAATATGAAATGAAAAATGTGTTTCAGTATATAAAAATAACATCAACTTTAATGGAATTGTAGTTGATTGAGCAATATTTATTCTAGTCAGCTTAGAAACTCACTTTATAAAAGTGAATATATTAACAGAGGAATACATTTAAATGCAAACATGTTTAAATTCTATCATAGTTAAAGGATGTTTCTCATTTACATTTATCTCAAAAAATGGCATATTTTCTAAGTAACATGTCATATATGTTGGGATATTGTATTTAAAATCAAGTCTAAATGAAGGGTGGATTTAGAGTCTCAAAAGAGGATACCAACAGGGTGGCTGGGTGGCTCAGTCAGTTAAGCGGCTGCCTTCAGCTTGGGTCATGATCCCAGGGTCCTGGGATCGAGCCCCATGTAGGGCTCCCCTCTCAATGGAGAGCCTACTTCTTCCTCTCCCTCTGCCTGCCTCTCTGCCTACTTGTGCTCTCTATCTCTCTGTCAAATAAACAAATAAAATCTTTAAAAAAAAAAAAAAGAAGAAGAGGATAACAACAGTAAAAATTGGCCTAGGTGAGAAATTTACATAATTGTTAGGTAAAGTAGAGAGGAATGACATTTAAATCATTTTTAATTAGAAAAGTCAGAATTTAACAATCAATATAATATAGATGAATTCTTAAAAACATAAAAATAATAAAAATTACATTTTTATATCATGGGGCACCTGGGTGACTCAGTTGATTAAGCGTCTGCCTTCTCCTCAGGTCCTGGGATCAAGGCCTGAATTGGGCTCCCTGCTCAGTAGGGAGTCTGCTTGTCCCCCTCCCTCTGCCCCTCCCCTGCTCAATCACCCTCTCTCTTTCTCTCAGATAAATAAATAAAATCTTTTAAAAAATTATTTCGTTATTCCTTCATATTCTCTCTCTCTCCTTCTCTCTCTGTGTCTGTCCAAATAGATATATATTTGCATTGTATAATCACTTTGGTGTCAAGCTGGTCAAAAACCTTTAGTAATACATCTTGCTTATATTTTTTTTCCTTAAAATAATGGCTAATTAAGAAAAGTACAAAAATAATGAAATTAAACACCCAATTTATAATATTTATATATATGGCATAACTTCGTAAAGTAAAAATATGTAGTATTGAAGGTAAATTAAGGCCATGAGTTTCAGGGCCAAACTACTTGGTTTGAGTAACCACAATCTCACTGAATATGTGACTTTTTTTTTTTTTAAAGATTTTATTTATTTATTTGACAGAGAGAGACACAGCGAGAGAGGGAACACAAGCAGGGGGAGTGGGAGAGGGAGAAGCAGGCCTCCCCCTGGAGCAGGGAGCCCGATGCGGGGCTCGATCCCAGGACCCCAGGATCATGACCTGAGCCGAAGGCAGACGCTTAACGACTGAGCCACCCAGGCGCCCCTGAATATGTGACTTTGAGCAAATTTTGTCCATCTATGAAGCTCCAGTAGGGAGATCAATTATATGATTATTATTATAGCATTCTCTTCAGAGGTACTTTTTGGTATTCAATTAGATAATGTGTATATTTGGTCTGATATACAGAAAATGATCAATAAATGTTGCTGATTCATGAATGGTTTTTAATTCATTAATATATTAGGTAATTTTTAGAAAAAAAAATATTATCTGAACCTCAATAACTTTATTTTAAATTGAGACAAGTATGTATTTCAGGAGTGTTATAAAAATTAAAAAATGATACTTAATTAGCTGATTATATTACATATTCAAATAATTGGACGTGGTTCAGTAGGGAAAGAGCTATTTCTGGAAGCTGAAAATAAAGGAGCAAGACTGAATAGGAGGTGAAAATGTGTGTGGTGGAATGATATCTTCTTAAAAATGGATGGAGGAAAGTTCAAAGGACAATGCATGTAAGAGTGACATGGATAAAAAAGGATTCAAAGTAGGGTTTTCAGCACACAGAGAAAATGAGCTCAAGAGCTCAAATTCATTGGAATTTGAAGTGGAAATGGTAGTTCTTAGAATATAAGCAGTAATGGATCTAATAACCTAGCAGTGGAACAGTCTCTTTAGTCATATCAATCAGCATAAAAATTGGAGATTTATGAAGCTCATACAAGAACTGCCAAAGCATTCACAAATTTTGGAGCCGCAGGAAAGCAAATTAATAAGCAGTGAAATAGAACATTTTTTTCCAATGAGATACCCCTTGATTGATTGGTAAACCAAGATAAATTAGTAGTTTGATTCATGCTTATTTGCATAAGTAGGTAGGTAATAGTGAATACTTATTATATAATTTGTGCAAATTTTAAAAAATCAAGGTACTTATATATTTTTTTTATTTTTTTATTTTTATTTATTTATTTATTTTTTTTTTAAAGATTTTATTTATTTATTTGAGAGAGAGAGAATGAGAGAGAGCACATGAGAGGGGGGAGGGTCAGAGGGAGAAGCAGACTCCCCGCCGAGCAGGGAGCCCGATGCGGGACTCGATCCAGGGACTCCAGGATCATGACCTGAGCCGAAGGCAGTCGCTTAACCAACTGAGCCACCCAGGTGCCCCTTATTTTTTTTTTATTTTTTATTTGTTTAAGATTTTATTTATTTATTTGACAGAGAGAGACACAGTGAGAGAGGGAACACAAGCAGGGGTAGTGGGAGAGGGAGAAGCAGACTTCCCGCAGAGCAGGGAGCCCGATGTGGGGCTCGATCCCAGGACCCTGGGATCATGACCTGAGCCGAAGGCAGACGCTTAACGACTGAGCCACCCAGGCGCCCCTAAAAAATCAAGGTACTTATAAATATGGATTTTATATTAAGTATTTAGGTTGTATTTTGGATTACTGTGAAGTTTTGTTTAATGTAGTTATTCAGTAATCTCTAAATCATTTCACTGCCCAAGTTTGGGGTTTGAATTATGATGTGTTGAATTGGAACTTTAAAAAAAATGAATTATTTTTAGATTCAGACACATGTCACTCTATATTTATTATTATAATTAATAATCTCATAAAAACAGAGAGATAAACCATATAAAAATTGACTGCCATTCCAGGTTTTATTTGTGGGCAAGGAGACCCTATGAATTTAGGTTTGCCTTTACTGAATATATGCCTTTACTAAATAACTCTGTGTTTTTAATAGGAAATGAAACGTGTACAGCCATTAAGGCAGTAGCAATTCTAGGAGTTCAGTGTCATTTCCCAACTTTTAGGAAAAGCTATGCAATTGATGCTGATAATGCTTGCCTTCTTCCTCCTTTGTATCTTTATTCATAGAGGTGTTTAATGACAGATCTCATCTAACTCCCATTCTGGGCAAATCTAAATTCTTGTTTAAACTGAATATTGGACAAAAAGGATAGCACTTTGTGAGTAAGTCAATTATATGTAACTTCTCTTTTTCCCTGACTGGATTTTTCTACTACTAGCCCATATAGTATGAATTTTTGTGTTGTATCAAGAGTATCTATCAAAGCGTTTGACTATCGGAGGTACTGAACAAATGCTTTTAGAATGGTTTGATGGGTGAAAAGGGAATGGATGAATAAAAATCAAAGCAAGGAAGATATCAATAAAATGCACAATTTTTAGCCAGAATGATCACGAAAAGTTAATGAAAAAATAATAAATTTAAAAATAAATTAATAAAAGACATAAAATTCAATTATCAATAGTAGGAATAAAGGGCATCACTACAGACCCTACAGACATTAAGTGGCTATTAAATAATATTATGAGTAGTTTAAGCTAGGAAATTCCCTGTCTTATTTGAATTGTGCAGATTTTTTGAAAGGTAAAAGCTACACAAATCTCATTTAAGAATAAATTGATAACCTGAATAGCCCAGAGTTACTAAAGAAAACTTTGGGCACAAATGGTTTCACTGAATAATTCAACCAAATATTTAAGAAAAGAAATAGTACCAATTCTTCACTAACTTTTCCAACTCATGCTATGATATGAACTTTACCCTTAAAGCAAAACCAAAGAGATGGGGTACCTGGTGGCTCAGTTGTTAAGCATCTGCCTTCGGCTCAGGTCATGATCCCAGGGTCCTAGGATCGAGTCCCACATTGAGCCCCACATTGGGCTCCCTGCTCCACGGGAAGCCTGCTTCTTCCTCTCCCACTCCCCGTGCTCATGTTCCCTCTCTCGCTGTGTCTGTCTCTGTCAAATAAATAAATAAAATCTTAAAAAAAAAAAAAAAGCAAAACCAAAGAGAGGGAAAATTATTGCCCAATATGCCTAATCAACATAAGTGCAAAATAATAATAGTAATAATAACAACAACAACAACAGATTTTTAGCAAAGCAAACCCAAAAATGCATAAGTAGTGCAATACTTTATGCCTACTGGGGTTTATCTCAAAAATGCAAGGTTGGTGAAATATTTTAAATCAATCATAAATTATTGTATCAACAAACACACCAGAAAGCTATATAATCATCTCAGTAGGTACAGAAAAAATGTTTGACAAAATTCAGTATCTAGTCCTGATAAAAACTCTTAGCTTAAAAAGAGAGAACTTCCTAAGAAAGATTGTATACTTTCAGCCTAATATTGGAATCAAAGCAAAGATGTCATTATGATGACAGACAGTGACAATAATTGTCATGAGAGCATTGTGTAATGTATAGAATTGTCAAATCATTATGTTGTACATCTGAAACTAATATAACACTGTATGCCAACTATACTTAAATAGGAAATTGTTTTGAAAAGATGTTTTTTTAGGGGTGCTTGGGTGGCTCAGTCAGTTAAGCATCTGACTCTTGATTTTGGCTCAAGTCATGATCTCAGGGTCATGGGATTAAGCCCCATTTTGCACTCCATACTGAGCGTGGAGCCTACTTGAAATTCTCTCTCTCTCTCTCTCCCTCTCTCTCTGCCCCACCCTCACGTCTACATGTGCACTCTCTCTCTCTCTAAAAGAAATTTAAAAATAAATAAATAAATAAAAGGTCTTTTTACCAGTATTGTTCATCATTATAATTGATGTCCTAGACATTGCAATAACGAAAAATAAATAAATAAAAAGAAAACAAATTGGAAAAATGAGAAATAAGATTGTTCCTATTTGAAGATGAAATGACTTTCTATTCAGAAAAACCCCAAAAATATACCAAAAATGGCTACTAGATCTAATAACTGAGCTTAGGACTATCACAGGATACAAGGTTAGTATATGAAAACTCATTGTATTTCTATATACTAGCAATTAACTGGGGGAAATTAAAAATTTTAAATAATACCTTTTACATTAGTGATTAAAACACATTAAAATACATGAAATCCTTGGGTATAAACCTAATAAAATATGCCCAAAATCAAGATACTAAAATCTTATCTGGAAATCAAAATACACGTAAATAAATGGAGAAACATGCTAAGTTCATGGATTGAAATAATCAGTATGGTTTAGATGTCACTTCTCTCTAAATTGTTTTATGAATTCAATACAATCCCAATGATTATTTTAGCAGTCTTTTTATAAAAACAAATTAGTTCTGAAATTTATATAGAAATGTAAATATCTTAAAATAGCCTTAACAATTTGGGGGCAAAAAGAGTAAAAGTTGGAAGAATTACACTACCTGTCTCCAAGACTTACTACAAAGCAACATAAATCAAGGCAGTGTGGATATGTGTAAGAACAATTGCACAGAATGGGCCATCTAGAAATAGACCCACAGATATATGGTCAATTAATTTTGACAAAGGTGAGAAAGTAATTCTATAAAGTTTTCTTTTTTTCAATAAATGGTACCAAACAGTTGAATATATGTATGCTAAAAAATAGAACACAACACACAATTCATACTTCAAAACATGAAGAAATTGATCCAAAATGGATCATAGACCTAAATGTAAAGCCTAAAATAATAAAACTTCTGGGAGAAAATATAAGGGAAAATCTTAGTGTCCTTGGATTAAGCTAATATTTTTAGTCATGCCACCAAAAACATGAACCATAAAATAAAATTTAAAAAAGATAAATTGGACTTCATCAAAATAAACATTTAGTATTTGAAAGACACTGTTAAGAGAATGAAAGGATAAAACAAGGAGAAAATATTTAGAAATCACATATCTGATAAATAATTTGTAACCAAAATATATGAAAATCACTCAAAACTTAATAAAAACAAATGACCCAATTAAAAATGGGCAAAATACTTGAACAGATACTAAAGTTATACAAATGACATTTAACACATTAAAAAAAAGCTCAAAATAATTTGACATTAGGCAAATGTATTAAAACCATAACGAGATAGGTACACATAATTATTAGAATGACTAAAAATTTATAAAAACTGATATCACTAAATGCTGCTAATAGGAATTCTCATACCTTGCTGTTAGAAATACAAACAATTTGTAACTACCTTGGAAAATAGTTTGGCAGTTTATTGCAAAGTTGAACATAACTTACCATACAATCTAAGAATCTCAGTTCTAAGTATTTTTCCATTGAAATAAAAACATACTCATAAAAACATGTATGCCAATGTTTAGAGAAAGCTTTAGTCATAATTGCCCCAAACTGGAAACAACCCAAAAATCCTTCATCTGGTGACTGGATAAATAAACTGTGGGATATCCATAGAATGGAACACTACAAAGTACTGATACACACAACAGCAGAGATGGATTTCAAATCCATTTTGCTAAGTGAAAGGCTATATATTGTAAGATTCTATAAGAGGTAAAGCCATAGTGGCAGAAAACAGACCAATGGTTGTCTGGGACTAGGGGTGAGGTGAAGGGTTGACTACAAATAGCTTCAGAGGCAAATTTTGGGTGTATTGGCACAGTTTATATCTTGATTGTGGTGGTCATTACATAGGCTATGAATTTTCAGAAGTCAAAGAACTTCACACTAAAAATGATAAAGTTTATGTAAATTAAACCTTAATTTATGAAAAAAGAAATAGAAAAAAAGTTAAGCAAAAAGAGTAGAAATTATACACACATATACAAATATTATATTTTTGCAGCCATGTTTGAATAAGTTTACACCCACAACACACCTCAGCCAATGTAGTATTGATGGATGAGTGACAGCAAGATTAAGCTTTTAAACTGATCATGTCCTATGTTCAAAAGCAAATTTAAAACTTGTAAGAAAATTTAGAGATACAATAAAATATTTATTGGACTTTGTGAATGTGTTTACTAACTTTACTTTCAAACCAATTATCCCACCACCCATAGTCAGTGTTCTGAAGGAACCCAAATAATGTTTTCTACTGAATACCTTATATTCCATTATGCTGATTTATCAGGGTTTATTAACCATATCTTACTGGTAAACATTTATTTTATTTTTTTAATTCCTCAATAAGTAATTATTTGAGAATATCTTTGAACATAAATATTCTGAATTTCTTTAATTCTAAATGCTATATTTCTTTTTTTTAATTTTATTATGTTATGTTAATCACCATACATTACATCATTAGTTTTTGATGTAGTGTTCCATGATTCATTGTTTGCATATAACACCCAGTGCTCCATTCAGTACATGCCCTCTTTAATACCCATCACCAGGCTAATCCATCCCCCCATCCCCCTCCCCTCTAGAACCCTCAGTTTGTTTCTCAGTGTCCATAGTCTCTCATGGTTCGTCTCCCCCTCCAATTTCCCCCCCTTCATTTTTTCCCTTCCTACTATCTTCTTCTTCTTCTTCTTCTTTTTTTTTTAACATATAATGTATTATTTGTTTCAGAGGTACAGGTCTCTGATTCAACAGTCTTACACAATTCACAGCGCTTACCATACCATATACCCTCCACAAAGTCTATCACCCAGCCACCCCATCCCCTCCCAGTCCCCACCACTCCAGCAACCCTCAATTTGTCTCCTGAGTTTAAGAATTCCTCATATCAGTGAGATCATATGATACATGTCTTTCTCTGATTGACTTATTTAGCTCAGCATAATACCCTCCGGTTCCATCCACATCATTGCAAATGGCAAAATTTCATTCCTTTTGATGGCTACATAATATTCCATTGTGTATATACACCACATCTTCTTTATCCATTCATCTGTCAAAGGACATCTTGGCTCTTTCCATAGTTTGGCTATTGTGGACATTGCTGCTATAAACATCGGGGTGCACGTACCCCTTTGGATCCCTACATTTGTATCTTTGGGGTAAATACCCAGTAGTGCAATTGCTGGGTTGTATGGTAGCTCTGTTTTCAACTTTTTGAAGAACCTCCATACTGTTTTCCAGAGTGGCTGCCCCAGCTTGCATTCCCACCAACAGTGTAGGAGGGATCCCCTTTCTCCACATCCCCAACATCTGTTGTTTCCTGACTTGTTAATTTTAGTCATTCTGACTGGTGTGAGGTGGTATCTCATTGAGGTTTTGATTTGTATTTCCCTGATGCCAAGTAATGTTGAGCACTTTTTCATGTGTCTGTTGACCATTTGGATGTCTTCTTTGTAGAAATGTCTGTTCATGTCTTCTGCCCCATTTCTTGATTGGATCATTTGTTCTTTGGGTGTTGAGTTTAAGAAGTTCTTTATAGATTTTGGATACTAGCCCTTTATCTGATATGTCATTTGCAAATATCTTCTCCCATTCTCTCAGTTGTCTTTTGGTTTTGTTGACTGTTTCTTTTGTTGTGCAAAAGCTTTTTATCTTGATGAAGTCCCAATAGTTCCTTTTTGCCTTTGCTTCCCTTGTCTTTGGCGATGTTTCTAGGAAGAAGTTGCTGTGGCTGAGGTCAAAGAGGTTGCTGCCTGTGTTCTCCTTGAGGATTTTGATGGACTCCTGTCTCACATTGAGGTCTTTCAACCATTTTGAGTCTATTTTTGTGTGGGGGGGTAAGGAAATCGTCAGTTTCATTCTTCTGCATGTGGCTGTCCAATTTTCCCAACACCATTTGTTGAAGAGACTGTCTTTTCTCCATTGGACATTCTTTCCTGCTTTGTCAAAGATTAGTTGACCACAGAGTTGAGGGTCTATTTCTGGGCTCTCTATTCTGTTCCATTGATCTATGTGTCTGTTTTTGTGCCAGTACCATACTGTCTTGATGATGACAGCTTTGTAATAGAGCTTGAAGTCCAGAATTGTGATGCCACCAGCTTTGCTTTTCTTTTTCAACATTCCTCTGGCTATTCAGGGTCTTTTCTGGTTCCATACAAATTTTAGGATTATTTGTTCCATTTCTTTGAAAAAAGTGGATGGTATTTTGATAGGGATTGCATTAAATGTGTAGATTGATCTAGGCAGCATTGATATCTTCACAATATTTGTTCTTCCAATCCATGAGCATGGAACGTTTTTCCATTTCTTTGTGTCTTCCTCAATTTCTTTCATGAGTATTTTATAGTTTTCTGAGTACAGATCCTTTGCCTCTTTGGTTAGATTTATTCCTAGGTATCTTATGGTTTTGGGTGCAATTGTAAATGGGATCGACTCCTTAATTTCTCTTTCTTCTGTCTTGTTGGTGTATAGGAATGCCACTGATTTCTGTGCATTGATTTTATATCCTGCCACTTGACTGAATTCCTGTATGAGTTCTAGCAGTTTTGGGGTGGAGTCTTTTGGGTTTTCCACATAAAGTATCATATCATCTGCAAAGAGTGAGAGTTTGACTTCTTCTTTGCTGATTTGGATGCCTTTGATTTCTTTTTGTTGTCTGATTGCTGTGGCTAGGACTTCTAATACTATGTTGAACAGCAGTGGTGATAGTGGACATTCCTGCCGTGTTCCTGCCCTTAGGGGGAAAGCTCTCAGTTTTTCCCCATTGAAAATATTATATTTCTAAAATTCAGTGTGAAGTTTCAGAGTTTATAAGGTGGATTTTTTCAAGATCTATACTAGAACTATAAGAACTATAGTTAACTATAAGAACAATGGACTAGATCTTGTGCCAGAACATTTACACATGTGATCTCATTTAAATTGTCCACAATTGTGCAGATAGTAAGGAGTGAGCTGGAATTATAATCCATTTAGTTTAGTCCCAGAACCTGAGCCTATATCAAAAGCCTTGAACTCACATAACCATCAAGACCAGAAAGTTTATATAAGTGGTGCACACCAGGTAAAGGATAGGTGAACTGCAGGACATTGCCTTGCCTCAACATGCTATCTGCTATTCATCTACAGCCAGTTATTGTCATGTAACAGCACAAACAAGTCTAGAGAAAGTTGGGAACTAGAGTTTGCTATTATTTTAAAGGTTGATAATGTTTTAAAGCTGTATACACCAAACAATAAATATCTGTAACTCCTGTTGGGTAAATCTGGTCCAGATTCCAGCTGAAAATTTATACACTCATTGGCAAAGTCTGCTATCCTGAATTGTTGATGTTATATTTTAATACAAATTATTGGAAGAAAAAGTGACAAATGAAACTTGTGTTGTGATGCGACTGCCCTAGAATGTATAGCTTCATGGTAATATATTAATATCTAATTTCATTTTGGTGTTTCTAAATAATAATATGAACATTGCTCTGTACTTGTACTTGTTACATGGTCATAATATAGGGATATTACTGATTTATTTGAATGTGAATCACATATTCTCATTTCCTTCTACTATGAATGAAAGGCTTTTCTGAGCCAGTTGCAGGAAGCACACTAAAATCCCATTAATTTATTGTGAAACCACATTTCTGTCCTCACATACCACAATCTCTGTTACTATTCAGCTTTAGTGGTATATACAAGAGTCAAACATAGTCCTGATTTTCACAAGCCTATATTCAATAACGAATGCATATTTTAACATGTGTCTAATGTATTAGTTCTCAAACTTGGCTGCATTTGGAAATCCATGGGAGGATTTAAAATATACTGAGGATGATTCTTACCCCAAAGGTTGTGATTGAATTGACCTGGGTGGGCCTGTGCATCAGAGTCGTTAAAAGCTCTCCAGGGGATTCTAGTGTTCAGCCTTGGGTGAGACCACCTATCTAATGCATGTTTCACAACACAGTTTTTGGTTAAGTAATAACATTTCAATAAATAAATAATTTGTAATTATTATTTTCAAGAATATTTTCATTTCTCCATTTAAAAATCAATACCCTGTGTTATTCTTTTTCCTTCAACCTTCTCAAGAAGTGGCCCATAGAATACCATGATGCCATTTTTTATAAAATCAGAGACCTGTCTAATCAAATTGAAGAGGTAAAGTTCTTTTTATTTCCATCATTTCACTCATTTTCTAGACAGTAATCTTGAAGGAAGGAACTATGCCCTCTGAGTCCCCAGTACTTAACATCACACCAGACACACCTTATGTGTTTTAAAAACTATTTGTTGAACAAATGAGTGGATCCATTCATTTCTCATAACTGAGAAAAGTAAATTAGATCAGGAACAGACAGAAACAACCTATGAATATGGCATTCTTTCCCTGCAAGCTCCTGGGAACCAGGAAAACAACAGGAGGAATACAAGCAACACCATCTGTTTCTTTGACTTGTTTTCCACATTGTACAGTTGTCTCATATTCATGCACATTCCTTTCTCTTCGTAGTTGAAAATGAAGAAAGGTGATGAGGGTGGGACAGAATAGCTGTAGTTCTAGGAACTACTGTTTTATCTCTTGATTTCAGGTCTCTGAAAAACAAAACTGGGTCAAAGCCTTTGACCATACATTTTAATATTTATAATGGGCTCGGGAATTACTATACTCAAATATGCAATATAAATGTAGTTTTTAAATCTCTATAACTCATTTTCTTCCTAGACCTTTCTTATGGCTGAGAAAAATTAAAGTTAGGCTAATAGAATAAAACTTTCTTATTTTATAAACTGAATCTTTTCATTATGTAACTCAGTCTCTTAGAATTAAATGTTAGATTTTCTCCTCCTCCCGTGTTCCGCTTTGAGGTTGCTTCTGAGTACATAGGCAATGTGCTTTCCACTGCCTGGACAATATGGCAGAGGGATAGAAAAGGGTTCATGTCCACCTGGAATACTTGGGATCTTTCCTGGTGTCTGCTGTAAGTAGGTCTAGTTTTCATCTGTATTTGTTACTGTGATGATGTTTATGGTCTCATTTTGACACTGGGTAGAATATTCGCTTGGCTCTTGTTGCCTTCATTTGTTTTCAGACTCAAAATCACCACCTGCATCTTTGGACCCCAGGTATCTGCTCATCAACTGGATCTGCCAGTTGCAGCGCCTTCATGACCCTGATGCTCTAAGATTTTCCTAAATGTACTTTATACCTTCCAAGACTTCCTGCATTCTCAAAGTACTGCTCCAAGATGAGGCTGGGCAGTGACTAGGACTTTCAAATTTCAAATCTTTATTCTTCCTAAGTCTCTTCTCTGCTCACAATGCTACAAAGCTGGGAGAAAGCATTTTTAATGCTTAACTTCTCTTCCTCACTTTTCTTTACCCAACTAATCAGGCCATATAGGTCTAGCTCTAGATATCCTTCAGAAAATCCTTTACCTTTCACCCCTCAAAACCTAGCTTTCAAGACCATTTCTAGGAGCACAAAATATATCTATGATCATTAATTTCTGGGAAAGCCTTGACTTCTCTGAGGTCATACTGTCAACCTCCCCCAGAAACAGTCACCTTCAGAGTAAATATCATTATCTGAATTTATTTTATGTATTTCTTCACTTATTTATTAGTTGTCTCTTCCTGCAGAAGCTGTAAGTTAAATAAGGACATACATTTTATTAGACTTATTAAAGATTGTAACCCCACCATATAGGACAGTGATTTTTTTTTTCAGTAGACATTAAACTATTCACTGAGTTCATGTATGTATGTATATATGTATGAATGGGTGGATGAATGGATGGGTAAATGAATGGATAAATGGGTAGATGACTGTATATCTGTATGTGTATATAGATGGCTGTGTAGGTAGAACTATGGATGAATTCATTAATTAACATTTTAGCTTTGGACTGAAAAGAAAGTAAGAAAACAGGATATAAGAAGGAAATGAAATGGCATAAATTTCATATGACAAAAATAAAATCTTTGCATACTTTTTTTGCTAATATATTAAAATAAGAACAATAGGTTTGATATTTAAAGCTTAGAATATCGATTATAAACATGCTTATATAGTTATATAGTTGGGGAATATAATCAAAATATTATAATAATTCTATCTGGATGGGATTTTGATTAATTTTTATTTTGTCATTATGTTTATATCTATTTCACAGACTTTTCTACCATGCTTGTATTTTATCTTGTGTATAGCAGAAAAAAGCAATGCATATTATTTTATAAATATATATGTACATATGAACCATTTAATTTCTCTGAAATTTTATGAGGTTTCATGAAGAAATTGAAGTGGTCCTTAATGAATTCCTCTGGAGGCTAAAATGTTAATCAGTGACAATGTCTGAATATAATTCAAAAAGTATTTCTTGTCATGGTGTAAACTCTATAGACAGATGGAATGTATACTGGAAAGAAAAATAAATATTGCTAGAATGGGTGTGTTTATTTTTATAAAAAAGAATATTTTTATTTTTTTTATTTTCCCAGAGATGGACTAGCTGGTCTTATTATATATTTTTCTTGTTATTTTAGTTTAGCAGAGCTATAGTTTAAGATACTGATTATTTATTTTTATTTATTTATTTATTTATTTTGCTAATGCAAGAGCAAAAAAAAAAAAATCACGATCATCCCGAAGGTAAATAAACCACATGCCAAATTTTTTCCTGAAGGGAATTTTTTTGTGAGCATTTTATAATCTATTAGAGAAAGAGATTGATAATGGAAATACTGACAAACTGCTCCTATGCCCTATAGATGCTTCCTTAGCTGATTCATTAATCCCTAATGAAGTCAGACCCATGTCTTTTTCAAATCAAATTCTTCCTCTCCAGTGAAGACAGGTCAAAATATTGAAGAAGCCCCGTGCTCTCCAGGAGAAACAAAATAGATGATGCTGACATCTCCATTGGTTTAATGAGAGTGTGGCAGCAGAGAGCTGCTGGATGGAGTGCTTTGTCAAAGCGACTAAGGTCTATTTTTAGACAATGTGGGTTGCCTTTTATATTCATCCTGCCTAATAGCAGGGGAAATGCAGAAAGTTCCTGAGTACTGAAATAGAAAAGGCAGGAATGAAAGCAGCTCAAATTTGATCAGCACCTAAGTCCACCTCAGTGTCACCAATTCTCTGCCTTAGCTTAGACATTTCTTTCTTTCTTTCTTTTTTTCAGTTACAGTTTGGAGACTGCCATTACCCTTTGTTTAATGTAACAGCAACCCCAGAGTTGTACCCCACTAACATGATGTGTTTTGTGACTCTGTTGTTTTATTTCCTAGAGTTCCAAGTAGCTTGTAGGGAATGTATGTTGGTTTGACATTTTTTATCTATCTATTCTGATAGAACTGGGTAATGTTGTCTTGAGATTTTTGAATTGTGAAAAATTATACTGCAACTTATTCATATACTAATTTGTATTTAAAGGTGTGAACAATTTAGAATGTGCACAGTCAATACTGACTGTCTTGCCTTTAATGGAGTATATGTTAATTATTGAATCTGTGGATATATGTGCCATTTTTATGAGCTTTCATTGCAGATGCTTCATTATGTGTAAGTGGGAAAACTGGATTCCAGAGTAGGACATCAGGATGCTTAGGATTGCTTGGTTTCAAACCCAGTTTACCACTCACTAAATATGTGATCTTTTGCAAGTTGATTTCACCTCTCTTCGCCTTATTTTCTTAATTGGTAAAACGGCAGCAATAATAAATTAATACATGAAAGATGCTTAAAGTAGTGCTTGCTTCATCATAAAATATAAATGCTAACTTTTTAATTCAAAAATAAATGTTATTGCACCACCAAGTATTTAAATTAAGTTACATTATGAATTCAATAAAGTAATTCTCAGTAAAATTGAGTTTCCTATTTTCAATAAGCTAGCAGTAATTTACTATTTTTATTATTTTGATAAACAGAAGAATATACCACAAAAAAGAACATAATTTTATGATCATAATGATTTTATTCAAAGTTTATAAGTAAATACTTTAAGCAAGAATCAAGCATTACATTCAAGGTACAAACATTCTACTGTGAGATTTCAACAGAGAGCTGGATTTCCAATATGTTTTTTAATCTGGAATTAAGTTTTAACACTTACATATATTGATCACCAACAAATACTCATAAAAATGTCACATCACAGAGGTTCATAAATTAACATACACATCATTCAAAACAAGACTAATGTGGCAATACTGATTGTGTGCATTTTAAATTGTACTTTTTGTCCTCCATAAAAGGTAATCTATCTTCTCTAATGCTGCTTTACTGAAGATGGAATATAAAATAAGGAGGTGATTGAATTAGATATTAATTGCTGTATTAAAAAGCCCCAAAATGTAATGGCTTAAAACAGCAATAAACAGTATCCTCACAGTTTCTGTGGGCCAAGATTCAGGCATGGCTTACGTGGGTGGTTATGGCTTGGAGTCTCTAATGAGTTTGCAGTCAGATATCATCTGCAGGCTTTTTGGAAAGTGTTAAGGTTCTATTCCAAGGAGTCCTGTTCACAAGGCTGGGAAGTTGGTACTAGTTGTTGAGGGGAGTCTAGTTCCAACTCACATGTCTCCACACCTTTTTTTTTTTTTTCATGTGCTTATGACATGGCTGCTGGCTTCCCCCAGAGTAAGTGGTTCAAAAGAGATCCAGTGTGTATGTGTATATATATATTTATGCATATATATGTATCTACAATGTATATATGTATGTACATTATATACTGTGTATATACACACACATACATGCACACATAAAAGTCATGTAGTAATACTCCTGCCACATTATATTCATTAGAATGAAGAGACTCAATTCAACCTACATTCACAGGCAGTAAATTAGTCTTCACCTTTTGAAGGGAGAAGTACCAAGGAAATTGTGGATAAAATTTAAAATGACCACACAGACCTAATTGTGTTAAATATTGCAAAGAGATTCTTTAAGAAGGTTTGTTAAAAAAGAGGATTTATGAAAATATTGGAAATTTTGAAAAGAATATGCATTAGTTATACTGGGAAGACAGAATAAATAATGCCCTAATGTCTTAAACAGTCTTGGAATTCAACAATGTGACACTTCTAGGTATTGCCACACTCTGTACAAGTTTTGACAAAATATTACCTAAATGAACATATATAAGTAATGTTTTTATATATATATATGTAGTAGCAACATCTCTCTGTTATACTTTTCTGGGATGTATAGGAAAATGTAATAAAATTTGAATATATTTTACCAACAAAAATAATCACATTACAAGAGCTGAGTACAGTGATTATGCAAATGCTAATCTTTCTATATAACTTATTTTTCAACTAAAGATTAGTTTAGCATTTATCAGACTCATTTCTGAAATTTAAACATTCTCTGCATAAAATTTAAAAGTAGGTGTATATTAGTTAACGTTATTTGTTACCATTTATTATGGTGAATATATTATTTGTTTATCTACTTCACATATAATTTTTATTATGGTAGGTTTATGATAGTTATTTTTCATATAATATGCTCATATTAGTCATTCTGTAATGTACTTTTTACATTAGTTCATGTTATTTTTAAGTGATCTATCTTATTTATTCACTTACATATTAATTACTTATATTAAGTGCACATGTATATACCTTTACGTTTTATTCTTGTGTTGTAGTCATTATGCATCTGGACTGAGATGTGAGCTGGGGGCACTCTGATCCTCAGAGTAAGCATTGGACACAATTCCAGTTTTTCAGCTATAGGAGTCTAGAGACTCTATGTTTACTGCACTTTCTTTAATTGCCCAGTGGGTTTCTTCAAATTTCCTTAGTCTCTCTGACACCTTTGAGCGCTGTTTCAGTTCCCCTGTGTCATCTGGATATAAACCTTCACCCCTTTAGTGATGTACTCTTCTCCTACCCAAATCTTCCTGTATCGTGCATGTTCTACTATATCAACCTTACCAGCATGGGCTCTGTGTGAGAGACTTTAAATTCTTTGTCACATGGACTTCTCCCTGGACTGCCTGAATGTCCCTAGACCATGGCAGCTGGCTGCCTCTAGTGTAATTAATGAGAGAGAGACAAAGACAGAGACAGAATGAGAAACACACACACACACACACACACACACACACACACACACACACAGAATGTCAAAGGGAGGAGCCATAGACTCTTATTACCTAATCTTGTAAGTGACAATATTATCACTTCTGCTGAACTCTATTGGTCACATAGACAAATGGAGGGTCTTTCACAAGAGCATGAACACCAGGAGGAAGGCATCACTGGGGGCCATCTTAGAGGTTGCTTGCTACAATCTGGCCTCTGGCCCCCAGGGATGTGACTCACATGTACAGAATAACCTCAGTATACTTACCTCCTCTCACAGGTACAAGAGGCAGAAGAATCATGATCTGCTACAAATCTCCTGTCATGGTGTGGGCTTCTACTTACCTTATTTCTTATTCATTTCCACTCCCCCTCCCACCTCCTTGCATGCACACATACACTTTCTCTCAAAATCAACCAGCAAATTGCTCTCTTCATTTGAACAAACAGAGCTGTGTGTGTTACAGATCAGCTAAGGTCTTGATTTCTACTCCAAGTAGGCTCACCACAGGTAGCTTTCTTCTTAAGAGGAGTTCTAGCTATAAAAGGAGTTTGATTTCATCTCAGTTTATTTGACTCTTTCATTCCCATATTTAACATAGTGCCCACATATGGTAGGTAAGGGTTTGCTAAATTGAAACAAATAATTATTTCCAAGATAGTAATATATACTTAAGTATATATACTTTGTAAATATGTTTATTACATCATATTCAACAATCAAGGCAGACTGAGTCAACATAAAAAATGATGAGAAGCTAGGAAAACTCTTAACTGTAATAGGTCAATAATACATTAGAATGGAGTGGTTGTAAACATTTTGTTGCAGGGATCCGTAATTTCTGAAAAGTCTCATGGAATGTCCATTCTTCCATATACAGATTTTTTTTTTAATTTTCAATACTCTATAAATAAATAATAAGTTAGTTTCAATAATATACAAAATAGGCACTAAATTACCAAATGTCTTAAGAGTAAGCATTCTCCATCTCTTCAACAAATAGTGTTGGGAAAATTGGACAGCCACATGCAGAAAAATGAAATTGGACCATTTCCTTATACCACACACAAAAACAGACTCAAAATGGATGAAAGACCTAAACGTGAGACAGGAATCCATCAAAATCCTAGAGGAGAACACAGGCAGCAACCTCTGTGACCTTAGACGTGGCAACTTCTTGTTAGACACATCTCCAAAGGCAAGGGGGCGGGAAACAAAGACAAAAATGAATGACTGGGACTTCATCAAGATAAAAATCTTCTGCAGAGCAAAGGAAACTGTCAACAAAACCAAAAGACAACCAACAGAATGGGAGAAGATATTTGCAAATGACATATCAATTAAAGGGTTAGTATCCAAGATCTATAAAGAACTTATCAAATCAACACCCGAAAACAAAAAACCCAGTCAAGAAATGGGCAGAAGACATGAACAGACATTTATCCAAAGAAGACATCCAAATGGCCAACAGACACATGAAAAAGTGCTCAGCATTACTTGGAATCAGGGAAATACAAATCAAAACCACAATGAGATACCACCTTACACCAGTTAGAATGGCAAAAATTGACAAGGCAAGAAACAACAAATGTTGGAGAGGTTGTAGAGAAAGGGGAACCCTCTTACACTGTTGGTGGGAATGCAAGCTTGTGCAGCCACTCTGGAAAACAGTATGGAAGTTCCTCAAAAAGTTGAAAATAGAGCTACCTTACGACCCAGGAGTTGTACTACCGATACAATATATAGTGATCCAAAAGGGTAGTATATACAAATGTAGTGATCCGAAGGGGTACCTGCACTCCAGGGTTTATAGTAGCAATGTCCACAATAGCCAAACTATAGAAAGAATCCACATGTCCATCGACAGATGAATGGACAAAGAAGATGTGATATATATATATATATATATATATATATATATATATATACATACATACACACAATGGAATATTACACAGCCATCAAAAAAATGAAATCTTGCTTTTTCAATGATACAGATGGAACTAGAGGGCATTATGCTAAGTGAAATAAGTCAATCAGAGAAAGACAATTATCATATGATCGCACTGATATGTGGAATTTGGGAAACAAGACAGAGGATCATAGGGGAAGAGAGGAAAAAAATGAAGCAAGACGAAACCAGAGAGGGAGACAACCATAAGAGACTCTTAATCATAGGAAACAAACTGAGGGTTGCTGGAGGGGAGAGGGGTGGAGGGATGGGGTAACTGGGTGATGGACATTGGGGAGGGTGTGTGTTGTCACGAGCACTGGGTATTACATAAGATTCATGAATCACAAACCTGTATCCATGAAACAAATAATGTCTTATATGTTAATTAATTGAATTAAAATAAAAAATAAATAAATAAAAATAAAAAGAGTAAGCATTCCCAGTTTTAACTGCTGATCACTAATATAAATGTTTTCAATGATGAATGCTGCCTCAATATTTTTTTACTCTATTTTGTACAGTCTTTCATCACTATAGTGATTTTAAATGCACAACACAGTAATGTGTAGTTGGTGAGATGTCAGCCTAACACACAACAGAATCTTCCCCTTATCATCTCTTACTTGTAAATATGGTCTCTATTATTCCAGTGTAGTTTTGATTTTTAGATTTTAATTACCTGTATTTCCATGTTACAAGAATTATGCAAGTATCCTCCAAAAAGTGTGAATGAGAAGGTGTGATCAGATACAATGTACTGCATATTTAAGTTAGCTTTAGCAAAATTGTGAAGTAGTAGATCTTCCACACATCCCCATCCTTATTTATTTATTTATTTATATTTATTTATTTGACAGAAAGAGAGCGCACAAGTAGGCAGAGGGGCAGGCAGAGAGAGAGGGAGAAGCAGGCTCCTGGCTGAGCAGAGAGCCCGACATCAGGTTCGATCCGAGGACCCGAGCATCATGACCTGAGCCGAAGGCAGACTCTTAACCTAATGAGCCATATCATTCGGTTAAGCCATATCATTCGGAATGCCATATCATTCGGAATGTTTAAGAGCACAAAAAGGTGCTCCTGACATACCTCCTACATAAGCATTTCTATTCAGTTATATATATCAGATATCCAATTATGAAGATTTTGAGATATGAAGAAAATGTGTAATAAATCATATCCTTCTCTATATAGTTATACAAGAATGGGAGGGTTTAATATATAATAGTACCTAAGTATGTGGGAGTCAGTCCTGAATTTGAGAACAGGAAAGCCTTTCAAGAGTCCCTAATATATAGATTTTTTTTTTTTTTTGAAAGAGAGAGAGTGAATGCATGAGCGTGGGTGGGGGAGGGGCAGAGGGAGATGGAGAGAGAGACTCTAAAGCAGACTCCATATCCAGTGCAGAGCTCCACATGGAGCTTGATCGCACAACCCTGAGATCATGACCTAAGCCTAAGTCAAGAGTTGGATGCTTAACGGACTGAGCCACCCAGGAGCCCCTAAAATATAGAATGTTTTAAAGATTGAAAATAATAGCTAATATTTATTGAGCACTTAACAGTATAGGCTTTATGCTAAATGTTTAAATGTTCTTATTTTATCTTTTATAAATGCTTTGAATTAGTACTATTTTTTCTTTTCTCCGGAGAAAGAATCTGATGCATAAGTAAGTCATGCTAGGCCATTGAGCTCTTAAGGGACGGAACTGGGAGGTGAACCTGTTCATCTTTTACCTCAGAGCTTTGATGCTTTAAACACTGTTACTAACACCAGATGGCCAAAATGAAAACACAGGAATTGTTTTTTTCTTGAGATTTGCCTTATTTCTCCTCTCTCTTTCCCTCTTAAACAGTGCTGCAAGTCTTCTACGACCTCCCCTGTAGCCCAGCCTCCAACAAATGCATTTCTTGTTCTTGTTTTGTGCTGCTTGACATTACTATCACCTCTTACTTCCTTTTCTTGAATGTGATGCTGGCTTATAGAGCTTTAAGGGATCTATTCTATCCTTTCTTTTCTGAATGTTCTCTGCTTTCAGTCTCCACTTTCCTAAGAAGTGCTGACCTACTTTGTACAATCCTTTATAAAGAAAGGTCTGGGAGTCTTGTTTCCCAGACTGCTTCAATTTTCATTTCCAGCTCCTCTGCCTACCTTAAAGTCTGATTTGGCTCCAATGAGATGATATATCTGCTCTCTGTAGTTCCAGTTTATTTTTGTTTTTTCTTGCAGTTTTATCTTAGTATAATACATTTTATTGTTTAGATGTATTGTTACTTTTACTATTTCTGTCAATTCAGGACAGATTTATTGGATGGGATTTTACTTATAATCAGTTAATATTTTCTCCTATTTTGCATTTTGCAGCCATGTCCATTACAGAAAACAGATCTTTGCAGACACTGCAGTACAGTTCTGCAGATATTTGAGTGACACCTATGTGTGTGCATCGTGTTTAGAAATGCCAGGTAGACATTGATACCTGACCTTAAGAAACCTACAGTTAAGTAGGAAACATATTTCAGATGAACTATAGACAAAACATACTGTTATCATTGCTATAAGGAGAAGGTAAATCTGACCTATGCTGATAGGGAAAGGTTGATAAAGAAGTGGGCTTTGTGGGTGCCTGGGTGGTTCAGTTGGTTAAGCGACTGCCTTCAGCTCAGGTCATGATCCTGGAGTCCCAGGATCGAGTCCTGCATCAGGCTCCCTGCTCAGCAGGGAGTCTGCTTCTCCCTCTGACCCTCCCCCCTCTCATGTGCTCTCTCTCTCTCTTTCATTCTCTCTCTCAAATAAATAAATGAAATCTTTAAAAGGATGAACATGATTTTTGATGGTACAAACAGAAGGGAGGGGTGTTATCTTATATGGAAGAAACATCGTTGATAATAACTCTAAAACTGAGGTAGGAATCTCAAATATTTGAATGTTTTTTTTAATAGCTGGATCAATTAGAATGTAAGTTGTATGGGGCAGTAGAAAAGAAAGCTGAAAAAGTAGATTTGGTTCAGTTTGTATAAGGCTATAAGTCCTAGTCAAAAAACATTAAAGTTTATACAAGAGGAATGGAGAACCGTTGAAAATATTAGAAATCTACAAATATCCTTATCAAAATCCCAACCTAAATCAAAATACACATAAATAGGCCAAGTTTAAATTAATTTTCAACAATATTATTTGTAAGTGAATATAGCAGAAAAGTCATACTGCCAAAGAATAGTAGATATTTTTCTAGAACTTTGTGGTTACCTCCACTAAACATGGCCATAATCATGATTTTTATTATCAAATAATGCTTTAACTTAGTTAAGTTTTTTTCTATGATGGTGGCCTTTTGACCTAGCAAGAAATGATTATTGATAATTATTATTAATAGTACCAAAAATCCAGTCCATTTAGCTGATTCCAAGCAGGATACTAGAGTTGGAGGGGCTGTGCACAAGTGACATCACACATGCACAATAGATAAATTTGCTTCTGAAAAGACTATTGTTCAGACCAATATGAGGTACTGGGGCACCTGGGTGGCTCAGCTGGTTAAACATCCGGCTCTTGATTTTGGTTCAGTTCATGATCTCAGGGTTGTGAGATTGAGCTCCACATTGGGTTCTGTGCTGGGCATGGAGCCTGCTTAAGACTTTCTTCTCTCCCTGTCCCTCTGCTCCTCCCCCATCTCTCTCTTTCTCAAAAAAAAAAAAAAAAAAAAAAAAGTAAAAAAAAAAAAAAAAGACTAATATGATGTACCAACTTCTTCATAGCCCAGAAAATTGTTTGAAATGTGTTTCTGGGGCAACTTTGGAACCAGAGATGCAAACTTGGGTCTTAGCATTCTTTTGATAGTTGAATCCTTAGGAGTGGGTGAGAGAGAAGACAATGGAGGAGAGCCCCACAAAAGACAAATAAAAGGATTAGATAAGTAAGACAAAAACGAAGAAAAAAAGAACAAAGTTCAAAGAGACAATAATTTCAAGTGTAGAGAGTAATCAACCATGTTGATTGTTTTACAGATATCAGTAGGAACAGCAGTGAAAGTAGAATATTAGATTTGGAAAATAAGAGGTCATTGGAGGGATGAATACCCACCATTTGCATCAATATGGATGGAACTGGAGAGGATTATGCTAAGTGAAATAAGTGAAGCAGAGAAAGACAATTATCATATGGTTTCACTCATATGTGGAATGTAAGGAATAACATGGAGGACCATAAGGGAAAGGAGGGAAAACTGAATGGGAAGAAATCAGAGAGGGAGATGAACCATGAGAGACTCTGGACTCCAGGAAACAAACTGAGGGTTACAGAAAGGAGGGGGGTGGAGGGATAGGGTAGCCCAGTGATGGGTATTAAGGGGGGCACAGGTCGTTATGAGAACTGGGTGTTATATGCAACTAATGAATCATTGAACACTACATCAAAAACTAATGATGTACTATACAAAGGCTAACTGAACATAATAAAAAAAAATAAAATTAAAAAAGGGGGAAAAAGAGGTCATTGGAGACTTAAGAAGGACACTAAACATATTTTAATGATTCAAGAAAGGATTCTTGAAGTGCTCTTGAATAATCTGCACATTCCATTAGTATGCATGGACTTTGTGAAGTCTGCCAATCATAATTAGGTGCTAGTGCAACAAAAATAATCCGTAAACAAAGCAAGATGAGTATCACCAAAGAAGCAGACTTTTAAATTCACACACAAACAAGAAACAGAAAGGTTCAATCATTCTTTGTATGAATTCATATCAAGAGAGTTGAAAGAGATTATTTAATATATTAGAAAGTATTTTTGCTACCTTTCTTGATATTAGCTATTATTTTATCTTCATGTATGCCTTGTTTTTTTGTGTATCCAAAGTCAATTTATGCACTTTAAACTACTACAGGTGTCCTATGTCGATGATAGTGTCCACAGAGACCCTCTAATTTAGCTTTATGTTTATATACAAAACATTAAGAGTGTGGCTTTTATTTTCAAGTAATCAATAAGAGAGCATATGATATTTTCCAAGTGAATTAAGTACTATTACCTCTTTCAAAAAATTGAAGTTTGCCAAGAGCTAAAGCAGCTGAAAAACAGTTTGAGAAGGCTGCAAAACTTGGGCTAGTTCTTAAAGGAGGAAGGAATGTAATGAAGGCATTGCAGGTAGAACAAAAGCACAGAGAGGAAAATATGCTTAGTATGTTCAGAGACTGTATTAGTTTGGTAGGACTGCCATAACAAAGTACCACAGACTAGGCACCTTAAACAACCAGAAATTTATTGTCTCATAGTTCAGGTATTTAGAAGTCTGAGATCAAGGTGTTAGCAAAATTGAATCCTAAGGACTTGGTGGGGAGCCATTTGTCTCATACTTCTCTCCTAGTTTCTGGTGTTTTGCTGGAATTTCTGGCATTGCTTAGATTCTGTTGTGTCTTTCTGATTTCTGCCCTTATGTTCACATGTATAAGGCTCTGTGTGTGCGTGTTTGTGTTGAAATTTCTCCTTTTTATACAGACACCAGTCATATTGGATTGCAGACCCACTGCACTCCAGTAAGACCTAATATTAACTAGTTACATCTGCAACCACCCTATTTCCAAATGAGGTCACCTTCTGATGTATTGGAGGTTAGGACTTCAACATATGAATTTTGAGGGGATGTAATTTAGCCTATAACACAGCCCAATGAACAAATCATTTTGACTGAGGCAAAGGCCTCATGCAGAGGAGACGTGGTAGAGAAAATCAGAGAGAAAGCTAGGACCAGAAAGAGGAGAATCTGGAGTTTAAAATGATCAGATTTGATTCTGAAGACAGTTAATACTACTGCTTTTACAAAGTTATGGAAGCCCCCAAGGCCTTTCTCCAAACACAATGTCAAACAGAAGCACAGTATATAAACTGGACAAAAAGTGGAGCCTCTCTGCTTGTAGTCCAGTGTGGGATCTATGGCTCTTCACACTCCTGTCCCCCTCATCTCTGCGACAGTGACAGGGAATTGTAGAGCTCCCTGGAGCAGAATTTGAAAACTTCCACTTCAGAGCATTAATCTAGAAAAACAGGTTAGGCACAGCAGAAGAGGAGAATTAAATAGATTACTACAGTAGGGTAGAAATGAGGAAATGAGGCCAGATTGGGGTGGCAGCGGTGAGAAAGGGGAAGTGAATGACTCTACTAATGCAAATGGTACAGTTTGTACAAAGTTTGAATGCTAGTATGATGGTGACTGTAAGAGGGAATAAGAATAACATGATTAATATTTTTAATTAATAAATGATTCCAACATATTAATTTCCACTCCATGTCAAGCTGTGTCCTACTTGCTCAAGTTCATTAAGCTAATACACTGGGATTTGAAAATAAAGCTGGTATGGGACTCTTCTTGATTTCAAAACCTCTTTTCTTTGTTACAGATCTTCATGCTCTCAAAGATCACACTAATATTTTGAATGTAGGTGACTAGACTGAAGAAGTTTAATACCATTTATGGAATTGTGAGATGTTTGTGTTTAAAGAAATGGTAATTCTCTTTGCCACCTTAATTTGAGATAATAGTAAGACCACTAAGAAGAAGTATCTCGGGGGCCATTACAGGCATGAGAATTGTGTTCAAGACAGAAGTCCTGTGTGATACCACTTGTGTCAGCTGTTCCACTACCAACCAAAGCTCAGTGCTTTGCTGGAAGGATTCACAGGGCTCAGCATATAGCTGTACTCATGACTGATAATTATTGCAGCAACACAGCAAGGATACAGAGCTAGGTGAGTGAGGGAGCAAGATGTATCAAATTGCTTCTGGAGAGATCCATGCGCATTCTTCCTGTGTACTCCCTAAAGTTATCACATCAAGTATGCTGTCCCCCAGACATGAAATACAACAACACACATACAGTGTTTTTTTTTGTCCCCAAGAAAGTCCATGTGAGACTTAGAGTTTAAGGAATTTGGAGCTGGGGGAGTGGGGATGATTACATAGGCAATCTACCCACAACTATCAAAATTCTAGAATCCCAGAAAGAAAGCAGATGTTCACCATCAATCACATAGTTTGTACAGTCTAATTAGGGTGGTATGATCAAGCAATCTTATCAGTTCCTGATAGAAGGATCAGTTTCATAGCCAAGTTCCCAGATGCCAGCAAACACCCATCTCTGTCAGCAGATCCTCCTAAAGCCCTGGAGTGCCATGCTCTTTCCTGCACATCGTCCAAAAAGGAATCTGGTGTTACTCATGAAAGCTAAGTGACATGTAAGATATAAAATGAGAAAAGTAGAAGAGTAAGAATTAACTATTGGGTTATGACCATATTTACGAGTTCAGCCATCTATAAAAATTGGTAATAAATTGATTGTAAAGTTTGAAGTGAGGAGGAGAGTTAAGCTATATAAAGCTGTATTATTTAAGGATTGAAATTTGTCAATGATCGACCTGTGAAAATGAAGGAAAGATTGTAAAGCATAAAAATTTAAGAATGAGTCTGAAGTTATGGGATATCAAAAATTAATGGCAAATTGTAACAGGCAGAATATGTGAATAGCACATCTTTGTAAAACAAGTAGAGAAACGGGTCAGGAAATTGTATTCAATTTCCCTCAACTTTTACAACACCATGAATATACACTTGCCTTTTGCTTCCCAGTTTAATTCTTGAATTATCAGATTGATATATGGATCCTGCTTTTGAATGCATACCAAAGACTTCTTTATATTGCTTTAAAAACTAAATTTAAAATTTCAATATAGTGTCTTCACAAATTCTGTTTTACATGTACAATAGTAATAGCATAACTTACCAATCTGCTATTATAGTAACATTATTTGTGCATTTTTATTGTTTTTGTTCACAGTATTTTATCATAAATTTCAAGAATTTGCATGCTAGCATCAATTTCTATACCAGTATCCATATTTATATCTTTATCCATACCCATATCAGATTTTCATATTGCTGATAGTTTTGTTAGAGATTAAAAAAACAAACGAATTAACTTGTTTTCCTTTGATCCCACAATATTTTTCCTCACAGCAATTTTAATGGTACAACAAATATATATATACATATGAGGCAATAATGTTTGTTAAGAGAATAGCTAAGGAATATGGCAATAGTATAACAGTGTCCCAACAAAGGTAATTGATTATATTGCCTTTGACAAATTACACCTATAAAATCTCAGGAACCTTAGTATCCTTCAAATCAATTCTGCCTTGGAAAATCTTCAGCATATGTATCAAATGGGACCCAAAATACAGTACTGAAGACAGGTTAACACACAACCACCTTCACTCTCAACAATGACTACTTGGTTGCTGCTTTGATGTGTCCTTTCTTTTCTCTCCTGAGCTCTGTGGGTTCACAGCCTTTTGCTAGGTTTCTCTACCATTTCTGAACATGTCTTTGCAAGACTAGTGTGCTCTGTTGACACCTTTCAGATTGTTCTTCTTTTGTTTAATACTCCGACAAATATATTTATTTGTGCTATCATGCCAAACATAAATTCCAGAAAAACCTTATACTCTGAAAAACTGTGTTCAAATAATAAGATTTATTAGAAAAATATGGTTGTGGAGCACCTGCGTGGCTGTCAGTTAAATGTCTGCCTTCAGCTCAGGACATGATCCCAGGGTCTTGGGATCGAGTCCCATATTGGGCTCCCTGCTTAGTGGGGAGTCTGCTTCACCCCCTACCCCTCCCCCCTGGCTCCTGATCTCTCTCACTCTCACTCTCTCTCAAATAAATAAATAAAATCTTTTAAAAAAAGAAAAACATGGTTGAGAGCAGAACACTTAAAATCCATGCAACTTTATTGTTACAGTATTAACAAAAACAGTAACAATTCTAGCAAAAATAATACCATACTTTAAAAGGCATGCAAACTTCCTAGTAAACCAAAATTACAGTGTATAAAAAATATTTTTTTCTAAAAAGCAAAGGAAGGATGTATATAATTTGATAAGAAAGAATTCTAAGGAAGGACTAAGGCCTCTAAACTGAGGAATCAGTGAATAAATGTCCAAAATTTCAGGAAACTGCACAAGATGCACCAATTCAGAGTATGTGGCCAATCTGCACCAAAAGAAAAAAATATGGGATGAGTGAGCATGGTGTGCTCTACCGCATTCTTCCACAATTTGCTGTGTTTAGCTGTCTAGTGTACTTTGCTTTCAGAAGCAATAATTGGTGGCACACAATATTAATGTGTTGGTAAAATTATATAACAAAATAATTCTTGTTTACTAAAAATATATGCACTATTTTTTATTATAGGAGTATGCATTAAAAGAGTAACTTCTCCTAACTTGTATTATGCATTATATTAAAAATGAAGTTGAGGGGTGCCTGGGTGGCTCAGTCAGTTAAGCGTCATGATCCCAGGGTCCTGGGATCGAGTCCTGCACTGGGCTCTGCTCAGCAGGGAGTCTGCTTCTCCCTCTCCCTCTGCCTGCTTGTGTGTGCTCTCTCTGTCAAATAAATAAATAAAATCTTTAAAAAATATATGTTTTATATAACAAATAATATAACAAATCATGGCTGACTCTGTGCTCTATTTTCCTTTGATAGTTTTTTTAGAGTTCTCCTACCTTAAGACTAAAGCACAAATTACAAAGGTTGAGCAAGAAGCGTAGCCAAGGATTGTCTTCAAAATAAACTCTTCCTTTTAGCAATCAATTCTTCTTCCTTGACCAAGTTCTACAACTCAACCCTCTCTTCCATCAAAAAGAGGCTCCTTGGTTCCTCAAACAAGTGAATAGTTTCAAGTAAGTTTGATCAGCCCTCCAAATGCAGCGCAGGTGCAACTGAATTTATGCCAGTTACATAACACAGATCTTCATTCTAGGATTTCCACCCCACATTAAAAATTAGATAACTCCACACCATAATGTTTGGCAAGTTTTTAAGAAGATGTGTTTTCCAGTAATGTGGCTATCATTCAAGTCCACAAACATTCACCCGCTATGGCCTTGGCACTGCAGATGCAACACCGTGTACACACTAGGTTATTTTCCAGCCAGTTTACCCAACCACTTAAACCATACTGTAACTAAAACACAACACAGGCAATCATGAAGAAACTACTACCATGAAAATCAGTTTTTGAAGGTAGACACACTCACTATTCCAACTTACAGTGACATCTGGTCATTTCCCTCCATCCCTGTTCTCCAAAATAATGATGTCCTTTTCTTGATCTGCCCTCATTTTCCCCTCATCTTCTTAAAGATGAGTTGGCCTTAGATTCTTTTTGGAAAGGCACTTTTGACAGTGGTCATATAACAAGATAGTGCATGAGTGACAAAGATGGAAGTCACAGAGAATAACTGGGAGTGAAGGTTTGGAGACTCCATAAAGGGTCAACTTCCAAAACAACCCTTCCCTGGTTTTCCTGTATCAAAAGGAAAGGGAAATAAAATCAAATGCTATCCTTTGTTATTTGAGACTTCATAGAGATGATTGTAGGACAAAACACAAAATAACAAATATGGCAGTCTAGAAAATTCGAAATACTTCACAAACACACATTTAGTATACTACTTATTAATCACTAGGTAAATTTTATAATTAGAGTCTATTTAGTCTAAAGGTGGACATGCCCTCAAGGCAAATTTAAAGTAGAGGAAGGAACACATGCATATCTTCAATTCATTGGGTACCCTTTCTCAACATCTCTTTGATCTGGGGAACTTCTACTCTTAGTAATAATGTCCTATGTGATATGCCTCTGCTGTTGTCCTAAATGTCCAGCCTTTTCTACGCTTTGCCTAGACCAGGTGTGTGCATTTGGTTCTGCTCCTAGGACTCAGGTAACAGACAACCACATCAGCAAATGTCTACGTTAAGCAAGTACATTTGTTAATGGGTGAGCTGCTTAAAGGTGTCAGCCTGATACCTGCCACAGTTTTCCATTAAATGCTGTTTTCAGGCTGCTTCTGGCAAGGAAAGTTTTCTCCACCAAGTTCCACTTTACAACTGCTCTACAGTCCCTGAGGTTAGCCATCTGTCAGGTGATGGGTAGGTGGGTGATGGGGGCGCATCAGTGTGATTTAGGTCTTGAGTGTGGTTAGTGAAGCCTAAGGCGATTTCTCTGACCCCTTTTTATAGGGAAAACACCTGGCTACAGTTCATCTTACTCTCTAGTTGCAAACTGTAGCTATGGTTTGGATGCAGAAATGGTAAGGATGAACAAGAGAAGTGAAGATCCTCACCAATGTCTAACTGAACCCAAAGGGTCCACTTTGTTAAACAGGTCTTAACGATACTCTGATGTTCATTAAGCAAAGATAATTTCCACCTGAGCTTGACATACACCAAAGGGATATTTTTGGTTGTTCTTCATAACCTTCCAGTCTCTCCCAAGCATCCCAAATTTTATCCTCAGCCAAACTTAAATAAATCTGTACTTTCCCTTTTCCCTTACCCTTTGATATCTGGTAATTACTAGGTTTATTTGAAATGAAATCATTTTTGTTGCATATATTATTTTGATTGACTCACTTAATGTGGTCCGAAAATACTATAATCGAGTAATTGTAAGACCTTCAGCCTAAGCACATAATCGCCTGGAGCTACTGTGAACACCTGATTTTACTGAAGCTTAAGGACTAATTGAGGAAGACTGAAATGAGCAGATCTAGCAACAAATTGATGACAAATTACAAAAATGCTGAATTTGGAACAAAGTTGTGTACTCTCTTTGTAACTGTCCTGTGTTTGAGATTATTTTAAAATAAAAATGGAAAACAAGTCATTTTCTCATAAAAGAAATAAAGATATTCACCTTAAAAACAGAGCATTAAACACGTTAGCATGCTTTTCTTGAAAATGGAAACATCACTCTACCCAGGTTTTCTGGACCCAAAGCTTTTACAAGTTGTGTACTTCCGTAAGACAAAGCACACAATGGACACCTGGGTGGCTCAGTTGGTTAAGCATCTGACTTGATTTCAGCCCAGGTCATGATCTCAGGGTCCTGAGACTGAGCCCCACATTGGGCTCCATGCTCAGCAGGGAGTCTGCTGGAGATTTTCTCTCCATCTCTTTCTGCCCTAATCCCCGCTTGCATGCACACTGTCACTCTCTCTCTCTAAAATAAATTAATTAATTAAAAAAAAAGAAAAGACATGCAAAATTATGAATACAAATTTGACCCCAGCATCTTGGAGAAATTTTGTAGATGGGAAGCCCTGATGTTTGTTTTGTTAACTTCTCTCTCCTCTCTACTCATCCTTGCCTTTATCTCTCAATTCCAGGAGTCCTTATCCCCCATTTAGAACAACTATGAAGGGATGACTAAAATTTCCTTTTGACACCTTTGTCTCAAACTCTCCCAATAAAAACATCTCCACCCTTTCATAAGACAAAGAGCTTTCCAAAAACAAAGCTCCATTTACTGGTAAGGTACTTCCCCATCCCCATTCCCATATTTAGATCATAAAATATAGATGCACTTATTTTTTATTAAATGACATTTAAAAAAATTATGTGAACTCATTAGCAGTGGCTGGGGTATAGTATATACATGATAAACAATAACTGATTCTGTTGATCACTTTGCTGTTAGTAGTTGTTGAAGCGGCAGCTCTAATAGTTATTATTTAATATTAATAGTGATAATTAACATTACATTTACAGAACAGAACGCAATTTTGTTTTTTCCCTACACCTCTATTCCATACCATAGCTATATCTACTCTTTTGAAGTTTTTATTGTTGTCAGTAATGGGGAAACAGGAAATAACACAAACTTTTGTAAACTCCATATATTTTTTGTTATTTTAGCCCTGATTAGTACAAAGCCTGTGTTTTCAGGTACACAAACCGCTGAAGTAACAAACATAGACACTTTAGAAATACACCCAGTCTCAGATTTATCTTGAAATTTTGTTATATGAGTTAGTGTTTCAGGAAGTTCATGGCATAAGGGTCAAGTCAGAATGGGGCCGGTGGCCAGTTTTGGGAGAGGATAGTAGAGAATGTCATACTTGGCCCTCAGTCTTTGTGGTTGGAGAAAAAATAAATCTTGGAGTTCCCTCTGCGGTCAGTAGGACACCTTAAGTATTGAGGAAGATTCAATACTCGGGTTACAGTGTTATTGCTTAATGAAGGATGTGGGACTCAAGGTATATTTTGGACTGTTATGTAAATATGGATACATAAAAATATAAGATTATTACAGGCAGAAACAATAGAAACAGGGCAAGAATTAATGATAAACTTAGAGCTAAAACTAACAATATCACAAATTGAATATACTAGAATTGTCTCTAAAGTTCCTTCGTAAGCCTATTTTATTGTTGATGTTATGTTATTGTTGCTATTTGTTGTTGTTTGCACTATAGCCAACAGTCCACTCTGGAGTGCGCTGATACAGCACAATGCTTTGGGCCATGCCACCTTCTTACTGAATATTTGCCTATTGTAATTTTAGCCTAAGCAAAGTGCAATTAGGGAATAAATTTGCTTCCAAATTGAAAAACATCCCAAAGCCAACTCTAAATGATTTTGGAATCATTCAGTACTTAGGATTATCCACACCACTGCTTCCTTCCAATTACATGGCTAAACAAAGGTAATTTGAAACACAATCTCTATGAATTTGGCATATTTAATCATCAGGGTGGGGTTGAATTACCATTGATAATCAAAACCTTTATATGTGTTCTTAGGCAAGCTAAAAATTTAATAAGATTAATCAAGAATATTGCAAATATTTAAGGCATCTTTTAAAACATATTGACCTATTAAAATGATCTATTTTGCTATAAATCATAGCACAATTCTACAGCCCCATATAGCAATAAAATTTAGCCAATATATTTTTTCAAATGCAAATAAATATATACTGCTGATAATGTAGTTTGCTTCTATCTTCTATCTCCAAGATCTATTCATCCTTTTTTTTTTCTTTTCTCTTAGAACCTATAAAAACTGTTACTTTGGAAGGGGACACGAGGGAAGTGGCAGGAGAGAGGGTGGAGTTTAATATTTGCTCTGGAAACATTCTTTAACATAAGTGATCCAGAGAAAACCATCCACTTATGGTTTAATCATTGGCTCTTTGAATGGATTTCTTAAAAAAGAAATTTCAAATTTGATTATGAATTCTTCTTAGGTATGCTTTTTAAGCAAACTATTTGTGAAATCTATATAATTGATTGTTGGTTAAATCAGTGATGGTTATTTAAAACTGTAGGAACTTTTTTGAAAACTCAACATGTTTAATATTTGTCTTTATTATGTCTAGGAATATCATAAAGAAACAATTATGTATTTTAATAGGTACTTTTCAAAGTGCATTGACACATGATCCATGACAGTTTAGTAGTATAATAATTTTAAATACAGGCTTTGTATTCCAGAGACCTAGATTGGAATATTGTTAGTTGTATGATTTTGGTTAATTTATTGACCTCCTTAATCTTCAATTTCTTCATAATAAAATGGGGATAATAAATCACAGCTGTTGTTGTTAAGATTAATAATAGTTAATACTGGGGTGCCTGAGTGGCTCAGTTGGTTAAGTGTCCAACTCTTGACTTTGGCTCAGGCCATGATCTCAGGGTTTGGAGCTTGCTGCAGATTTTCTCTCTCCCTCTCCCTCTGACCCTCCCTTTCTCTCTCACAAAAAAATAAAAATAAAAAGGTAAATACTTAGGACAAGTACTTGACTTTCATAACCATTCAACTAAACTGAGTCATGTTATTATAACTAGTAGGAAAATTATACATAATAATGCAAATAAATCAATTAGCACAAAGCCTGCCATACTGAAAGCACTCAATAATTATTTGTTGTTATTGTTGTTATAAAGTGTAAAATGCTTAGCATTGAATGTGGTAGATATTCATTAACTATATGTTTCCTCTTGCTTTCTTATGCAACATACACATATCCCTGGGGAGCTTGTGTGGTTTGGTGCAGTGTCATTGTCTTTCATGCTAAACAGACTTATATTTCTGTCACTCCTTTGCTACTTCCAATCTATGTGACTTGTACAATCATAATAATGAACACTTGAACAAAACATTGGGAAAGACTTTGAAATGGGCCCAGTTGGGTGCCTTCAATGGAAAACTGGGTGTTCTCTAAGCATGTCCTCTTAGATGTCTGATTCTCATGGGTCTCTGCACCTCTCATTATCTTGAAGCTATTTTACAACTCTGTACCTTTTAGATAACTGATAGCAATGCACATGATTATTTTCCATACACGTGAAAATAAATTTTCTTCTAACAAAATGCAACTGACTTCCCTCTTTCCCTGTGGAATACATAAGTTTTGCATTATTTATAAATAGGTTTTATTATTAGTGTGTTTGTGTGTGTGTGTGTGTGTGTGTGTGTCTATGTTTTAGTTGTCCTTAGAACCAGTTGTAATCTCTTACTGGTTCCCTCATTAATTGATGAGTTAAATAAAATCTTTGGCACATATTCATTTTATCTCTGTATGAGAGTTATGTTATATGCTTATACTCTCTTCTAAAAATTATACTTTTACATTCTCAATACATTTTAGCTACTCCTACTACCAGAACTATTCTAAATATTCTTTCATGTATTAATCTTAGAAGTCAGAAATACTACACCTGGATGCATGGCATCCTTTTAAAAGACTCATAACAGATGTGCTCAAGCTAGTGTACCATAGAAGACCAGGATTGTAAATATGGTTGAAATAATAAGTTTAGAATATCTAGTTGTTCAACCATGGGCAAATCACTTATATTTCCTCTTCCAAGAAATGGAGACCATAATGTCTGCCTCATAGGATTGTTGTTGAGATTGATTGCGATAGTGAAGACTTGCAGTTAGCTTGGTACCAAGCACTTCAATGAACAGTAGTGATTGCTATTATGGAAATTCAGGGTCTGACCAGGAGTCCATTTCACTGCTTAATAGTTCTCATTCTTAGCAGGTGTTTCTTAAAAGGATCTCTAATCTTGTCTGTTGTCACTTTCATTTTCTAGTTTGCTTGTCTATTTGGTTTGATTTATGTCATTTTACTACTTCCCACATGACCTTAGTTTAAATTTTTGAGTACAAATGCTATTTCTATTCTGAATAGCTCTTTCAATTTAAATATTCCTTCTTCCTTTATCTGTTTTTAGTATTGCATATTTCCCAGATTCTTTACCTACCTGGTTATCCTGTAGTTTGTAAAGGTTATCCTCAAATTACTATGTCTAGAACTTACCACCAAATCCCCCTTGTGATCTGAACTAAAATTTAGTGCTGAACCACCATTGATCAAGGCATATATTTCCAGGAATTCAACACAAGAATACTTTACATTTATTAATTCTGATATATTTTTGGCTCATTTTGAGTTTATTACAGCAACTAACATCTTCAAGTCTTTTTCCCTATCTTTACTCTCTCTCTCTCTTTTTTTTTCCTTGCATGTTTGGCATTTTGAATCAAAAGTTAGAAATTTACATGTATCATTTTTGATAATAGTGACAGTCAATCATATTAGGTAACACATTTAACACACAAAACAACCCTTGGAATTAGTTACTCTTATGGATTTAGATCAAGTACATGAAGCACATATTATTTCTTTTGGGCAAGCAGGAGGTAGTCAATAGATGTTACCAGTTTCTTCTAGTCATTCAGCACTTAACCTCTAATTTATTGCTTCCCTAATCATTGTCCAGGGAATCTCACAGGTAGGTGACCTGGGCTCGTCTAATCTCCACAGGCTAGCCACAGTTGACTTATTGCCCCTATGGAAAGAAAGTGGCATCCGTTCATCAGATATTTCTTATTACTTTTTTCCCAATGGTAAAAGTATCAAGTGAGAGTTCTCAGTCCATAGTTAGTTTACTTTCAGCTTAGATGCTAAAAATCAATTTACATTTAGTCACTAAACTATGTTTTAGAGTCCTACCTCACAGCGCTACTATGTCTCCCATCTAAATTTTTAAAAGAACTTTTAGTAATAAGAAACCCCTTTTCTTCAAAATCAATTAGAAGATCTTCCAGAATGAGGCACACAATTCTAGAAAAATATTAAGAAGGCATAAATGTCCTCTGAGAACAAGGTAAATGAAAAGATCTAGTTTGTTTAGGCAGAAATTTCTGATCGTTTATTATCTTCTATAGTGAAATGTGTCTTTCAAAAAGATTTGTCTGAGTCCTAATCTTTAGTACCTGTGAATGTGACCTCATATGGAAATAAGGTCTTTTCAGATATAATTAAATTAAACATCATAAATGAACTCATTCTGGATTCAAGTGGGCCCTAAATCCAATGACTGGTGTCTTTATTTTTTAAGTTCTTATTTAAATTCCAGTTAGTTAACAGCATGTAATATTAGTTTCAGGTGAAGAATTTAGTGATTCAACACTTCCATATAACACCTGGTGCTCAACACAAGTGCCCCCCTTAATCCCCATCACCTCTTTCCTCCATCCCCCACCCACCTCCCCTCTGGTAACCATCAGTTGTTCTCTATAGTTATGAGTCTGTTTCTTGGTTTTCCTCTCCCCCCTCCCTTGTTCGTATGTTTTGTTTCTTAAATTCCACATATGAGTGAAATCACATGCTAAGAGAGTAAGTCAGTCAGAGAAAGACAAATATCTTATGAGTAGTCTCTTTATAAGAGAAAGAAAAGGGATATCTGATCACACAGGAGAGAAGGCCATGTGAATATGGTGGCAGACTGGAGTTCTATTGTTATCAACCAAGAAACTCCAGGAGCCACCAGATGCTGGAAGAGGCAGGGAAGAATTCTCCCCTAGAGCCTTCAGAGGGACTGTAGCCCTGCCAAAATCTCCACTTGGAATTCTAGCCTCTAGAACTGTGAAAGAATAAATTGTTGTTTTAAGCCACCAGATTTGTGGTAATTTGTTGCAGTAGCTCCAGGAAACTAGTATATCTTCCATAGACACTCTTAGTTAACCAGTATGATAAAGAAATAGCATCAACTTTCTAACTTCTCTCGTTCTACATTTAGCAATTATGAAAATGGGCTAATCTGTTGTGGAGGCAATTTACTCTGTTTTCCAGCCTTATTTAAATTATAATTTACTTTTACATATTGTTCTTTCATTTCACAAGATTTTATCAGTAAAATGATACATTATGATACCGTGGTGAACAAAACAGAAAACACCCATACACACACACTCATACACACACACACACACACACACACACACACAAATACCCACAAATTCCTGCTCCAATGGAGCTTATATTCTAGGGGATGGTAGATAGAAAATAAATAGTAAATTATGTTGTGTTGGCAGAGAGTAAGGAAAACAGGATTGTATGGAGGGACGTGATTATAAATAAAAAAAGCACAGACTTGAATGAGGTGACATTTGGAAAAAAGTTTACAAGGAGGTAAGGGAGTACAACATGGTTATATCTAAGGGAAAATAATTCTAGTTAGAAGAAACAACAAATACAAAGGCTCTCATTTGGGGGTATGTTTGATATATTTGAGAAGTAGAATAACGAGGCCAGAGCTAATGGCAGTAGAAATCAAGGGACCACAAGGACTTCACTCAGTGAGATGCACAGCCATTGGCGAGTTTTTAAGAGAGCAGTGACATGCTCAAAATAGATGTCGTTTTTAATTATTTTTGTGCCATGAATTCATGTTGGATGTTTCCAATTGGAATAATTTTTATTTGAGGTCCATTTCCAATATGGACTATTAGATGAATGTTTTAATGTTAATACCATTAAATGTGTAGATAATACAAAGTAAATCATTTCACAGATTTGTGATAGAGTAAAATATGTGATTCATTAAAAATCTAGGAGGGTGTATACCAAACACTGTAATTTTGAAATAGTGATGGATGTAAATGATATTTCAAGATATCTGTGGGAACTTAATGTGATATGAAAATACCTGTAAATTGTTTTGGTAAACAAAATGGGAATACTGTTAAGACTACCATGGCTTATCGCCTATATTTGTAATCAATGAAATGACTCCCTGAATTCTATCCAAATTAATAGCCATTGGTTTGTATGTATGTTGTAATGAAATCAAGAATAGAAGCAGAAACACTAATAATCTATGTATCATATGATTTAACTTAGAATGGCATTTTGCCACTTAAAAATAAAGAGATTTTTATGATGATGTGGCTATATCAATATGTAACTGCAAGCCTCCTATGGTCTTAATGTTCAAATGTAGGAAAGAGAAAAAGAAATTATATTATAGTTTATATTTAGTTTATCATGTTAAGTCTGATACAGTTACAGGTATAAATATGGAGAAAGTGAGAGTTTACTCCGTGAAAGATGACTACATTTTTCCCCAGGGGCATGTTTATTTGGGAGATAGATGATATAGATCTAGATCTTTGTTTGGGAGATATACACACATACACACACTTTATTTCCCAATTTATGATATGCATTTGTTCTTCTATATTTATTTATTTATTTATTTATTTATTTATTATTATTATTTTTTTTTTATTTATTTGCGAGAGAGAGAATGAGAGACAGAGAGCATGAGAGGGAGGAGGGTCAGAGGGAGAAGCAGACTCCCTGCTGAGCAGGGAGCCCGATGCGGGACTCGATCCTGGGACTCCAGGATCATGACCTGAGCCGAAGGCAGTCGCTTAACCAACTGAGCCACCCAGGCGCCCTGTTCTCCTATATTTAAAAGGAAACTAGGGGCAGCTGGGTGGCTCATTTGTTAAACGTCTGCCTTAGGCTCAGGTCATGATCCCAGGGTCCTGGGATCGAGCCCTACATCGGGCTCCCTGCTCCGCGGAAGCCTGCTTCTCCCTCTCCCAGTCCCCCTGCTTGTGCTCCCTCTCTCTCTGTCTCTCTCTCGTCAAATAAATCAATAAGATTTATTTATTTTAAAAAAAGGAACCTAGAGAGAAAATATACATCAACTTGAATATCACCAATACCCTACTTGTGTTAACATTATTTCAGTTATAATCCAAGCCTAAAATAGTTTAGTTTTCCAAAGGAAATACACCTACACAAATTTACACCAAATCTCTCTCCTTAGGTGGAAAAGAAAAAGCTCATAAAATTTTAACAAATATCATTTAACTTTACCTTACTCTCATGTAGGTCTTAAAACACATCAAATTTGAAAGTGAACATAATTCTGGACCTTAAAACAAAGAAAGTTTTGTGTTAATTTTCAATGTCCTGGCCAAATCATGAAGAAACAAAGGTTACATGATGAAATTTTATCATGTAACTAATAATCCAAAAGTCATTTTAGTCACTTGATTACCTATAAGCAGCATAATTTTATAGACCTCATTAAAATGTTTCACTCTTTCAGAATGTGCTAGAATGCACTATCTCTTATACTTCACATTATCACAATTCAGTAAATATACATCACACCCAAGCAAGTTCACAAATCAACTCTGTGTTAAATGTATGACATTAAACATATGGAAAGTATATTCAGTTGATTGTGATTTTCATACTTGCATTGTTTGTGCCTAATCCCCGTTTTAAAACATCTGGATACACCAAGTTTTGTATAGTGTGTAGCTTTTCTTTTTAATCGACATATTTTTGCTGCTTCTGAAATAGGTGTCAACCTAAGCTTTGTCCTTGCCAGAGGCTATGAAAGACAGTACTTTGAAGGTTTTTTGTTTTCTTTTTTTTTTTTTTTTTTTTTGGTAATCCAATAAGGCATTTTCTGAGAAAGAAGATGAAGACCCTCTCTCTTTAAGAAAAGTAATCTTTCAAGCAAGGTTGAAACACAGTAATAATAGCAGACCACTATAATTCCTTAGAAAATTCTGTAATAAAATTTTGTATCTTTCCATATTTCTAGATATTCTAAGTAGAACTTGAGATTTAAAAGTTGGGAATATAACATATGAATCAGCTTAACATTTAAGAACATGCATTATTAAAAAGGTGTTGTTAAAATGTCATATTGTAGGAGCTACATTAGCATTGTTTTAAAGGTTAGCTATATTACATGTGTCTTTAGAATCTCAAGGAATCTATAAAATTTAACTAAGTATGCATACGCGTATATTTCATATTTGTGTATTTTGCATATTCAAGCATATAGATGCATATGTGCACACACACAAATATATTTATCTCTGTAGGTATATAGATGATAAATATTTACTTGTGGGCATGAAATGCATATATACAGAGAGATAGAGAGACTGTCATTTTATAACAGATAGGGATCAGCCCTGCCTAGCTAGTAAGTGGATAGAGTGAATGTAGTGATTTTGTGAATTGCCTTTATAACCTAAGAATCAAGAAAATATAGGAAAGCTTTTCTGCTGCTTTGGCTGAATGTGGTTCTTTACTGGATCCATATCCTATTTCCGTTGACCCCTTGAATAGGGTGGCTCAGCTGTTCTTTGCTTTCATGTCTTATCTCATTTTATCCTAACAACTCTATAAAGGCACATATTATTCTCTCCAGGTTATGGGTGATAAAACCAAGGGATTGAATGACTTCTATAATGGCACACTGCTGTTCTTTCCACCTTTAGAGTGCTTTGATTTCCACAGCATTTTCAGTGTTTATCAGTGGAGAGTGGGACTTAGGACTATCTGCATCAGAATCAAATCACATGAGATTCTTGTTAAATATATATATATATATATATATATATATAGACACACATATATATATATTTTTTTGATAAGTGCCTGCACCCTGTCAAAGCAGAATCTAAAAGAGGAGACACTGGAATTTGCATTTGGTACCAACAACCAAAGTGGTTCTTTTGTTTCTGTAAAGGCCAAGGTTACGGCTAGCAGTAAGTGGGCCCTAGACCCCAGCTGCTGAGTCATTGCCGAGAGCCTCGCTTCGCAAAATGTGGTCTGCGCACCAGCAGCACTGGCATAACTGGAAACTTGTTAGAAATGCGGAAACACAGGCCCGCACTGAAGATTAGCATGCATGATCTCCGGGTGATTTGTCTGCATACTAGTGTGTGAGAAGTCCTGCCTTAAGACTTTTTCATTATTCACCCCATTTGGTATTTCCCAAACTTTTTTACAATACATATAAAAAAATTTTATAATATAATAATCGTCAGGGGGCATTGTCGACCATGGCTGTCCCCAGACTTCTCTCTGGAGGTTGTTTTTCTATGTCTGAGGAGGTGTCTGGAATTGTATGTTCAGAAAGCACTCCAGGCGATCATTATCATTGGGTAAGTTGGTAAAACATCATTTCTATTACCTCCATACAGAGTCTCTGGTGTGCATACCTGTTGGTTGCTGGGAGTTTGGGGTGGGTATTTGAGTTGCTGATCAACAGACCGTTGGTCAACAGACCGTTGGAGCAAATCATCGGTATCTGCAGAGGCAGCATGATGTGGGGCTGATGAGCACGTGGGTACAAGTGTGTGCCCAAGTTATTTAAATTCTCTGCCCCTCAGTTTCCTCGTTTGTAAAATGAGGACAATAATCCTATATTCTTCTTAGAGTTATTGTGAAGAATAAATGAATTTTTATGAAAAACCCTAAAAATAGTTCCTGTTTACATGATATTACTAATGTGTAGACTCCCTACAAAGCCCCTTTATAATTAGGCCCTTGATTTTTTGTTTGTACTTCTCCAAACATTGCAGTGTCTCTTTGCCAGCTCTCTTTCTTGAGAGTAAAATTAGACTTTGGAATTTAGATTCCTATACTCTGAATTCATTTTCCTCTCTTCCTCCTCCCCTCCTATGTAGGGAAAAGTCTATGGTTAAAGTTTTGGACGTGAAAGCGCTCCTTTAGGCCACTTGCTAGCCTGCACCCCAATTTCAACTGCAGCTGTTCCAGCTCTATTTCAGGCCAGGTGGGTGTTACCATCTCCACCTTGTAACTAAAAGGAACCTTAAAAAACCTGAGGTATGCAAAGAGCCAGTGGGAAGAATCGTCAAATATTGAGCAGCACTTGATATAAATGATTTTATTTGCATCAAAGCCCTGCAGAGATATTTTAAAGATAGTTTGACTGACAGATTATGTATTTTTGCTAAGGCCACACAGAGTAAGGGATCCTGATTCCAAACCCAGGTCTCATGGTCTCTGTAACTAGAGCTTTTTCCATTAGAGTTACATATTCTCCACATTTCAGAAAGGAGTAGAGGATATGTAGAGAATGCAGCACAGTTCAAGATAAAACACTAGGAAAAAGGAGAATGACGATACAGAAGTTAATATAATAGCTAACAATTTTGAATGCTTACAACGGATGAGGCTTTATGAGTTTTACATGTATTAACTCATCCAGTCTCTGAAGTAATATTCATTGTTATTGTAGTCCTCATTCTACAAATGAAGAAATTCAGGACCAGGGATATTAAGTAAATAGTCCAAGGGCACGATAAGGGCTGGGGCTATCATTGGAAAGTAGGGAGCTCAAGTCCTAGTCTAAAAGCTCTTGACCACCGTGTCATACAGCCTCCCCAAAGCTGAGCTCCCAAGTGCGTCTTTATCTCCAATCATTCAGGCAGCTGGGGGCACAAAGGAAGTCATTAGAAACTCAGCTTGTGATTTTTTTTTGCCAAGAGTAGATGTATCAATTCATCTGCAAAAATGTTTTTCCTAGGGGTCAATTTAAGTAAGGACTTTTTATGTGTTATGACCATTTCCATTTCCTGATTTAATTCTGCTTCCTATACCGCTAGCACTCATCTCAATTAGACCTCCAAAGTCCTAGAAAGGAGGATTGGCATACAGCTGTAGTATTGACACTCATGGGCAAACCTATTCTAGGGAATTTGATTTCTAATATTGAGGCATTGCAGAAGACTTTTAATTTCTGCAGGTTTAGTTTGAAGAGAGTGGGAGTTGAGACTAAATGAACTTTGAGAGTATCACAGAGTTTCTCTACAACTCTAAATGACTATTGGCAAGGGCAGAGTCAACCCTCCCAGTGTTTGGGCAGGATGAATTGCCACTTTTGGCAAACATCCCTTACACCTTCTTTCCAGCTTAGGAGCCTAGCTCTAAGATACCAGAGAACTGCTCTATCCTGGTCACACACGGTAGGGAATTTTTTTTTTTTTTTTTTTAAAGAGAAGGCATGCACATTGGGCCAGGCTTGGGAATCCAGGAAGAGACAAGGAGGGGAATATTTGAGAATCATTTTGCTGGTTCTTCCTAGTAACTGAATTATCTTCCAACTCATGAGAATATTGAAACCCAGCCTGTTTGCATTTTGTTTAATTTTAGCTTTCCTGTTCCCTTACTGTGACTTTTAAAATTTGGATCCAAGAAAATTAACTTTATCTGAGAAGTCTGCCTCCTCCACAACATGGGTAGGGTTAATCATACCCTATTATGCATCTAGGATATATCATGGTTGTAATACACAGTGAATTGTGCAGCTATTTCTCTTTCTAAATTTCATATTCCTGGAAAGCTGTGACCTTGATTTACTCTTTTCTTTTTTTTTTTTTTTTTAAACCCCCAGTGTCAAGTATAGGGCTTAACACAAAAGTGATAGATAATTCTTGGTTGAACAGATAACATCATTGAATAAATCTGTAAAAACAATATGCCCATTGTTTTTGGCAAGGTGATCACACAATATCTGTCACTAATGAGGCTCATATTAACTCCATGCATAAAATAATAAGAAACTAGGCTGCTGTGCCAAGTACATGCTCCAGATCAACCTGGGAGCTCAGCTGTGATTTGTTTTCCTAGCTTGTCTGCTTCTGGCTGCATGAAGCAAGCTAAGCCCTCACAGCTGGTCATTCTGAAAAGGGAAGTGGCTGGTCAATTTCATAAACACCAATAGCACTGTAACAAAAGGGGAAATCTGGGATACTCTTCCCCTTCAGGGGTACCTGTGTATTCATGACCCCATCTCTCTTGTTTTTTACTCACAATTGCCTTAAACCTCTACAGTGAATCAGGCCTGTATATCAAAATTACATAGGAGAGAGCATATCTTCTGGATTTTGAGCTGAAATACAAAACTGATAGAGATAAAGAAAATATATTTCATCTAATCAGAGTATAACATTACCTGTACATACATGATCTTTCTGAACTCTCATCCTTCCATTTTATAAATGAAGAAATGAGCTGAGAGCCTAAACGACTTGTCCACAATCACAGAGCTGGGAAGTAGCAGAGGTAGAGATTTAACTGTAGGTCTTTTTTATTCTAAAACCTAGAATTAATTCATCAGCAGAATGAATTGATCTTTCTATTACAACAAATTTAGAATGAAAAGTAGAAACCAACAAACAGCTACTCATTCAATTGGCAAATTACACACGAGGAAGGAATAATTAAGGAGGACAAAAACTCAGAAGAATTACTGAAATGTATAATAATAGCTACAGTAATAAAGTCGAACTTTCTACTGGTATAAGAAGCTGAAATGGAAGTGCACAGATTAAAATCACCATTTTTATTTGCACAGAATTGTTCACAAGATGCCATGGCATTTATTATCTCATTTCACCCTCACAAAACCTTAAAACATTGGTTCTCTCCATTTTGCATATAAGGTAAAGGAGATCCAGGAACTGAAGGAGAGTGTGTAGGGCCATGTGTGAATTAAATAGCACTAGAATCCAGAACTTTCCCATGTATTGAGGCCAGAATGACATTTTATGCCCAAATTGAAAATCCTCAGATGTCAAAAACAAAATCAATAGCAGTCTCATTCATGAGCATCTGTTTAAAAGATTTCACTAAGATTCTGGTTGAGCTTTGGCTGGCTTAAAAGTCAATTATGGGACATTAAATAATTATGTTTCATAATAAAAATCTACTTAATATTTGAGAAGAGGAGGTAGTTGGTACTTTCGAACCAGTTTTTTCTTGAAATTAGCCAGGGATTATTTCCATGGTAAGTTACGTCCCCACCTCAATTATTGCCAGTCTTTTCCTGATTGCACTGGCCAATAACCCATTCATAGCCTTCCTTTTGGCAAGATATAGTCTCTAATTGACCTTGATTGATGTGGCAAATTGAAACAAAATTGCTTATCTCCCCTTAAAAAAAAAAAAAAAATCTCAAGCAAGCAATCTTTCTCATGTGTGTTTTTTTTCTTTTCTTACTTTCTCCTCTTGCTTGCTTTTAAGATTCTTTTCTTTCTCTTGGATTTAGTCTACCATTTGTTAGTTTTATTTGTTTGTTTGGTGGGTAGAGTAGGGGCAGCTGCATTATAATAGAGAGGACTGTGATATCACTTCATTGTCTTTCAATGTTGAACAAAGGACTGAACTTCTCTGAGATACTTTTCTCATCCAAAGAATGACAATAATAACAACTTCAGAATGTGATTGTAAGAGGTAAAATTCCAAATTTGGTGCAGCTAGAGCACAGAACCTAGAATAGAGGAGGTACTTAATTATTGGACTTAATGCTGTAAGTGAAAGAGAGTTGTATATGCTCCTTTCAACATTGGGTTGGTAAGTACTTCGTAGAAAGTTTGTGACAGGGTGTTCTCACCCTTTTATGGGGAAATTTAATTTGTCCTTAAAGACAAATAGTAAATAATACCACCTATACTCTTCCTTAGCCAGTGCATCAGATATGTTGACATCATCTTTGAGAAAAAAAAAAAAAAAAACTTTTCTTCCTTTCTTTCCCCCCTCTTTTTGGCATAAGTCATTGGCATATATCAGGAAAGCAGCTGCAAGAATGCTGGAATTTTGACAGTTTGGGGCTGCTTGTCCTTGTCTTTTTTTTTTTCCTGTCACAATCATTCTTGAAAATAGTCTCCTTGAAACAACGAAAAAAATATATAACCAGGTAGTTCATTTTCTAGCTCTTATCTTTCCCCATGAGTTTTAGAAAATTGGCCCCTAGAGGCCTGGCTTTATCAACTGCTAGTAACACTTGCCATGGAAATACTACTAGGCATCCCGTCACTCAGCCCTTCATCAGGTACCGACAACAGCGAACACATCCACTTAAATATGATGTGGGCCAAAGATGACGATCATAATAATAGTTAGGTAGTCAGTACCTCAGTAGAAAAACTGAACTAAAGTTGTTTGAGTAAAAGTAGATTATTTGTTTTGCCCTGGTTTATGTTTTTCAAACTTGATCAAGAAGTCTTCAGAAGGAGTTCATTTGGAATAGTAGATACCTGATAGGATATTTATTGAATGCAATAGGATTTGGTACTCACAGTAACACCTGTGACTTTATTTTACCTGTTACATCAAAAAGTTGACAAATTTCATTAGGAAACTTCATTTTGTCCCCCCAAATATCTATTAACTAACCAACTTAACATCAACTGTACCCTTAATTATAAAATCAGAGCATCAGTCTTTTTACCAGCCCTCTTTCTCCATCCCAATGAGAATACAACAGTTTTATCTTAGTAACATAATTTTCCAGAGGCAAGAAATCAAAATGCAATAACAGAAAGAAGTTGTTTGTAGAAAATCTCTTTATAGCCTCCTCTAATTTCTTAAGGGAATAGCATTGCTGATTCCTTAATGAATGTGGCAACAGGGGTTCAGTTGGTTGAGCATCTGACACTTGATCTTGGCTCAGGTCTTGATCTCAGGGTTGTGTGTTTGAGTCCCATGTTGGGCTCCACGCCCAGTGTGGAGCCTACTTAAAAAAAAGAGAATATGACAACATATTTACATTCTCCCTTTATTTATTTTTATAGTAGTTAGCTTCTGATACATCAGTCTATTGTAGTGTCTTAGCTCATCTTTAAATCATGAAAATGCAAATTTTATGCTAATCCTAGTGGTACTGGAAGTGCTGACTCAAATCTGGAAGGGACCTTCCCTCCAGTAAATTGAATATACAGTCAGGATTGACTAAGTTATGCTGCATTTTCAAAAACCCCAAACTCATTGGTTTGTACAGCAAGGTTTATTTCTTGCTCATGGAACATGTCCATGTCAGGTTGGTTTCACCCTAAGAGCTACACTGACAGAACATCCACAAATGTCACTTTTTCTTACAATGTACTGCCGTGAACTAGTCATATACAATTCTGAACTACAAGGGAGCCAAAAAGTATTATCCTACCATTTGCCATAGCTACCAGCTATGGATGGTTGAGAGAACCATCCATAGGGAACAATCAGACTAATGACTACCACACTGAAGAAATTATTAATAGTGCCAGATATAGAGTAACATTTGTGAGTTGGTTGAACTAAGGAAGTTGAAAATCATTTAGCCAATTGAGGAAATGTCTTTAGGAATAATCTGGAATGGAGAATAAGTTTAATCATATTGCAGTTTACCTTCCAGTTCCAAAGTGTATCTTTTCACAGCCATGAATGCAACAAAAGTTTATTGAGCACATACTATGTATACGTAATTTACCAGATATTGTGTGGTTAAGTAGGTTAAAAATATATGAATTCTGCATTCAACTTATGTTTATTGAAGGCTTGTTTTACTAAGAATGATGCCAAGTACTATTATGTACATTATTGCAGGTATCCTCACAACAAATAAAATTGGTGTTATCATTCTTGTTGTACAGATGAGCACATTGGTTAAGAAAGCATAAACTTGTCCAAATTTAATGGCAGAGTTAATCTAAACATCTTGGTCATTGTAATGGCAAGCTGTGCTCCTTCTAACATGTTTATGATGACAACAAGAAATGGCCCATATAAAAATAAAAACCAAAACAAAATAGTTGCCTACTCATGCAGAAGAACCTTTATGACTAATATATCTCACACGCCAGTTTATTTCTCACTTTTGTTGTCTTCTCTTTTCCACAATTGAGTGGGCCTTTATCAGCCTTCTCTTGTTATAGTATGATACTTTTCTTTCTTTTTTCTTGGGAGTGTCATCCATTTCTACAAATTAGGTCTCACATCCAGAATATATACCAGTATTTCCTTTTCCATTCCCATGTGCCAAGTCTCTTTTAGTTCTTTTATCCAATTAATCTTAAAGTTTTAAAGACAAACTTATATATTCATCACTAAAAGCCACATTTCCCTAATATATATATTTTAGTTAATTTCAGAATATTTTCTAGTTCCTCAGGTTCCATCCCTTAGTACCATTTTTTTATTTCTTCCTTACCCCCAAATTCAGTCAGTTAAGAGCTTCTCCCTCACGATGGCTCCTGCAATTTATCCTTTTCGGCCGACCTCACTACTAAAATTCTATCCCTCATGACATCAGCTGCAAACCTTTGCTGTAGTTTCCATTCTCCTTTCCCTTTCTGCGCGTCATTGCCTAAAGTTTCAGTTGAATATACAGACTTTTGATATCTAATAGCTGGCATTCAAGTTCCTCTATATTTTGACCTAGTGCTCCTCTTCCTGCTTATTGTCCACTATGTATAACACAAAACAAAATAGGGGCTCCTGGCTCAGTTGGTGGAGCATGTGACACATGACCTTGGGGTTTTAAGTTCAAGCCCCACATTGGGTGTAGAGATTACTTAAAAAAAAAAATCTTAAAGAAAAGAAAAGAAAAGAAAAAAAAAAACAACCTTTCGTTTTACTCCAAATGGCCAAGGACTCTTTTCTAAATACACCTTAAACTTTCTTACCACTGTCCCTTTGATCATGTTATTTGTATCATTTGGATTGTCTTCTCATACTCCAAATACCTATTGAAACTCCACCTATTATCTTAGGCTGAGATAAAATTCATTGTTTTTTTTTAAACATTCTGAATCATATTCACAGCTCAGTAAATTATTCTTTTCTTTGTGTTATGATAGTTCTCACTCCATGCACTAATCAGCGAGAATGCCATATTCTGCCTGGGATCCACAACTTCTGACCTAGTAGATTGGCTTCTCATATATAATAGGTAGATTACAAACATCAGTGTGGTCAGTAAATTATTAAATTGGTAACTTTCTGGAGGCAAACTAAACAGTCTTAATGAAAAAAATTTAAATTTGGATTATCTTGGGGCACTTGGCTGGCTGTCAGTAGAACATGTGACTCTTGATCTCAGGGTCATGAGTTTAAGCCCCATGTCAAGTGTAGAGATTACTTTTAAAACACTAAAATCTTTAAAAAATAAAAATAAATGTGGATTATCCTTGACATCAAAATTTCACTTCAAGTAGAACTTAGAGCATCATATTTGGTTATTGAAAAACAGGAACCAACCTAACTTTCTGCGTGAAGTAGTGGTAGAAGAGAACTCTTATTAGAACATTTGTGATCTATTCATAAGTTCAAATTCAAAAATATAGGAAACAATGTAGAATTATATTTAATTCCATGGAATAATGTGCACAAATAAAGTTAGGACAGGAGGGAGCAGTTTACAAAAAAATGTACTCTTTTTTTTTTTTATAAGACTATGTGGTAAACCAAGATTCCTTCTTTTTCTGAGCACTTATACCCTTGTAGTTAGTTGTAGTTATTTGTGGCTATGAGACTTGTTTTGGCCAATAAAATATGAGTGGGTGTGATGTGTGCCATTTCCAGGTAATGGCATTTAAAGTGGAATGTAAAAGTTTCTTTGTTCCCTTCTCTGTTGCCAGGAGTCCTGAAGACTTTTGCTTTCACGGTGACATCCTAAATTAGTGGTGCATCCATCAGATTAGGGCCCCGAGTAACCACACTTTGTTTTCTGTTGTACTGTTTTTGTTATGAAAATATTGGCAAGTATTTTAGGAGCTTCTCATGTGAGATAATAACTATGCAACTAACATGTTCATATATTTTTTATATTGACAACCTTAAGGTTTAGAAACTCGCAAACTGGCCGAAGACAAGTAGGCAGAGAGAGTAAAAGATGAGCAAATTACTCATTGTCAAGACCACAGAACTGCAAAAACTAAGGACCCACGTAGGTTAGTTCCTTCATCTAAAACTGAAGAAACAGAAAGTCATAAAAGCGTGTGTAAAAGGGGAGAGAAAAGACTTGTTTTCTTACCTGCTAATCCCATGCACTTCTTTTTTTTTACTATTATGTTATGTTAATCACCATACATTACATCATTAGTTTTTGTTGTAGTGTTCCATGACTCATTGTTTGCGTATAACAACCAGTGCTCCATTCAGTACGTGCTAATCCCATGTACTTCTTACCATATACACTTCCGCTGAAGGAATGACATTCTTCCCTCCATTTAGCTATTGCCTAGCTGTGTAGCTAATCTAATCTGAAAATGTGTTACAACCATCATCAGAACTGTAGAGTAGAATTGACTGGGTAGTTAACAGCATGCTTTGATAATGGGTATTAATGTTCACTTTATGATTAAATGTAATGTGGTTTTCAAAATGTGGGCCATTGACTAATATTACTCTGTCAAGACTATCTGAGTGCCTAATGGATAGAATACCTTGCTAGGCACTAGGAAAAAAAACAAAATTAAAACAAACAAACAAACAAAAACAGACGCTGTCCTCACAGACTCCTCAGTCCAATGGAGAGTAGAAGAAACCTCCATAATAAAGTGACTTATGTCGTGCTATTTCAGTGTTATACTCCAGGCACTTGGGAATACAGAAGGGAGGCTTGGGCTCAGGAAAGATATTTTAAAGGAGGCACTAATTGAACTGATATTTGAAATATGATTAACAGGAATTTTCCAGATATATAAGGGGAGGAAAATGTGTTCTGAAGGCCCAGAGTATGCAAAGACATTAAATAGTTAGAATGCATGATGCAGGTGCCAATAAATAATTATGGCTGGACCATGTTGCAAGAAATGAGACAAGCAGGAACAAATCATAGTCTATGCTGAGTATAATTCTTTTGTTTCTTAAAGACTTTGAATCAAAAAATACATTGAATGATTCCACCTACATGTTTGATTTAAAGATATTTTTGAACAAATAATTTTCAACATTTTATTGTATTGACTTTGAGGTCAAAATAATGGGCTTTGGATAAATAGACTGGAAGACAAAGATCAAAAATTTTGTTATAAAATAACTTTTAAATGGCACATATAAAAAGCAGTAGATCTTAAGTGTTCTCACCACACACAAAAAATGGTAATTATGCAAGGTGATGGATGTGGCAATTAACTTGATTGTGGTGAGCATTTTATCATGTATATGTATATTAAATCATCACACTCTACACCTTAAAAAATCTTGTTGCAAAAATATAACAAATAGATAAATGACATACCCGAGAACAAAGAAAAATAAAATTGCATTTATAAAATGATGTATATACAACTACTATGGCAAACTGTAGTTATTTTAATAATTAGTAATTTAACAATTTTATCTTAATAATTTTGTAATTATTTTAATACTTTTGGCTGTAATGAGTTGCTTAAATGGCATTGCATGGAGCTTATAATTGTCACATACCAGATAAAATTTATGGTATTTATTTTTATAGATCTCCATTGTGTGTGTGTGTGTGTGTGTGTGTGTGTGTATCTGTGTGTGTTGGGAGCTGAAGTAGATATTTTAAAGTATTTATCTAGCCATTAAATTCTATAATTCCACATTTTTTAATTTTTATTTTAATTTCAGTTAGTTAACATACAGTGTTATATTAGTTTCTATAATTCCACTATTAATTTATCTAGATTCTTAAGAACACAAGCAAAAATGTGATAAATTGCCATGTGGAAGAGGGATGGAACAATCCTGATTCTGCTTCATGTAAAAATTTGCTTCCCTTAGACTCTAGAGTTCCATTTGTGAGGAGGAGGAAGAAAAGATTCATTAGAATCAGTGTGGGAGAAGAAACAGGGAGGGACAATGGACCCTTAAACCTTCCTCTTGAATGTCTCAGAATGATGCGTGAGACAAAAACACAAGTATGTAACAATAATTCCCTTCATCTAATGAAACACTTGAGTAGTTTCCATTTTGATCCAGATATTTGGGGTGAACTTTTGCTACTATTCTTTGCTAATTAAACTATGGTGCAATGTTTTTTTTTTTTTTTTTTTTTGTTCACTTATTTACCTTTAAGCTCATCTTACTACAATGCTGTTAATATATTTATACATATTATAATTTGGCATAAAGTAAGCACTATAATCCAATGGCAGTAATCTTGACAATGTGTATCCCATGCCCTGGTTTTAGGGAAGAAAATTGTAGCAATCAGGAAATATATGGATATTTATGAAGAAGTAATTCTAGCTTTCCTTAAAATAAAAAGAACAAGCTATAAAAAGTAAATAAAGGAAGTGCAGATATTAATGCTGGGTAAGTAAAAATTCTTTGAAAACCAGTCTAAGATGTGTGCTTCTTGTTCAGCCTTTCTATTCTCACTCAGCTATAATAGGTCTGCATATCCCCCCAACACTTTGTAATCCCTTTATCATGTTAGTTACATTATTGAATTCTAATTTTTTGTTTAATTGGGTTCAAAAAGTCAGGTCCTACTCATTCTTCTCGACATCTGACACAAAATGGGTGTTTAAGAAAGACTGTTGAAGGCGCATCTGGATGGCTCAGTTGGTTAAATGTCCCAACTCTTGATCTCAGCTCAGGTCTTGATCTCAGGGTTGTGAGTTCAAGACCCACACTGGGCTCCATGCTGGCTGTGGAAACTGTGGGAAAAAAAAGAAAAAAAGAAAAAGAAGAAGAAGAAAGACTGTTGAAGGAATGCATGAAGAAATGAATGTGTAATTATTATTTAAAAGGATATGAAATGTTTAGAGTAAATTATCAGGAAAAAATTATGATTGACTTTATGAGTTGTTTCTCCTTTACAAGAATTTGATTAGAATATAAGTATCATATTTTCCCTCTGATACTTTGTAAGTATAGTTTTGAAAACTTTTTTTTTACAAGATAGAAATTTTTCCTTTATACTCATTTTGAAATGCTTATGGAATAAACGGGATATTTGTCAAAGCACAGTGGTAGCTATTGATGGGTACCACCACCACGAATACCACCTATATATCTTATAGAAAATATCTATGGGAACAGCTGAAATCTTGAGGATAAGCTTGTACATTAGTTGGGGCACCTGGGTGGCTCAGTTGGTTAAGCATCAGACTCTTAATCTCAGTTCAGATCTTAATCTTAGGGTTGTGAGTTCAAACTCTTCATTGGGCTCCTAACTGGCCACAGAACTTCCTTAAAAAAAAAAAAAAAATTGTACAAGAGTTATGGATTTTTAAAACATTTTATTAACTTTTTTTAGCATAAATAATTATGATAATAAACCCTCAAAGAAGGGTAGCTATTGTGACCTGTTTTGTGTATCTGAGTTAATAAACATTATAATAATTTTATATTATTATATTAATATTGAGATTAGTTTTAGGGATTCTTTATTAATAATAAACTTAGTATTCTTTTAATGTTGACACCCTTCTAGCAATAATCTGAAGCTTTCTATTTCTGATCTTTGTTTATAATTGTTTTTGTTTTCTACTCACGAGGAATGTTTCATGAAATTTTATACCCCAGGCAGCAGAATATATTGAAGGATCTATGGCAAATTTTAGATGAAATAGCTTGATCCTCAGAAAATAATGAGTATTGTAAAAATGAGACAAAGAGAAAGTCTGAGTGAAGATTTTATAAGACATAAAAGGGAAACTTGTCATGCAATTAAATTACGGGAAACAACGAATTTAAAATAACTCTAAAATATATGGTTACTTGTATTTATTAAACAGAGTGGATACAAATTCAATGAATTATATGTTAAATATAATATATATAAAATATAAAATAATTAACATTGAGACGTAAATTACAAAGGTGCTTCTTTTTAGCACATCTATAAAATGTAGCAGGTGTATGGTCGGTTAAGTGATATGTGACCTGCCTTCCTTGCAGCTAGAGTGTTGGCAGTGCTTCCTTAAACATGTGTTTCCAAAGCTGTCTCTTAGAGCACCTAAAATCATACCCAGAATGGATTTGCAATTATTTATGGATGTAATGTGTAGTCTCTAATACACCGCAGCTGTGGCTAGGATTTATGATTTTATATAACTTTTACTGAGCGCACTTGAGGTCATTTTTCCATTGCACGATAAGTTTTCCAATATAAGATAGCTTTTATTTTCCTGTGGTTGCTCTCAACCTTAAAATATGCCATATAGGAGAAAGTAGTAGGAGCTGTGCAAAGCATCTATAATAAATGTAAAGCTAGCTATATGATATGAAATAAGGGCAAGAAGAGGTATATCGTGGAAACTGGTTTTTCTATGGTTTTTCATTGGGTTCACATGTCAATATTAAGTATGGCTCCCCATGTCCAGGGATACTTCTTATGGTTGTTCAGGTTGTGCCCTGTTCAAAGGCATGTAGGAGAGGAGGAAAGGTGAGATACCAGCTACGCTCTACGTTCCAGACCGTGCTTCCTGGGATGATGCTGCACCAGCTGTAAGAAAGGACTATTATGCTGCAGTTTCTTTCTACAGATTTGGGTGCCTTTTTGCATTTTATCTGCCAAAAGGGAGTCTTTTTTTCTTCTTCTTCACATAAGTGTTTTACATATCCCTTTTCTTTAGTTTCAGCTAAGCTAGTAGGAAATCCACTTTTACTTCCTCTGTAGGCAGCTAACACTTATTCTCCTTGGGGTTCCTCTCACTCATGAGTCAGTCTCCTACACACCCTACGTTCTCAGACTGTTACAGGGGAAATTTTTCAATCGGTCCCTCTGAATTTCAAAGCCACCTCTGCTTCTTCCTTATTATTAAACTCATGGACAAGTGACCTAATAATTTTCAGCCTCAATTTCCTCTTCTACAAAATAAACAAGCTGATCCCTATCTTGTAAGTTTATGGGGTAAAACAAGGGATAATTCATGCCAGTGATGAACAGATGCATGGCACTTAGGATGCACTTAGGCACTCAATATACATTCGCTCCCTTTTTTTCCTTCCCTATGTGCTACTACTCAAGTCTGTACATCTTTTTAGTTTTTTTTAGATTTGTTTCTCACTAGTATTAAAACTATAAATAATAACAAAGGGAATCTCAGAGTTTCAAAAATCTAACATTCTCATTATGATCCCATGCCTGATGCTTCCTGACTTCCTTGCAGATAGCCAGCTCTGAGCTCATCCTTCTCTTGAATGTATTCCTGAATGTCCAGTCCATCACACCACTTCTTCTTCTACCACGTGTCTTCCCTAACTGGGGAAATAATAGAGCTCAGAATCCAAGAGTTTAGGCTTTACAGCCATACTGCTCAGGTTCAAATTCTACTTCTTACAAGCCATCTGACCTTAAGATGGATATTTAAATATTCTATTCTCAATTTGGTCATCTGTGAATTGAGAATAATGCTGGTACCTAAACTTTGGGTTGTTATGAATATTTAGTGAGATGATTACATGAAAGGTGCTTAGTGAAATGTTGTGCACTAAGCAAATTCTCAGTTTGTTGTTTACCATTTTTTACTTCATTCCTCAGGAAAAGCCATCTGTCTGATGGTAGAATGAAATCTAAACTGAGGAACATTTCCCAAAATGTGTCCTTCTGAAGAATAGTTAATAAATATTGCTGGCTAAAGTTTTCACACACATAAACCCACACACAACACACATACATTTGGGAAAAGCTGGTTTTAAAAAAAAGTTACACATGTTTATATCCTGGATGAATTCTCAGACCCTTCAATATGCTAGTGTGCATCTATAGATTATGGAGCGCACAGTATATACTATACTTATTTACCCACAATACCCTGTTTAGTCTTATAAATTACGTCTAGTGAAGAGTCTTTCAAATCTCTCTTTTTAATTGTAATTCTGCCCACCTTTCTTTTAACAATCAGAAATTGGTAATCTTTAAGATATTGCATGACAAATTGTCCCAACTCCATGATCTTTTATTACTAAAAAGAGAAGATTCAGCATACTAAGATAACCACAGGACTCTAAGGACTGTGAGCTTGTTGTAATTTGGCTTTCATGGTTACTACCTCATTTGCTTAGGGCAGACTTGTCAAGTGGGCATTACAAACAATATGAAATAAATCCTCGCAAGTATTATTTATTTCTAGAGGGCATGGCCAGAAACCTCAAATAATTTCACCATTTAATTGCAAATTTTACAAAATTTAAAAATAATAATAGCAAATATTGAAATAGTATCTAGTGGGGTGCCTGGGTGGCTCAGTTAGTTAAGCGTCTGACTCTTGATTTTGGCTCAGGTCATGATCTCAAGATCATGAGATCGAGCCCTGTGTCAGGCTCCATGCTGAGAGTGGAGCCTGCTTAAAACTGTCTGCCTCCCTCTAGCACCCCCTCCCCCCAAACCCTGTGCACACTCTCTCTTTCAAAAAATAATAGTATTTACTATAAGTTGGGGGATTAACATATATTAAGCTATTTAATTTCTACCAATCGTATTGGAGGATACTATTTTTATTCCTATTTTACAGATGAGAAAACTGAGGCACAGATAAATTTGCGGTAGCTCACACTACTTTTATGTAGCTGCTCTGGAATTTGAACTCAGGAAATAAGTCTGATTTTGAATCTCATGTTCTTAACAAGTATACTTATACTGTCTTTCAAAATATAATCCTGACATTAAAATCATAATGAAAGCTACTAACCTCAATGAACTATCTATGGAAATCAAGAGTAAAAGCATTTATTAAAGAAATTATGACACTGCTCCTATATGTTTATGTACCTGAACACAGTTTTCAATCTTCCAGTAGATGGTCACATCAAAAGAGAGTACACTCCCCCCAAAAAAGACCAAAACAGGAAAATGGGAGAGTAAATATATGAAAATTTGAGCATTGATCCAGGACATAGAACATTCCACTAATAGGTATTCCAGAAAGAGAGAGCAGAGAAAACAAAAGGAGTAAATTATCAAGAAAAAAATTTAAGAAATCAGAGAAGCTAGGTCAGGGATATACAAGAATTATTTGTACTATTTTTGCAAATTTTTATAATTTTAAAATTATTTCAAAATGAAAAGTTTATTTAGATGGTACATGTACATACATATATAACACATATAAAATCTTATTTGGTTATATATATTCAAGTAGGAAAAAACATGTAATATACAAAGGATCAAAATGGCATTGGACTTCTCAATGGCAATGGGGATATGAAAATAATGAAGTAATAATGTCAAAATTTGGGCGCAAAATTACTTTCAACCTAGAATTATGACCCCAGTCAAACTGTCAACTAAATTTTAAGTTTGAAATAAAGATATTTCAAAACTTGTAAAAAAAAAAAAAAAGAGAGAGAGAGAGTACACCCATCATTCTAGCTCAGTGGATTTGCTGTCTATGGAATTTGAATTGCTTACTCCATTTTTTAATATGAAAAAGAATGAATAAGATACTGTAGTGGGTGATGAAATAGTGAAGTGGAAAATCACTGCTCTTTATATAATCAGAGTTCAGATTTTAAATCCCAGTACTGCATTTACTGCTTGCGTGCGTTTGCATAAGTTACTTACTTTTTAAATGTACAGTTTTTCCATCCATAAAGTTGGGAGAATAGCTCTGTTCTTGGACATTCTAAGGGTTTAAATTTAGAATACATAAACTGGCTAAAGAAGGAGTTTCTTAAAGTGACCGGAGTCTTTCTCCTAGAGCAAAACGGTATTCTACCCTCTGCTTTCGCTCGGCAAGGCTGAGAAAGGTGTGACGCAGGAAGACACTGCCCCGCGTTGCTACTCAGATGTGGCAGCGCATGCCAGACAGAACAAGAAGCACCTCTCATGAGCAGCTGCTTTCAGTCAGTTAGACAAAAGGCGTGATGTATGGGGAATGCTTTTCACTGCTTGAGTTGCTTTTTGCATTCAGTAATAGAGCTAAAAGAGAATTGTCAGATAACCGATACATCAGCCTACGTCTGAATGACTCTTCCTATAGCCCTATATGTGTGACCAGGACGCAATTCTAGTAACGTAGCCTAGAAGAGATGACATTATTGCCTGTGTGAGAGTTCCTCCATTGTTCAAGGTGTTTATGCTGTTAAATGATCAGAATGGTCAATCTTCAACTCTACTGCTATAAGCTTGCTGAACATCCATTGCAGTTTGAAGTCCCCTTGGGGTAAATGTAAGGGAGAGGGAGGTACAGAAGAGGGAGGTATACAAGATAGGATAGATAAAATGACTTCAGGCGTGGCAACAGTAAACATAAGAGACTGGGCACATTGGGAAGAGAATCACTGATTACTGGGTAAGAAGAAGCATGCATAACTTTTGTGCTTTAATATATGCAAACGTCAGAGGGATGTGTAGATGAGGACAATGCCTGTTAAAAACCCTATCTACCGTCAGGGCACCTGGGTGGCTCAGTCGGTTAAGTGTCCAACTCTGGGTTTCAGCTCAGGCCATGCTCTCAGAGTTGTTGGATCGAGCCTGGCATTGGGCTCCGCACTCAGCTGAGAGTCTGCTTGAGATTCTCTCTCTCCCTCGCTCCCTGCCCCTGCCCCCATGTGCAAGCTCTCTCTCTCTAAAATAAATAAATCAATCTTCAAAAAATAAAATAAAAATCCTATCTACTATCATACATACATACATACATACATTAATACATTTATTAATTAATATGGGAGAACACATTTTGGTTTTTAAAAATAATGCTTCTATAGTAACTCATAGGAACTTGTGACTAATTATGGCTAATTACCACGCAGCATATAATCACTGTAAATTTGATTTTAAAATGTTCCAGATTAACACTTTTGTGTTTTATGCATTAGATTAATAAAGTCTATGCATATAAACTCAGTTTTCATTCTTGTCCAGATGTCATGTTGTTCATGCACTCTTTTACATAGAGAAGATATCACTGGCTAATTTTCTGTATTGAATTGCAGTGCGTGATCATGAGTAATGAGAAAGGTAAGACTGTATTCATGTCAGTACGACTGATCTAGTTTTTTTCTACTGTTGCATTGCAAGTATCACCAGAGGTGACATCCAAATATGATGTGGATTATACACATTCATGGCTTCTGAAGAAAAATATGGGACAATTAAAGATCCTTAACAGACATTTCCAGACTCCAGGATAAAGTACTGAAATATTCTATTATGCTCCATCTGTGGGGTAGTGCACACTTTTATCTTATATTTTACTGTGTTTTGCAAATTTAGCATTGCAAAAAGAGAATATATCATGTTAAATACATTAAAGTGAAAGCATTCCTCTACTATTTGAGGACATACTGACACCAGTATGAGACTTCATACGTGATTTTGTTTAGAACCAGCAAAACGACAGAATATCTCACCTAGGCCTCTTTTCATTTTGTAGATCGTGCATAGTTTTCTGTTTTCTTCAAATTTCTACGCTGACACCTTAAGGCTTACAATACTCTGCTCTGAGGTTTATTGCTATTGTAATGAATCTTAAACCAGTCTAGAACACTCTGAAGTGTAAGGAACCTTTATGTGATAATGGAAAACAAATCAGTAATGCTAATATTCTTGCATTTGAAGAAGTCCATGATTATAAATGCATAAAAACCTGGCACTTAGTGTAAGAATGAAATAAGGATGAAAGCTTTTCACTGTTGGTTGTCAAAACATTTTTTGAAATTCTCAGGCCTGGAAAATTAGCTTACTGTCATCACAGCAGTTTTTTGCCATGAGAGCCATTATTTTAATTTCTTACTGAAATTCCTGTTGAGAAGTCAAGCTCTGCAGCCTCATGTTTTACATAAACCAAACATGATTATAGATATGGTGTGTCTCCATGTGACAGCAGCAGTGACTAAGGTCAGAAATGGGAAATGAGATAATATGTTTCTCTGGACAATTATCCTGTCTTATTTCAGAAAAAATAAAATATCATTTTTTTAGTGATTTTATTTTTGCTATAATCTCTTACATGGATTAGTCTAAAGAAATAAATGATTGTTTAAGAAAGAAAAGGCATGAGATTGATTTTCAGTGCCTCGTCTCAAAGCAGTTCTAAGAATTCTGAAAATCCATCAAATTTATGTTGAAGGACCTTCTGTTGTTGTCACTCAACATCCAATGACTCTGCTTTGTGAGTAATTTTATATTAAAATCATCATAATAGGTCCCATAGGGGTTGAAATTTACTAAGAATATTAATATAAAAGAAAAGAAGGAAAACTTATAAAATAAGATAAATACAGATATAGAAGGAGTAAAATATTAAAATCAAGTCTGCCAATCCTAGGAGCGCCTAGGTGGCTTAGTCGGTTAGTAGTCTGACTCTTAATTTCAGCTCAGGTCATGATATCAGGGTCATGGGATTGAGCCCCATGTCAGGCTCGGCTCAGCAAGGAGTCAGCTTGAGATTCTGTCCCTCTCCTTCTGCCCCTCCTCCCCTCCCCTCTGTCTGCTCCTCCCTAAAATAATAAATAAATAAATCTTAAAAAAAAAAAAAAAAAAAAGTCAGCCAATCCCACAAGTCTGGAAGATTTAGAGAAATACATTTAATTTTATATTTTTAAAGATTTTACTTATTTATTTAAGAGAGAAAGTGAGAGAGAGAGAGAGCACAAGTAGGGGGAGCAGCAGAGGGAGAAGGAGAAGCAGACTCTGTGCTGAGCAGTGAGCCTGACTTGGGGTTCGATCCCAGGACTCTGGGATCATGACCTGAGCTGAAGGCAGACACTTAACTGACTGAGCCACCAAGGCACCCCTAGAGAAATACATTTTAAATAATCTTGAAAATTTGCAATTTTTTAGGACACCTTTTGACAAATAGCAATGCTTTCTAATCTCTAATTGTAAATATCTTTGACAATAATATTGTGTGACTTAAACCAGTTGCAATATTTGCTTAGCAGAAAATTAGTTCAGTGATGCTTTCTGAGAAGTGTTTGTAATTAATAGATGGGTCTACAATTCCCTGTCAAGGATAGGTCCTCATTTATTTCTGAATTCAAAAGTTTGCATGCGCAATGCCTGAAATTCACCCAATAATAATGAAAACAGAAAACAATTTAATATTCAAATGGACATTTTATTCAGACATATATCCTGATTTTTTGCTTGACATACAACATGCCAGTACTTCTTATGTCAGTATTTTGCATGAGGCATAGGTGGCTGGCAGACATGACTATGTCCTTAAGCTCTATGTCATCTTTACCGCTTTGTAGGGAACTCTCGCAGAATATGGATTAGATGTTTGTACCTTTAACAGCATTTCCTTGGTCTTTGACCCTGTGGTCAGGAATCAAGTGTAGGCCAAAATTTATCATCTCATTATAGACCCTAAGAGGTAGACTTACACAAATCTTATATTAGAATCCTACTCTGAAGCCAAGGTCTTTAAGAGTGATCTTTTAAAGGATCAGTTAATAATTTCCACTGGGAATAAAAAGGATAGGCTCTGCTAACCAACTTCTTTTGAACTTATTCCTTAATGATGACGCTACTTTTGAATAAGTTGGATGCCTTTCCTGCTGCTGTAGGAAAATGAGAGGTAAGTATCCTCTTTTATGAAGAAAATATGGATATGATTGTAATCTGTAGCAGTCTTAATAATAAATGGCTCTGCTTTCTGATTATTCCTAGAAAATCTACAAATCAATTACTCTAAAAATAATTTTTTAGTAGGCATCTATCTTCTAATTGACATACATTTGACAATTACAAACCTCAATTATTTTAAATGAACTGGAAAACATTTGGGCTATAAGATTTTATGATATCAATCAAAATGAACAAATATTTTAAGTGTCTATTTTAGGAAGAAATTTTCACCATTGAATTGGAAGGTCTACTTTCCATTTCCACTTATAACGCTCTTTGCTACTAACTTCAAAACAATTTCAAAATCAATTTCTGGTACTGAACACTTCACTACTGAATTGGTCAATAGAGGGATACGTTTTAAATATAGTACCTACAATAATTAACTCTTCTCAATGAAACACTTTCAAATAATTTTCCTTTTACTATTGGGACATCCCAGTCTTGCCAGAGAGAGAAAAATAATTACTTGAATTTTACAGAAGAGAGAAGTTAAAAGATTCTAAGTATGCAGTAATTAATAAAAGTATCTAAATACCTCCTGTACATCCTAAATTCCAGGTCCATTCTTACATAATTTTTTATGGTCTATGCATTTTTATTATATTTCATTGAGTTTTTCCCATTAGGAAATCAAACTCTGTTGTCTCTTATTCTGTATAAACCAAACATGATTATAGAAGCAGTATATGACAAAATTGACTAATGTCAGAAATGAAAATGGGTAACATTTTTCTCTGGATAGTTAGTTTTAGGGGAAAAAATCATATATATATATATATATATATATATATATATATATATAGTTTGTTTATTTTACTTTTGTGTAGATTTCTGTGTGACACAAATTATTGTCTATGAAAGAACATGGTGGTTGTATGATGCAGCAATATTTTATATCCTACTAAGAAAGAAAAATACCATCAAAAGATACCATTGAGGGGTGCCTGAGTGGCTCAGTGAATTAAGCGGCCGACTCTTGGTTTCGGCTCAGCTCATGATCTCAGGGTCCTGGGGCTGAGCCCAGTGTAGGGCTCTACGCTCAATGGGGAGTCTGCCTGTGGATTCTCTCTCTCCCTCTGCTTCTGCCACTCCCCCCGCTCATGCTCTCTCTCTCTCTCTCTCTCTCTCAAATAAATAAATAAATAAATCTTAAAAAAAAGTGCCATTGATTTCAAAAATGTCACTTTATTTCAGAGTTGTTAACATGTGAAAAACTTTGCATCTTAGAATCAACTAAATGCAATATTTACAAAACCTGCTTTCTAAAACTTTTGTCATTTATTTGATATAGTCTAGTTCTTGGTGGATTGGCTTTGAGCTGCTTGTGAATAGCTTGGTACTTCCCATATGCTGAAACTGGTTTTGTTTGTTCGTTTCCTTCTTTAACAGCAAATGCAAAGATGACTAAAAACAATCAAAATAAGGTTTCTAATATCTTATTTCACAGCTTCATTTCCTCAGAGATTTAAGAGATTTACTATCGCAGATTTTGCCCTGAATGACTACGGTACTTGGTGAACATGCTATTCTAGTTAATTCCAAATGTTCTTAATAAGGGCTAAATTATCTGTCAAATGAGTTTAGATTTCAACACAGTTTTATAGAACAACCCTAAATTTCTCCAAATCTGGAAAATAAAAAACAGATTTTGAAGAGTGAAGTAACCGATACTGAGCTTGGCATCTCTGCTGTGTTAGGTACACACACAGGTTTAGTCGGGGCCGTGGTTTTGAACTGTCCCTGATTTCCCAACTAAGACCACTGAACAATTTCTTTAACTTGTAGCTATTTTCCTTCACTCTTTGCATGAGCTGGCATACCTTGTCATGTTTAAAAAGACAGAAAGAGAGAGAGAGAGATCTAAATAATGGAGTATTTCATCAATCACTTTTAATTTGAAATATTTTTTCAACATCTTTTAAATTGCATTTTATTTTTGAAGTAGAAGGTCAATAGCTCACGCAGTCAAATGTATGATGGTTTTTCTTGAAGTATTGGACTTTACTGAATTATATTCCCCCAGCCTAGTTCACACTTTATATGTAGCCTGAAAAAGAGGTCCTTTTATTTTCCTTCAAAGTTTGAAAGATATTAAAGAATTTTTTTTAAAGATTTTATTTATTTATTTGAGAGAGAGAGAATGAAAGAGAGAGAGCACATGAGAGGGGGGAGGGTGAGAGGGAGAAGCAGACTCCCCACTCAGCAGGGAGCCCGATGTGGGACTCGATCCCAGGACTCCAGGATCATGACCTGAGCCGAAGGCAGTCGCTTAACCAACTGAGCCACCCAGGCGCCCCGAAAGATATTAAAGAATTTAACCACCTTTATCAAATGTCCAGGTATAATAATATGTATAAGAGATACAGATTAAAACACTTCCATGAATTTTCTTTTCTTGTAATCCTTTGGCCCCAATTAACGTTATTTTAATAAAGAGTAACCTCTGTATCTCTCAATGGGCACTGTGGGGAGGCAGAATCAACCCTGACCAGAAATCAGAAAACTTGGTTTTACTATGGATATTCTTCTTATTATTGATGTCTGGCACACAAAGAGTACAGTAAATATCCATATACCACATAGATTAATTAATAACTTATATAGCAATGAATATATGAACCTCATGTTCCTTGTAGTGTGGTTGGAGAGGTAGACTGTTACAATATAAAGTGATTGGATGTGAATTGGAAATATGGATACATTCATCACCGAAGACACTGCAGAAAAGGAAAGGGAAGGGAATTAAAGTTTACAGAATGTATCTGAAGAAGCATGCAAGTCATGGGGCACCTGGGTGGCTCAGTCAGTTGAGCATCTGCCTTCAGGTCAGGTCATGATCCCAGAGTCCTTGGATCCAGCCCCGCATCCTGTTCCCTGCTCCTCGGGGAGCCTGCTTCCCCCTCTCCCTCTGCCTGCCGCTCCCCCTGCTTGTGCTCTGTCTCTCTTCTCTCTCTCTCTGTCAAATAAATAAATAAAATCTTAAAAAAAAAAGAAGAAGCATGCAAGTCATAATCTCTTTATGACTAATCAGAAAAAAGAAGTATACTGAACCAATCTATTTTATCCAAGGTCATTCACTTACTATGTTTGGAAAAGTTAGAATTTAACTCTGGTAAAATCTGAATTCCAAATAATTGGAATTATTGAATTACCAACTTTCCAATGCCTACTCCTCTAATAAAGGCTCAATTGGAGTGGATGCTATGTCATATCCTATTTTGTACTCTTCAGTATTGCCTATTTTTTTAAGCCCAATATATGTGTATTTGTTTACCTAAATCATAAAATCTCAACAGTTAAAAAAAAAAAAAGCTCATCAACTTCATCATCTTTTATCATTTCTGTTTTTCTAACCCTTTCTGTTGCTTTCCCTACTCACCATTATTATACATTATGGTATAACTAAAGGAATTCAAGATTATGCTAGCGATTAGCTATGTCAAATTGTTTTTTATAGACTTGTGTGCCATAGTATTTCAAGACAGAAAATAAAATCTCTATTCTATGTACAAAATATTTTGTATTTATTAATGTGTATTATAATAAATACAATCATGGTTAATCTTATTTTGGTTTCTTTTGTTTTGTTTCTAATTAACATATAATCCACAATAACATTTCACATAAAATGAAATTTGCCATTTTAAAGTGTATAATTCAGTGGTTCTTAGTTTTTTCACAAGGTTGTGCATCACCATCATGCAATTCCAGAACATTACCATAAACCAAAAAATGAAATGCAGTACATATTCATAGCTAAACTTTAATGAGTATATTTTCTGATTAACCACTATGCTGAACACTTCAGGTATAATGTATTATTTAATACCAGCAATAGTTCAAACAAGTATATTGGTAAGATTTTCCATCTATTTTATGAGAAAACTAAAATTAAGAGAAGTTGATTAGCTTTACTAAATGTCAGCCATTCTTGACTACCATCTCCACCTTGCAGACTTCTTGTGTTCAGTAGTAACACTCCAGTTCTTTTCCCTTCCTGAAGATGAAATTGACCTAAGGAGTTACTTCTTTCACATAGAAATAAAGGAGGCAAATAAAATATGGGGACCGTATCTTCTTTTCTCCATTTTTATATTTCAGGAGTGAATAGCTTGAATTTTCTAGGAGAGTCTTGATTTCCAATCTTTTTTTTCCTGTCAACTGATTATAAATCAGAAGATGTATACTTGAAGTCTCCATCTATGAAAATCTTACATATTTTAGAATTTCTTCTGTTGGAAGCATATTCAGTTCTTGCATTATAGGTGGAAATTCCAATTACATTTTCCTGTGGAAATCTATGGTGTTTAGATAGAGATGAAATTGTCCTACTGGTACAATACACTTTAGTAGGTATAAAGTTCACTTTGTGAACTCTCATAGGGATGTAACCTCGTGTAGCACTCTTTAATAGAAAAAGATGACTGTTCCAAACAGCAAATTTTTAAGTAATCTTTTTCTGTACTACTTACCAGTTATTTAACAAATATTGGTTGAATAAGTAAAATAATAAATGGATTAAATATACAAATCATAATTTTGGAATTCCCTGTACTGCCTTAAAGAAATCCATCCTAAAGTATTGCAAACATATTTTGACATATTGAAGTACATTTGATTGATTGTACCTTGGGAAGAACTTATACTTTCCAAAAGAGGTAGACTATATTTGTAGTCTGAAAACTTTACACTTACTTGAGAATTTATTATATTGAAATCCCAAATTTATAAACTTTTCCATGAAGTTACACACTTTAGGTCAAGCTACCATGATACTTACTATTTTCCTTCACAGTAAATGTTTGTTTGTTTTTCCACTGGTTCCAAGTGCGTATCTCATAATAATTGTTGCTATGCTAAGCAGTCATTTTCTACGAGTACATTCAGTTATGAAACATTGAATCACTTGTTTCTACCTACAAAGCAAGATGAGAACTTAATTTCCTTTGGGTGTTCTGTGAAGAGATATTTTGGAAAGTTCTCATGGCCCTCCAGATGATCAGTTATTATAATATTAGTCTCTTAGTGTTACTAGATTTCTTTTCAGTCCCTTCCTTCCCAAACAGCACTCTGCTTGGGTTTAATGGGAAGCTATATTTATAGTGACATAATGAATAAACTACACTCTAAAGGATCAACATGAAGAAAATGTTTGCCCACATCTTTAATAGATGCTGTAAAAAAACTTCTTAGCATAATTGGAACATCTAGTAATAATACTTGCAGGTATTACTTTTATGTAAATTCAGAATTTTAGAGACTAAAATTTAGTCCTAATACTATCTTTGAGACACAGCGAAGATGAACATTTCCATTTGGGAGAAAAATTTAAACATAAAATGAGTGTACGAAGTTTAGTTTTAAAAAAGTATAACTTTTTGCTAACTCTTTATTATATATACTGATGTAGGAAAAGATGTTAGGGTTTGAAGTCAATGGCCAAGAAAGAACTCTCAAGATGTCTTTGGTGTTTTTATTTGGTGTTTTTATTTTTAAGGTGGTTTTATTAAAGTACAGGCACAGGACTCTTGGGCAGAAAGAGCTGCACCAGGGTCATGAGGAGTGGTCCATTATATACTGTCAAGTTGGGAGGGGGTTAGGAATACTGTAAAGTCTCTAAGGAATTTTGTTTTTCTTTTTTTTTATTGTTATATTAATCCCCATACATTACATCATTAGTTTTAGATGTAGTGTTCCATGATTCATTGTTTGTGCATAACACCCAGTGCTCCATGCAGAACGTGCCCTCCTCAATATCCATCACCAGGCTAACCCATCCTCCCACCCCCCTCCCCTCTAGAACCCTCAGTTTGTTTTTCAGAGTCCATCATCTCTCATAGTTCGTCTACCCCTCCGATTTCTCCCCCTTCATTCTTCCCCTCCTGCTATCTTCTTCTTCTTCTTCTTCTTCTTTTTTTTTTTTTTCTTAACATATATTGCATTATTTGTTTCAGAGGTACAGATCTGAGATTCAACAGTCTTGCACAATTCACAGCGCTTACCAGAGCACATACCCTCCTGAGTGTCTATCACCCAGTCACCCCATCCCTCCCACCCCACCCCCCACTCCAGCAACCCTCAGTTTGTTTCCTGAGATTAAGAATTCCTCTAAGGAATTTTGGAAGCAAGGTTTCCAGGACCTTGAGGGGGCCAGCTACTGTTGGGAAAGGTCATTTATTACCGTCTAATAAAACCTTAGTACTGAGACCCTTCAGATGTATATCAGTGGGACATATGTTTGGGGGATGACTGCCAACATGTATCTTGGCGGGGGGGCATGGAGATAAAGGAAGTTTCCAAACGGATTTTTATATGTTAAAGTAGACTTACAGGATCCTGGGGGTCGGGCTAAGATTGCCTTTTGCCCTTAGCAAAGTATCAACATTGAGGCTGTTGAGTCCCTAGAGAAATGTTGCTCTATCTCTCTCAAGGACCAGTCAATGGACTGTAGGTAGTAAGGAAATTTAGTAATTTTTCTTCTGCCTGTGTTTCCCACATCATATATTACATTATTGTTTAGTTTCTAAAAAGAAATAGCTTTTTACACATTTTTAGGGAAAAAAGAGCTTTTTTTATATTTTGCTAGTTGGTTTGTTTTTTACTTAAAAATATTTCTCCTAGCAACTTTAAAAAGGCTCACAACAGATTAGTTCAATGGTCAGCAAAGAGTACTGCTGAGGCCTCAGTTAAGTTTGAGTCATTTTAGAGGTCAGAGACCACAGTTTACTCTCCCCTAAAAATGAGAACTGCTATAAACTTAGAAAGACCACTTAAATTATGAAGAGTAGATTCTAGATCTAAACCCAGACAACCTCCTAGATTGAAACCACATTTTCAAAGCAACGGTTGCAACAAATTGTGTTTTTATTTTTTATTTATCCTAAACAAGATACAATAAATAATAAGCTAGAGAGATGTTTGAAGGTGTGCAGTTGATTCGTTCAACAGAGTGCATATAGTGTTGGGGAGGAAAACTTCCTCTGTCCTATGGTCCTTCTAGAGGGATTTAAAATCAAATTGACGTGAGACAGATTAACAGGAGAAAATGAAATTTAATACGTGTACTTAGGGGGAATCCACATAGATATGAAATTTCAAAGACAATTAGGCAACAAGAAACTTATCTGAGTTAAGGAGAGGGGTAGGGTTCTGAGGATACAAGGGAGAGAAAACTCTTGAGCAAGAAGGTAAAAAGGGATATTGGGGGGAAAAAGGAGTCTCTGTTAATAGCTGTCTTTGTTGCAGGCTCTCCTTTCCAATGTAAATTTAGGCAGTTATGGGGGAGGCAGAGAGCTTTTCTTGCATCTGCTGGGTTTTATTACTTTTAACTTGAAATGATCTTTATGCCCAAGTGGAATATTTTGGGGCATCTTAACCTGCACCCCTTCAATAGGTAGACGTGGGACATGCATGCTTAATAAACTTAACCTCAATCTCATAGCCAGCAAGAAGCTCTTCATTTGCCTAAAATTAGGGTCATAGCATTGGAAGTATTTAGAAAGGGACGAGATGTGGAGCCAAGCACCTGTCTTTCTGATCTGAGATGGATTCTCTTCTATATCACGTCTATACCACTGAGAGTGACAATAATTTAAACTATTGCTCAAAGGACTGAGTTCCAAAATGTGGAGTTTCTTTCAGTGGTCATCAGGGTGACTGAAAAGGAGAGGATGGTTGGATCGCTCTACTGCTGACAACTTATAAGATACTGTGGGAAACAAACTCCTAGAAGGGGAGTACTGATGGTAGATGAGTCCTGCACTGTTTTTAGACAGAGTCATCACATGGACCTAAAATTGCAAATAAGTCTACAGCATTTCTTTATACAAATGATATAATTAGGCCTTTTAGTATTAGACTTCTCATTTATCACTATGAAATTCATCCATTTGCCAGCCCTTATTAAGTGTCGGTGATGTGGTTTTGGAGTGTTATTGGGTTCTGGAGCTGATGGCCAGGAAAGAATTCTTGAGAGGTCTTTGGTGTGAAAACCATGGGACAGGACAGTGGGGGGGGAGGGGCAGAAAGAGGTGCATTGGGTTGTGAGGGGTGGCGATTATATACTTTCAAACTGTGAGGTGGTTAGGGACAGAACAAACCCCCAGCGTATTTAGGAAGCAAGGTTTCCAGGACCCTGAGGGGGCTAGCAATTTTTAGGAAAGGTCATTTATTATTGTTTAGTAAACCTTCAGTCGAGAGACCCTTCAGATATTTATCAGTGGGTCCCATGCTTGGCGGATGATTCCTAACATGTATCTTGGGGGTGGGTAGAAATAAAGGGGGCTTCCTATGCTTAAAGTAGACTCGCAGGATCCTGGGGGGGGCAGGCTAAGATTGCCTTTTGTCTTTAGCAAAATGTCAGCATAGAAGCAGCTGAGCTCCCAGTGGAAGTCCACCCTGCCTTTTTCAAGGACTTGTCAATGGGCTGGACTAGTAAGGAAATTTAATTTTTTCTTTTGCCTTTGTTTCCCACATCACTGCCAATGCCTCCAATCCTTTACCAGTTCTTATACATTTGGAATCAGATATGTTTTTAAATTGTTTTTCTGAGACCCTAGCAACTGATCTCTATACATTGAGTTGGCCATATAGGCATCGAATAGGATCACAATCGGTTGTTTAATATGCTGCAGGATTGTACTGTTTTTAATCCTCTATCCTAAACATTGTGTTTGTTGTAACCTGATGGGTGAATGATACGAAGGAGAGCTAGGGACTCTTTAGCCGCATCTCGTATTAGATTTCATGAAGCAGAACCTTTCATGGAGTAGAAGCTGGCAGTTCATCAGGTTCTGAAATATACTTGGAGAACATTCAAAAACATTACTGATGAGGGTGCCTGGGTGGCTCAGATGATTGAGCGTCTGCCTTCGGCTCAGGTCACGATCCCAGGGTCCTGGGATCGAGTCCCACATCGGGCTCCCTGTTAGGTGGGGACTCTGCTTCTTCCTTTGCCTCTTCCTCTCTCTCTCTCTCTCTGACTTTCATGAGTAAATAAATAAAACATTAAAAAAAATTATTGATAATCTCTAAAGAAACTGGTAAGACAGAACTTATTTAGCTAAAAATTACAGGGTAAGATGATGGCTTCACCTAATCCTTTCCCGGGGATTTGTTGCTGCTCAGCAAACAGCAGGACTCTGGATGTGTATGTATGTGTGTGTGTGTGTTGGTGGTGGAGGAGGGGAGTGTGTGTGTGTGTGAGTGTGTGTGTGTGTGTGTGTGTGGATGCATGCACCATTATTCATTATCAGTATTTCCTACTTTAAACCCTGTACCTTGCTTTGTGGGCTTTGGTCATGGTCAGCATCTTTCTCCCACTTCTGCTTGGGTCTTTCATGACATATTGCACTGCAGGAAGTCTTTCATTTCTTAGCAAGAAAAAATTGAATGACCAACAGAAACACTGGCTTTAGATGCAGAATTTGATCTTTTAGTCTCAGGCTTAGGCTCCTGAATGATACTCCTATTTTAGAGTGCTTAAAAATATCCCCAGCACTTATAAATAAATTCCATTATCTCTCACATGAAGGGCATTTCACCATTCAAAATTATGTTGGCGAGGTTCACTATGACGTCAATATTCCTTGTAATTTTCCTATTACTCATTCATGTTAATCAGAAACTTGAAATTAATTGGTTATCTAGGTTCCATTGACTCCAAATTTTGTTTAATCTCTTATCACATCAGTTGAAAATTGCTGGCTCTATGCCTCAAAATGGGCATATATTTATTTGTAAATTACATAATATAATGCATATAAGACCATATCAATATGTTTGATGCATTATATTACATACACAAATCAATGAAAGAGATATTCTTATATTTTATAACTAATCTTAATGAATGGTCATGTACCAACTCACCCCACCTCACACCCAGAGAATTCACCCCTTACTTTCAAAAGCACTGAAATTAATTTTCCAGACTATTCCAAATTACGACTATGGTTAAATCAGTGCACCTTCATACTATTGTCCTATGTGTTTTTATCTAGCAAAACTGACGTTCTTACCAATATTTTCTATGTATGTTGAAATTTCTGTGAGTTTTATCTATTATGTTGTAACTATGATGTATTGAACTAAACAAGGGCTAGCAAACTAGATCCTGTGGAGCAAATTTGGTCTACCCCTGAATTTTGTAAATAAAGTTTTATTCTAACACAGCCACACCCATTTGTTACATAGTGTCTATGGTTATTTTCACACTACAGGGCAGAATTGAGTAGTTGTGAGAGACTATGTGGCTTACAAAACATGAAATATTTATTATCTAGCCCTTTATAAAAATGTTTGCTGACTCCCAAACTAATTGATCAAATATTCTATTTAGCTAAAGATACTTACAAAAAGATTTGCATCAATATTTAAGAATACCAGCAAATATTGCCATGCCTATTAATATAAAATAATAAGTAGTGGATTATAACCCTGATTTAATGATAGATGAACATATGGTAAAAATAGGTTTACTCATGAATTTAAATTTCACCCTGACATAGTTCTATTTGCATTAGATTTTCTTAGTTTTTTTCAAGCCCTCTCACAATGTAACAGAGATACAGTTTGGTTTAGCTTATTATTTTATTGAAAGTGTAATTATACAGTTTCCAGTAGAGCATTCCATTAGACACTGGAGAAACAAAGAGGAAAAAAATTTTTTTTAAGATTTTATTTATTTATTTGACAGAGAGAGACACAGCGAGAGAGGGAACACAAGCAGGGGGAGTGGGAGAGGGAGAAGCAGGCTTCCTGCTGAGCAGGGAGCCTGACGCGGGCCTCGATCCCAGGACTCTGGGATCATGACCTGAGCCGAAGGCAGACACTTAACGACTGAGCCACCCAGGCGCCCCGAAAAATATTTTTTCTATACTTCAGAAAGGGTAACAAGACATAGAAAAAGCACTGCTGATCTAATCACTGAACATTTTTTTCCTAAGTATCAGAAAATAATACTTAACAGAACAATAGTATATTATGATTTACAAGTATTTTTACATATATTATATCACTTCATACTTAAAACCCTAGGAGAAGGCAATGCACCTCTTATTATCTACGTTTTGCAGATTGGAGAATAGAGGCTTAGGAAATTTGTTTCATCCAAAGTAACATGGCCATTAAGAGATCAAGTATGGGGCGCCTGGGTGGCTCAGTCGTTAAGCGTCTGCCTTCGGCTCAGGTCATGATCCCAGGGTCCTGGGATTGAGTCCCACATCGGGCTCCCTGCTCGACAGGAAGCCTGCTTCTCCCTCTCCCACTCCCCCTGCTTGTGTTCCTGCTCTCACTACCTCTCTCTCTGTCAAATAAATAAATAAATAAAATCTTTAAAAAAAAAAAAGAGACCAAGTATGAACTTGAGTCCATCTCTAGATATCTATACCTTAGTATTACTCTAGTGTTGACGCATTTGTAAGGTCTTCTTAATAGCATTATCTGCCAGTTAAATAATTTGCATCTGTATTTATATTTTAAGTTCCCATTAAAACTCTATGCTTTTATTAGAGTGTGCTGTATAAACATCAATTTGCTGACAAGAATTAGCTCCCTAAGCAGTTTGTCCAGGCTTTGAGAAGCAAATCGTTCAGAAATATCATCTATTCCTCCTTACACAGGTCTTATATGCCATATAGTGTCTTTTTCAAATAGCCACAATTTGAAAATCTAATATGTGTATGTGACAATCCACATGTGCATTGAGGGCAGCTAATAAACTAATTGATCATTTGAGATACCTGCCTGTAAGGGACTTCTAATCCAATTGGAAACAAAATTTAATCTGACATAAAAAGTAAAATTATTATTGAAAGGTGACATATGTGAGTAGGTTAAAAGGTTATTATTAGTAATCAGAAGGCAATAATTTCCGGGGACTAAGAGGGTCACAGAAGACTTTAAAGATAGCAAAGAATGTATAAGGTGCAGAATATTACTATAGGTAAAGAGGTAGAGAGAAGAGGGGAAAATATACTTCAAAGGGAATTTATTTATATAGGTTCAAAAATTTCATTAAGAAAGAAATATTCTAGGGGCACCTGGGTGGCTCAGTCAGTTAAGCTTCCGACTCTTGATTTCAGCTCAGGTTGTGATCTCTGGGTCCTGAGATCCAGCCCTGCATTGCCTTCTTTCCCTCTCCCTCTCCCTCTGCACCCCCCTACTCACCCTGCTCTCGCTCCCTCTCTAAAGTAAATAAATAAACCTTAAAAAAAAAAAGAAAGAAAAATTGGGGAGGCGAAAATAATTTTTAATGTCTAAATCTAAGTATTTTTGTATGTTGTTTTTTTCCTAAGAAGGGACTGTCATTATTTAGTTTATTTTGAATTATCACTAATATAACCAAATACTGAAATATTACAACTGACAATCAAAAGAATGTGGTGTGTGTATCTATTTGGAGTAGGAAGAGGTAGGGTCTGCTTCCTAGTATAGACTTTAATTTAACAAACCCTGTCATGGTTAAATATTCTACCAATGAACATATCAGTTTTGTGAACTGTACTTTTAAACATCTAGCACTGCCAGGGCTTAGGCGTTATCTTTGGAGTCCTTTTTGTCCCTCTGTACTCTCAAATGGTGAAGCTCAAAATGCATATAGAACACATATAACTTTCTCTGTCTCTCCCTCCCTCTCTCTCTCTCTTTCTCTCCCTCTCATTTGGAATCCATAGTACTTGCTAGAAAACCTGACAGTAAGTTTCTGCTTGATGGAATTACTTGCTGCCAAGTCCTCCTAGCCACAAAAATCACACCCACATTTTGCAACATAATTGGTGCCTGCACCTTGTCAACTTGAAAGCAGTAACTCCTGCATAGGATCTTTGCTCCTATTTTAAGGTTTGCATCCAGACTAATCTGTGCCGTCCTGCAGTCACAGGTCAAACATGCCAATCCATCTGGTAAGTGTGAAGATGATGAGCATTTCTAAACCTGTACAGATTGATCAATTAAATGCAGTGTTTGCAGTCTTAACCGATATTATTCTGACTTAATTAAATAATTCAGGAAGGTGGATTTGTGAAAATTTCTTAGATGAATGCTATCATGAAATTATGGATAATAATAAAGACATTTGTAGGAAGCCAACACATTTGCAGCTGCCTAACCAAATCAGCCACATGGATTTATCGTTGGTATTTCAAGGAGGTATAATCCTTATATTTGGCCCAGTTAAGGTTAAATGTTCCTCTTAGCCTTTCTCTAAATCTCTGTGACCTAAGTCTAATTTTTTCACGTTATTTTGAAACACTGGTTATTAGGGTGCTATACCCTAAATGGTCAGATAAGAGGTTTGATTAATTAATAAGTACTCAGCTGCTTTCATGACTAGCTGATTTGGAAAGTCCATACAACACATTTTAAAAGCAAAACTAGTAATCATATGGGATTACAGGAAAGTATTTAACAATTAAAAATACAAGTCATAGCCAATGATGTCTCCTTATAGCAAAAATACTACAACTCCCATTTCCCTTTGTTTTATAATTGAGTTGAATCTTTAAGGAAAATCATCAGTACTTACCCAAAGAATAATTTATTGATGTCTGTTAGAATCTTGAAATATTTAGAACTTTTTCTAGAAATTTAGGAATTAATATTTCTTTCAAAGGAATACTGAGAAGCATGCTTATTTATACTCATACTCTTACCTCAACTGGATAATAAGAATAGCAGGTATCTTTAAAAGGTAAAAAAGGAATTTCTTTTGGTGGATACTTCTGTTATTTAGAAGTTCCAGTTTAAGAAATATTGTCATTTACTTGAAAGATATAACTATATTGTTTTAAAATATAAGATAATGGTTCCTAGTTAAAAAAAAAAAAAACACCTTGATATGTTGTCATCATTTCTTTCAATTATTAGTATATCCATTTGTTCCACTATTTTGGTAATGTTTTTAGAATATTCACACTAATAAGAGTATGTCTAACTCACCAGGAGGTTCATTTTCAAGATGATAGTTTCATAATTCTTTAGAGCATAAAATGGTAATTTTATCTTTTGTCCTTGCCTCCTTAGTTAAGGAATAAGAACTCTTATAAAGAAAAGAAATGGTGTTCTTATCACTTCTTAAAACTATCTACTATGTGTATGATAATAGATTTCATCTATCATTATATATTGAGAAGTGCAAAGCCCGTTATCGTGGCTGGTCTGTTATTTGTATGTAAAGCAAGTGTCCTCAGTGGTTTCAGACAGATAAAGGTGAGGCTTCTATGAGGAAAGGGCTAGGAGTGTAAGCAGTTTAAGCTTGTCACCTTTTACAAGCCCAATTCTTCCTGTTTCTTCTAATACATTCCTAATTTCTTTATTTCTCTCCCTTGTGTCATGATTGGATTAAAATGTGACTATGACAAGGGTTCTGAATACCAATGCCTTCCTATTGCATCTATTCTGCATACACACTGTTAACTTTCAGCTTTAGTCTAATAAAGAAGATACAGTATTTTGTCCTCTGGTAAAACTGTCATTATTTCTATTTCTATTTTTGGTTTTCCTGCTTCTGCCAGATTTTCCTTTACTGTGAACTGTTTTGCTAGTCTATGCTACCAGCTATAATGATGATGATTTGTAACTAGTTTCCTTTAGAGGATATGCTGTCAGGCAGTTACAGAAAGCTTCCTTAACTTATCATTTAAATGTATGTGGTTCCCTTTGCACTTAGGTTTTCTTAGACCGTTAGTATCATTTTCTCCTCCTTCTCTATTTGTGTTTGCTGTCTCCTAAGTACCGCTCTCTTCTGTCATGCAGTTCCTTGTTTGTTCTGCCCACACATTTGGTGGTATCATCTGTCAGAATAGGATTGTGCACCCTGAGCAGAGGAAAAAATGAGGATAGAATTACCTTGCATTCTCTGAAATTTATTCATATATTCCCTGAGAGTTATTTCTAGTAAATGCACTGTGTGCACTCCTTGTCCTTTGAGAGTCAGTGCAAATATACCCATTTAGCAGTTGGTTTCAGAATGACTTTGCATTTGCTGAGTACACATCCCCAAAAGAGAGGGAGACCAACCTTAACTTAATCAAGGCCAGTTCCCAAGAAGATTAGGCATAAAGATTTATAACTGGACAGGACCTTGGAGTTTTATAGAGAATTGAAGCAAACAAGAGTGAAGTTGGTGTCAGGGTACTATATTTAATCCAAGATTACATAATTAACAGCAAGGCCAGAATTAAAATGCAAATCTCCAGCCTTGATGTTATGAGTGAAACATGTGGCAATGCTTTGGCATGGTGGAAAAGAGTGATGTGAAAAACAAAGGGTCTTAATTCTGGAGTGCATCCTGCCTTGGATGCTCTGAAAAAAAAAAAAATAATAGCTCCGGGGTAGTCTCAGGATTTCATTCCTGCCAATGAACATTTGGATTTGAGAGCAGTATTACCGTGCATTACCATTTCTTTAGTGAAATCCCTGTGTTCTTGGCCAAGATGAATTTGCCATCTGGAAGAGGAAAGCCCCCAGAATAGCTGCAATGGCATGTCTACCTAAGTCAGATCAATCTATATCAGATCGTCAGACGCAACCTTAAGCTGGAGACTAGAGTTCAGAAGTTTTCCAGTGTCGTTTTCCCTTTCTAGTACTGGCATTTGGAATTAGCTTGGAGGGAAGGGTAACAGTAAAATAGGATAGTCTCTTAAGGGAACATTTTAAGATTTAGAATACAGGTAAAACAGGTGCAAAGGACAAAGATCTAAAATTTGTTGGCATATATTTAAATTTCAACAACAACAACAACAACAGAACCCCACTCATATTGGTAACTGGAAGTAGATGTAAGCTGGATACTGATCAATCAGAGGAAATCCAGAAAAAAACAGCCAGATGGTGAGGAATCTGGAAATAACATCTCATATTTAATGCTTTTAGAAGGAGAAGAATAGGGCAAAATACTAAAACCATCTCTAAGATATTTCAAGAATTATCAGCTGGAAGAGGAAACAGTTATTTTACAGAAGAAAAAAGTTAAGAAACAATGGATATAAATTCCTAGGGGACAAATGTTGTTAAGGTAACTAGAAGAGAATGATAGAAATTAGAGCTGTACAAAAGCTATTTCATGAAGTAGTTGAATAATGATTAACTTATCATCTGAAAAGTAGAGACTAGATGACCAATTACCTGGTTGGGATTTTTAATGATGCCAATAATAAGTAGAAGGCTAGTTAGGATTATGTGAAAAAGTTCTTTCTAACCCTAAGATTCTATGAACTTATATAATTATTAATATAAAATATTTGGTTATATTTTGATTTATTCTCTATATTTAGTGTTTTTTTTTTTTTCTTTATTACTCTGGAGTCATTTACTAAGGAATTTTCTGATCTCTCTTGGGTCCTTTGAATTACTCCATTCCCAGATGCGCTTTTCTGTGGCTAATTCATTCCCATGAAAACTGGGAACTAGCAATACGTCAAGTACTGTGTGTAAGGTGGAGGAGATAGAAAATAAATGAGATTTTGATTCTGTTCACAACTTGCTTGGAGTCTGTAGTGATTCTCAGATTGTCATGCATTTTGCTTTCAGCTGTGGGCATCAAGATTGGTTTTGTAGGGGAAAAGGAAAGAAAGTTGAAGTCCAGGGGCGCCTGGGTGGCTCAGTCATTAAGCGTCTGCCTTCGGCTCAGGTCCCAGGGTCCTGGGATCGAGCCCCACATCGGGCTCCCTGCTCAGCAGGAAGCCTGCTTCTCCCTCTCTCACTCCCCCTGCTTGTGTTCCTTCTCTCGCTGTGTCTCTCTCTGTCAAATAAATAAATAAAATCTTAAAAAAAAAAGAAAAAAAAAGAAAGTTGAAGTCCAGTTGGATGTAGTGTGTGCCAGGCTAGATGGCTAGGCAATGAGAGAACCACTGATGTTGCAATGCCTCTCCTACAAATCCAGCAGTAAACTTGGTATCAAATTGGCATTCATACTTATAAGGCACCACTGTCTATTACCTGTGCCAGGTTTATTTAACTTTGAGGAAGGAATGAGAAAGAGATCATGTCAGCATAGCTTCATCAAGTAAATTTTCCTCAAGAGTTCTCTTAAGAGTCCAGGCACTGTTTTCCAAACGCCTCAAGGGGCAGCTCAGTTTTAAAGGTTGAGACCCGAGCACCTGGTTGGCTCAGTCGTTAAGCGTCTGCCTTCAACTCAGGTCATGATCCTAGGGTCCTGGGATCGAGTCCCACATCGGGGTCCCTGCTCGACAGGAAGCCTGCTTCTCCCTCTCCCATTCCCCCTGCTTGTGTTCCTGCTCTCGTTATGTCTCTCTCTGTCAAATAAATAAATAAAATCTTAAAAAAAATAAATAAAAAAAATAAAGGTTGAGACCCTGTGGGTGGGTGTAAGTCATCTCAGCAGAGGAAAGCCACCCACATGACAGCCTGTGAGCATGGCTGACGACCTCCTCAAGAGCCATGCTTTTTTACAAGAAACATCACACAAAGAGGCCAAGGGTTGTATTTTCTATTAGATTTTTGTATATTTTTTGTCATGTAGACCTTCAGGGTCTATATATTCATTCAAGGGCCTCCCAGGACCAATGTAATTCACCAATCAGAGTTAATAAACAATGATGTCCCATAACACTGTTCCCTGTTTATGCATTTTCAAAGAAACAAAGCTGAAATCTGAGAACAAGTTCCCACAGAGAAAAGGTACACCCTGCTGTGAATCCTTTCTCCCCGGATGGTCTGTGAGCGGAAGAGGGTTATGATGGGTACTGTAGTCCAAGAAGATTAGCTTGTAGCAGATGTATGAGAAAATATTGGCAGTGAAACTGGAGGTGGGGCAGACAGAGGTGGCAAGAAGTGCGTGACATTCAATAAACACTCAAATATGCACTCAAAAAACTAGAGAGCCATTTAACAGGAGTTTAAATGAGAAATAATGAGGCTAATGAAGAAGACGTTGGCAGTGAAAATGGGAAGATGGAACAGGTCGAATAACTATTATGGAAGTACTGAGGCCAGAAGTGGAACGTTTGTCAGGAATCTGTAATAGATTATCAGTTAATCTGACTCCAGTGAATAGACAGTCAAGGAAAATATTTTCCCTGTTCCACAGAAAGAAAAACATGAATGTGAGGATTTTAAAGCACTTACGTAGAAGAAAATAAATTAGCAAAATATAGTTTATGAAAGATGATATCATAGATAAATGATTCTAGAAATGACAGGACCCTGGGCTTTTGGTCATCTCCCATTTTGTTAAATGAATATAGTTAAAGTTTAGTATAGACTTCAAAACTTTAATTTTCACAAAGTCCCTGGAATCATTCTGCCTAATATTGCACCTTTATCCAAAGCACAGCCACAACACAACCCCTCCCAAATAAGTGAAACAGAGATGAAAGAAATAATTTATTGATTTCACAAATATTTACTGAGTGCCTTCTATGCACCAAGCACTGTCTGGGCACTTGCGAATATCAGCAAACAAAACTGATGAAAATCTCCCATAATCCTGATAATTAATAGAAAATTTATATAAGGTGGTAAATGCTGTGGAGAATAAATGAATAAGTATATAATAAAATACAAAATCTTTAGTATGTTATGTTTATCTTGGCCTTAGATTTGTTTAAAATCTTGTTTTTTAAAAATACACTTCGGGCACCTGCCTGGCTCAGTCGGTGGAGAATTTGACTTTGATATCGGGGTCCAGTGCCACATTGGGTGTAGAGATTACTTAAAAATAAAACCATTAAACAAAAATACTCTTATTCTAGGGCACATGGGTGGCTCAGTCATTAAGTGTCTGCCTTCGGCTCAGGTCATGATCCCAGGGTCCTGGGATCGAGCCCTGCATCGGGCTCCCTGCTCAGTGGGAAGCCTGCTTCTCCTTCTCCCGCTCCCCCTGCTTGTGTTCCCTCTCTCACTGTCTCTCTCTCTGTCAAATAAATAAATAAAATCTTAAAAAAAAATAGAAACTGAAAAATGAGGAAAAAGCATATTTCAAGTAATTTACCGAATTTTTTGGTTTATCGTTAATAATCATTAGGTAACTTCAGGGCCCAATCCTTTAACAAATACATTTTCAGTAATAAAAATAAAAGTTAAGTGATTGCAAGTATTAAAAAAAAACAAACATTGTTTTGTTGTATTTTTTCCCTTGGTAAAAATTAATATGTATTAGAATCCAATAGTAGTTTTTTTTAATATTTTATTTATTTATTTGAGAGGGAGAGAAAAAGAGAGAACATGAGCAGGGGGAGAGGGAGAGGGAGAAGCAGACTCCCCACCAAGCAAGAGCCTGATTCAGAGCTCAATCCCAGGACCCTGGGATCATGACCTGAGCCTAAGGCAGATGCTTAACCCACTGAGCCACCCAGGTGCCCCCCAATAGAAGTCTTAATGTTTTTTCCATACCAATATTTGTGCCAATGGCTCATTACTTCATTAAATCCATTTAGTATGTATCCAGAGAATGAATTTACAGATTTGTATTTTATTCATATTTTTTTTCTCTCTCTTTCTCCATATATCTATTTATGGAAAGGAATGGAAGTGAAACAAATTAATTCACTATGTAAAATTTCCCAAAAACTCTTGGGGAAAATAAAAGTATCCCATAAGTGGTTTAAGGAAACAATATTCCCATTATTACTGAAGGTCTTAAATGGTGGATCTATCCATTTAACCTTTCGGATGGTTTCAGATCGGTGCTTTATATACTATGTGCACTTCAGCATGGCTTATCAAATCCCTTCCACTACTCAGGTTCTGAGAGATAAGCTGAATGCACATGGTATGCAGGGAACTCACAGGAGCTCAGTCTTTTCTCTAACCAGATCTGGTACAGAAGGATTTCTGAATAACCTCAAGAACTGGTGATCTTAATTTGGTATCCATAGCAAAGGAAACAGTCAACAAAACCAAAAGACAACTGACAGAATGGGAGAAGATGTTTGCAAATGACATATCAGATAAAGGGCTAGTATCCAAAATCTATAAAGAACTTATCAAACTCAACACCCAAAAACAAATAATCCACTCAAGAAATGGGCAGAAGACATGAACAGACATTTCTACAAAGAAGACATCCAAACGGCCAACAGACACATGAAAAAGTGCTCAACATCACTCAGCATCAGGGAAATACAACTTAAAACCTCAATGAGATACCACCTCACACCCGTCAGAGTGGCTAAAATTAACAAGTCAGGAAACGACAGATGTTGGTGAGGTTGTGGAAAAAGGGGAACCCTACTACACTGTTTGTGGGAATGCAAGCTGGGGCAGCCACTCTGGAAAACACTATGGAGGTTCCTCAAAAAGTTGAAAATAGAGTTACCATATGACCCAGCAATTGCACTACTAGGTATTTACCCCAAAGATACAAATGTAGTGATCGGAAGGGGCATGTGCACCCCAATGTTTATAGCAGCAATGTCCACAATAGCCAAACTATGGAAAGAGCCTAGATGTCCATCCAAGGATGAATGGATAAAGCAGATGTGGTATATATATATATATATATATATATATATATATATATATATATACACACACACACACACACACACACACACACACACACACACCACACAATGGAATATTATGCAGCTATCAAAAAATGAAATCTTGCCATTTGCAATGATGTGGATGGAACTAGAGGGTATTATGCTAAGGGAAATAAGTCAATCAGAGAAAGACAAGTATCATATGATCTCACTGATATGAGGAATTTGAGAAAAAAGACAAAGTATCATAAGGGAAGGGAGGGAAAAATGAAACAAGATGAAACCAGAGAGGGAGAAAAACCATAAGAAACCAGAGAAAAACATGTATCATATGACCTCACTGATATGAGGAATTCTTAATCTCAGGAAGCAAACTGAGGGTTGCTGGAGTGATGGGGGGTGGGAGGGATGGGGTGGCTGGGTGATAGATATTGGGGAGGGTATGTGCTATGGTGAGCGCTGTGAATTGTGCAAGACTGTTGAATCACAGATCTGCACCTCTGAAACAAATAATACAATATATGTTTTTGAAAAAAAAGAAGAAGAAGATAGCAGGAGGGGAAGAATGAAGGGGGGGAAATCGGAGGGGGAGAAGAAACCATGAGAGACGATGGACGCTGAAAAACAAACAGGGTTTCTAGAGGGTAGGGGAGTGGGAGGATGGGTTAGCCTGGTGATGGGTATTAAAGAGGGCATGTTCTGCATGGAGCACTGGGTGTTATACACAAACAATGAATCATGGAACACTACATCAAAAACCAATGATGTAATGTATGGTGATTAACATAACAATAAAAATTAAAAAAATTTAAAAAAAGAAACTCTTAATCTCAGGAAACAAACTGAGGGTTGCTAGAGGGGAGAGGGGTGGGAGAGATGGGGTAGCTGGGTGATAGACACTGGGGAGGTTATGTGCTATGGTGAACGCTGTGAATTGTGTAAGACTGATGAAATCACAGACCTGTACCCCTGAAACAAATAATACATTATATGTTAATTAAAAAATTTTAAAAAAAAGGATAATAATTGATGGGGCTGGGGTGCCTGGCTGGCTTAGTTGGTGGGGCATCTGACTCTTGATATTGGGATTGTGAGTTCAAGCCTCACATTGGAAGTAGATATAACTTAAAAATAAAATCTTTATTAAATAAAAAAAGAATAATTGAAAGTTCTCTTTTATTCCATGTTCTAGCTATGCTGGTTTTAAAAGTTGTTAGTCTATTACAATTACAAAAGCATTAATATACATTTTAAATCAGTCACTTGAAAAAAATCTTTTAAAAAATCCTCAAAAAAATCTTTAATTTTTAAAAATCTTAATTTTTTTAATTTTAATTTTATTTTTTTAAGATTTTATTTATTTGACAGAGAGATAGAAAACACAAATAGGCAGAGAGGCAGGCAGAGAGAGAGGGAGAAGCAGACTCCCCACTGAGCAGGGAGCCTGATGTGGGGCTCGATCCCAGGAACCTGGGATCATGACCTGAGCCGAAGGCAGACGCTTAACCGACTGAGCCACCCAGGTACCCCAATTCTTTTTTTTTTTTTTTTTTTTAAGCATACGAGCCCAATGTAGTGTTTCACTCCTACCTTACTCCATAAACTCATCACAAAAAAGAATGGAAGTATCTGGATGAAAAATCTGGCTCTTGCCAACAGGAAGCCTTTTAGTTCCTGGACTGTTGGCAACTGTCAGTGATGAAATCTGAGGCTGTGGAATGCAGACTGAGGTCTCTTCTCTCATACTGGAAAGAGCTCTGGACGAGAGTCAGACAAAATGGTGTCCAACAAGTGTGCAGCTACCTTCCAGGTCCGGGATTTTTAGCAAATCACATAAATATTTTGTGACTTGAGTTTTTTTGTTTTTAATTAATTGAAATGCATACTTATTTGGATTTCTTTAATTTTTCCTTCATGCCCTTTCTCTGTCCCAGAGTTTCCTCCAGGATACTATATTTGGTTGCCATGACCTAAGATCTTGTTGGTTGTGATAGTTCTTTAGACTTTGTTTTTGATGACACTTACAGTTTTAAGGATTACTAGTCACATGTTTTGTAAAATTTCCCTCAATTGGTAGTTGTCTAATGTTTTTCTCATGGTTACACTGGGGTCATGGTTTTGGGAAGGAAGATCACAGAAATGAAGTGCCATTTTCATCATATCATATCAAGGGCACATACCATCAACATGAATTATCACTGATGATGTTAATCTGACCACCTTGATGACATAGAATTTGTCAGGTTTCTCTACTCTGAAGTTATTCATTTTTCCCTATTTCCATACTGTGAGCTTTGCAAAGATGTATCATCTACACTTAAAGAGCAGGAAGTTATGCTCTATCATCTTGAAAATGGAATATCTAAATAAATTATTTAGAATTCTTCTAGATGAGAAATTTTTCATTTCTCTTACTTATCTAGTTGGTTAACATATTTAATGATTTATTAATGCATATTTATTTTGTGCCTCAAACTGTGTGAGCTTTGCCACTGGGAATTCGTTCACTTGGCTTTTGTGTCTATTTGTCATATCCCCATTATTGTGAAATTTTGTTTTTTTAAATACTTTCTTCCTTTTTGGCACTAATAGATGTTCTTGGCTCACCTTTTTTATTTCCAGACTTGGTATTACAAACAGCAAATTTTCCAATGAGCTTTGGTTCCTTTTTTTGAGAAGAGTATTTGAAACCAAGATTTGGGTGCTGAGCTTGTTGCTAAATATTTGTATATCTATTCATTTGTTTTTATATTAAGCTAAACATGAGTTTATAATGATGTCTCCATTTCTAAAATATTGCCACATGGATTATTCTGGCCTCTTGCTGCTGCTTATCTATAAATTTTGACCCCAACAGTGAGATATCTGCCTGCTACTGCTCTCCATCCAGTTAATTAACCATCAAGTATGGTACAGTGTTTATGTGCAGTTCCTTTTGCCTTCAGTCTTAGAGACTACACTCATTTCCATGTTACTTAGGTCAGCACCTCTGCCCCTCACTCCCTCCAACAAGGCTGTTTCCTACATTTGTATGCAGTTAACTTCTTTTGTGACAGTCTACACTCTATCCCAGTGTTCCATAACTTCCTAAATTTTATTTTATTTTTTAATTTTGGGATTTTAAGTTAAGTTCACTCTTTGTGCTATAAAGTTCCATGGATATTGACAAGTGTGTATTGTCATATCTACCATTACAGTAGGATGAGGAAAAATTTCACTGTCCTAAAATCCCATATGCTTCACCTACTCAAACCCCTCCCCCTCAACAGAATTCCTGATAACCACTATAATGACTAATCTGTTCACCGTCTCTGTTGCTTTGCCTATCATCTTTCATACTGGCTTCTTTCACTTGGCAATATGAATTATGCATGTTTTTGTATGGCTTGGTATCTCATTCCTTTTTATGGCAGAAGTTTCCCATTGTATGGATATACCACAGTTTGCTTATCAATTCACCTACTGAAGGATATCTTGGTTGCTTCAGTTTTCAGCAGTCATGAATAAAACTGCCATAAACATTTTTTGAAGGTTATATATGGACATATGTTTTCAAATCAGTTCTAAGAATGCAATAGCTAGATTGTATGGTAAGATTTAGTTTAGCTTTGTGAAAAACTGCCAAATGGTCCTCCAAAGTGGATGGATTATTTTAAATTCCCACATCAGTGAGTGGAGTTTTTGTTGTTCTGCATCCTCACTAGCAATTGATGATTGTCAGTTTTTTGGATTTTTGTCATTTTGATAGGCATGTAGGATACCTAATTGTTGTTTTAATTTGCCTTTCCCTAATGGAGAATACCAAGAATATTTTCATATGCTTACTTGATTGACATCTATCTGTCTTCCTTAGTAAGTTATCTGTTCAGACCTTTGCCTGTGTTTTGAATGACTTCTTTTTTTCTTACTGTTGAATTTTAAGACTTCTTTTTATTTTGGATACAAGTCCTTGATCAGATATGTTTTATAAATATTTTCTCCCAGTCTGTGGCTAATCTTTTCATTATTTCATTATTTTTTTTTAAAGATTTTATTTATTTGAGAGAGAGCGTGAGAGAAAGATCACAAGCTGGGAGGAAGAGTAGAGGGAGAAGCAGACTCCCCGCTGAGCATGGAGCCCAATGCAGGACTCAAGTCCAGGACCCTGGGATCATGACCTAAGCTGAAGGCAGATGCTTAACAGACTGAGCCACTCAAGTGCCCTAATCTTTTCATTCTCTTAACAGCATCTTTCACAGTAATAATTTAGATTTAATAAAGTCCAAATTGTTGTTGTTTTTTTTTTTTCATGGGTCTTGCTTTTGGTCTTATATCTAAAAATTCATCACCAAATTGAAAGCCACATCAATTTTTTCCAATGTTTTCTTCTAGATGTATTACACTTATATTTAGGCCTACAATTTTTTTGACTTAATTTTTTGAACCTTATGGCATCTATGTCTAGATTCTATCTCTCTCTCTCTCTCTCTTTTTTTTCATATACATTCAACTGTTCAGAATCAATTTTTGAACATATTACCTTTTTTCCATTGAAGTGCCTTACTGCTTTGTCTGTCTCAATAATGTTGGGTTTTTTTTGTTGTTTTTTTTTTGTTTTTTTTGACCAATACCCTGCTTTCTTGATTATTGTAGTACTACAGTATATCTTGAAATCAGGTGGGGCAAGTCAACCAATTTTGATCTTCTTCAGTACTTGGTTGGCTATTTTGTATCTTTTGCCTTTTTGTGTAAATTTTAGAATCAAGTTGTTGATATATATAAAATACCTTGCTAAGATTTTTTCAAAGATTTTTTTCCTGCCAAGATTTTTATTGGAATTGCATTTATTCTATAGATCATGTTAAGAATAATTGACATCTTTGCAATATTAAGTCTTCTGATTTGTAAACATGGGACATCTCTACATTTATTTAGATTTTCTTTGATTTATTTCATCAGAGCTTTGTAATTTTCCATATACAGATTCTGTACATCTTTTGTTTAATTTTTACTATGTATTTCATTTTTGTGCTATTGTAAATGGCATTTTTTATAATTGAAGTTCATATTATTTATTGCTGGTATATAGGAGAGCAGCTGATTTTTGCATATTGACCATGTATCCTCTGACTTCCTTACTCACTCCTTAGTTCTAGGAGTTTTTTTTTTTCTCCAAATTTTCATTTAAATTCCAGTTAGTTAACATACAATGTAATATTAGTTTCAGATGTGGTATTTAGTTCTTCATCACTTACAACACCCAGTGCTCATCACAACAAATGTCCTCCTTAATACCCATCATCCTTCTAGCCCATCCCCCACCCACCTCCCTTCATCAATCCTCAGTTTGTTCTCTATAGTTAAGAGTCTGTTTTCTCGTTGGCCTCTCTTTTTTCCCCCCATATTCATCTGTTTTATTTCTTAAATTCCACGTATGAGTGAAATCATATATTTGTCTTTTCTCTGACTGACTTATTTCACTTAGCATAATATACTCTAGCTCCAACCACATCATTGCAAGTACAATATTTCATTCTTTTTTATGGTGAGTAATATTCTATTGTATATATATATATATATATATATATATATATATGTATATATATATGTGTATATATATATGTGTATATATGTATATATATGTGTGTATATATATATATATATATATATATATATATATATATACAATCCACTCCTCAGGTGATGGACATTTGGGCCCTTTCCATAATTTGGCTACTGTTGATAATGCTGCTATAAACATCGGGGTACATGTATCCCTTCAGATCAGTATTTTTGTATCCTTTGGGTAAATACCAAATAGTGCAATTGCTGGATCACAGGATAGTTCTACTTTTAACTTTTTGAGGAAACTCCATACTGTTTTTCAGAATGGCTGCCCCAGTTGGCATTCCCACCAACAGTGTAAGAGGGTTCCCCTTTCTCTGCATCCTTGCCAATATCTGTTGTTTCCTGTGTTGTTAATTTTAGCCATTCTGACTGGTGTGAGGTGGTATCTCATTGAGGTTTTGATTTGTATTTCCCTGATGATGAATGATGTTGAGCATCTTTTCATGTGTCTGTTAACCACCTGGATATCTTCTTTGGAAAAATGTCTATTAATATCTATCTTCTGCCCATTTTTAATTGGATTATTTGGGTTTTATTTGATGTCAAATTTTATAAGTTCTTTATATATTTTGGATACTAACCCTTTATCAGAGATGTCATTTGCAAATATCTTCTCCCATTCCATAGGTTGCCTTTTAGTTTTGTTTATTGTTTCCTTCACTGTGCAGAAGTTTTTATTTTGATGAAGTCCCAATAGTTTATTTTTATTTTTGTTTTCCTTGCCTCAGGAGACATATCTAGTAAGTTGCTATTACTGATGTCAAGGAGGTTACGACCTGTGTTCTTTTCTAGGATTTTAATGGTTTCCTGTGTCACATTTAGGTCTTTTATCTATTTTGAATTTATTTTTGTGTATGGTATAAGAAAGCAGTCCAATTTCATTCTTTTGCAAGTTGCTGTGTAGTTTTCCCAACACCATTTGTTGAAGAGACTGTCTTTTTTCCACTAGATATTCTTTCCTGCTTTGTCAAAGATTAGTTGACCATATAGTTGTGGGTCCATTTCTGGGTTTTCTATTCTGTTCCATTGACCTATTTGTCTGTTTTTGTGCCAGTACCATACTGTTTTCATCACTACAATTTTGTAATATAACTTGAAGTCTGGAATTGTGATGCCTCCAGCTTTGTTTTTCTTTATCCAGCTTTGCTTTTCTTTATCAAGGTTGCTTTGGCTACTTATGGTCTTGTGTGGTCCCACACAAAGTTTAGGATTGTTCGTTCTAGCTTTGTGAAAAATGCTGCTGGTATTTTGATGTGGATTGCATTAAATATGTAGAATGCTTTGAGTAGTACAGACATTTTAACAACATTGGTTCTTCAGTTTATTTCATCAGTGATTTATAGTTTTCAGAATACAGATCTTTCACTTCTTTGGTTAGGTTTATTCCTTGGTATTTATGTTTTTTGGTGCAATTGTAAATGGGATTGATTCCTTGATTTCTCTTTCTTCTGCTACGAGGAGGGGTTTGTTTTTGTTTTTGTTTTTTTGTGGATTCATGACTATGTGCTTTTTTTTTAAACCTACAAAATTTGAGTAATAATAATTCCTGCCTGATAGTTTAACTGAAAAAATAACTACAATATTATATACGGCAAAGGCCAAAACAGAATCTCATACATAGTAAGAGTTTAATAAATAGTAACAAAAATTTTAATTGCAACAAGAAACTTTGATGTAGAGATTGTTTTCCTAATCTGCTTGAAAAATAGTAAGGAAATATATTTTTTTCCTAACTACTTCTGTTATTCATTAAAAAGTAATTAAAGAAGTTTGTAGTAATGTGATTCTAAGTTCTCTGAACTGATTTTTCCTTTTTTTTTTTTCTTTAGTTTGAGACAAAGATAATGCTGTCAATGCATGTATGTTTTTAATTGTTCTTGGTGTTCCTTTGTGTCAAGGAATTTCTTATTTAAAAAAATGAAAATCTTTCATATTATTGCATGTTATTGTATTAGACTTTAGAATACTACAAGAGGCTGAATCCAAATCAAAGGAATTATAATCTTTCATTAATTTTATTGAGCAATAAGTACAGATAGAGGTTAGAAAAAATTATAATACTTTTACCTTTTTCATTGCTTTGAATTGCAATTTAAACAATTAAAGTAGTCAGTAGTGAGGGGATAGAAGGGCTTGAAAAAGTCTATAGGGACAAAAATGATGCAATAGGGAGAAGTATTGAAAGAAGAGATGGAGTGGTGCATGAGCCAGAGGAGCTGGTGTATAAACTCCTCTCTGGATCCAATTGGACCATATATTACTCCTATAATAGCAATTTCCACTTTTATTGAGCAAAATCATGACATTTTGTTGCTATTAATATTTCTCATTTCTGAGCTTCACACCAAACATTTTGATTCAATATGCCTTGATTCGAGTCTGGGAATCTGAATATGAACAATAATCAGGGTGTCTGGGGGACATATTTGGAGAAAGTACCTGTTAAGGACTGAATTGTGTTTCCCCCCAAATTCACTGGTTAACCCTAACACCCAAAGTGGCTATTATTGGAGTGAGGGCCTTTAAAGAAGTAATTAAGTTTAAATTTGGTCACAAGGGTCGGGACATAATTTGATAGAACTGGTGTCCTTATTAGAAGAGGAAGAGACACTAGGGTGCGTCTGCACAGAGGAAAGATGATGTGAGGACACGGCAAGAAAGTGGCCATCGGCAAGCCAATGAGGAGGGCCTTAAGAGAAACCAAACCTGCCAATACCTTGATCTCGAGCTTCTAATCTCCACGCCTGTGTGAAAATAAACTTCTGCTATTTAAGTCACCAACCCCATAGTATTTTGTTATGGCAGCCCTAGCAAACTAATACAGAATCCTAATGCACTGCCATCCTATGTGTCTACTACATGCTAGATAATTTTAATATAAGTATGCTGAACACTAATTATGTAGGATTTCTTCCTTTACAAAACACATAATTTTGTGGACATTAATTATTTCAATATAGGAAAAAATTGAAACCAAGAAGATACTGAAACATCTCAGCGTGTTCTTTTCTCAAGAGATGTCATAATATCAAGGAATATAGCTTCTGATTCTTGATTATTGCTGTTTTTGTTTTCCTCTCTCTCTCTCTCTGAAACAGAGAACAAGAGTAGAATCATTATCTATTGGAAATACCACTCTTTTTAAAAGAAATTTAATTAGGAAATCAAGATCTTCTATTATTGGGGTCAAAGGCTGAGTCTCAGTGGATGATTAGTTTGAGTGCTAATCCAGTTACCTACTCACTTGCCAGATTTGCTTACTATAAATCTGAATATCTGCATGTGAATTTGTGAAAAAAGAGAAAAGAGCATTCTTAAGAGAATTCCTGGAAGCAACTCCACGAGAACTATTCATAACTGACAAATGGTCAGGGAGCTTGGAATTGGTATGTGGAGGAGAAAATCCAATTCCAATAGGGAGGCTGGCATAATATAGCATCACAAACCAGGAAGGGGCTAATGTTCACAGCATGACATTTTGTATTTTTTTTAAAGATTTTATTTATTTATTTGACAGAGAGACAGAGAGTTAGCGAGAGCAGAAACAAGCAGGAGGAGTGGGAAAGGGAGAAGCAGGCTTCCTGCTGAGTGGAGAGCCCGATGTGGGGCTCGATCCCAGGACCCTGGGATCATGACCTGAGCCAAAGGCAGACGCTTAACTGACTGAGCCACCCAGGCGCCCCCATAGCATGACATTTTGTAGGTGCTCACAGTTTAGAATTGCAATTGAGTATCACAAAGGAAGTGTCTTTTTGTTTGTACTCTGTTGGAGACAAGCCTTACCAATCTTGTTGCTTTCTCATAGTCTGGTGTTCTTCCCATTGGGTTACCATTCCAAGCCTGGCTATAGCCAGGTCGGGACAGAGGTTTTATCTCCTTTCTCTGTTAGATAGGTTGTTCAATCTTGGTGGAATTAATAGGCACAATGTTAGAAAGTGCATTAACAGCACTTGTAGTTACATTACTTTTCAAGCATTGGCCTAGAGGAGTTCGAAAAAGTAAAAGAGGGGGACTTGGGTGGTTAAAAATAGTCACTTATTTTTTTTAATTTTATTATGTTATGTTAATCACCATACATTACATCATTAGTTTTTGATGTCGTGTTCCATGATTCATTGTTTGTGCATAACACCCAGTGCTCCATGCAGAACATGCCCTCTTTAATATCCATCACCAGGCTCACTCATCTCCCCACCCCCTCCCCTCTAGAACCCTCAGTTTGTTTCTCAGAGTCCATAGCCTCTCATAGTTCGTCTCCCCCTCCGATCTCCCCCCTTCATAAAAATAATCACTTCTATTTTGTTCTTTGAGTCTGTATCATGTGAGATATACTCTCAATACTATGTAGATGAAATTAAATAGTTGTTATGTAAAAGGATATGGAGTGGGTGACAGACTAACCTAAAGGACTAGAGAATATCATAAATATCAGTTATGTTCTATACTTTTGTTTATCATGTTATTTATAAAATATTTCAGGTTGGAATATCTTTCATGTTAGTCACCTTGAAGGCAGTCAAGATAGGGTTTATTATTTCCCTTTACACAATGAGAAAGCCAAGATTTGGATAGGTAAATGTTTTCCACTACCTTTCCTACTTCCAATCTGCAAGTGGCAGATTTGGAACTTAAACTGAGTGTCAGTTCTTCTCATTCCTCATCTGGTATGCTTTTTCTGAAATCTGATTGCTTTTCTCATAAAGCAGAAACAGCTGTATAAATTGATAGTGTTCCTGGAAAGTATTATTAATTTCAATGGATCAGTTGAATCCATTCCTGGTTACCAGAGCTGGAAGATCTAGAGCAAAGAAACATGAGATGACATCATAAATATGGAAGGAAAAAATTTGAATTGTGATCCAGTTTGTGCTGGAGTCACTTAGCACCAAAGAGCCCAAGAGCCAGTTGACTAACATCTATTTCCAACTTGTGACAAGTTTCCACGTGAGTAAACTTAAAATCATGTTGGTGCTCTGTGGAAGATGTATGACATTGGAGAAAAGTTTTTTTTTTAAATGGGAAAAAATGATAAAATCCATTAGGCTCTTTAGAAACAGGTACCATTATACTTCTAGCTATTCATTGTTACTACACAAAACAACAGAATATAAAATCCAGCTAAGAGAGAGCTGCTTTTGCCAAATTGAAGTAACAGGAGGTAAATGGTACTGCTCTCCTCCAAAGGATCTGTGGATTTATAAATTGGTTGGAAGCATAGGGTTTTGGTTATTTTGTTTCATATGCTTCACAGCGCCAAGCACCGCAGTCCTAATTTTATCCTGGGGCATCCATTCAATACTTGCTTGGAGAGAATAGTGCCACCAGCCGAGTCCTCGTAAGCACTGCCAAATATCCAAGTTTCTTTTTCCTGTTTGGAGAGGAATACACTCTAAAGAGCATCTATGAAGCCTAAGCTACTTTTTTTTTTTTTTTTTTTTCCAGGATGACAACCCAACTCTTGTATCAAAGTGAGAGTTTAGATTAGGGGTGAGATTTCCATAAGAAGCATCTTATTCCAACAGTTAGGGACTCGAGGAACATGACACAGTACAAATATTATGAAATCTTCAAGAATATACAAGGCAGTAAATATAGTAGTGGTGAGACCAACGATGATACAAAAGCAAAACAAGCACATAATGACAAAACATTGAAAACTAGCTTTTGTTTAGTAGAAATGCCAAGGAGCTTAACTGTTCTGGGTATCTCAGACTAAGGGCAAGTGCCTTTTTTGGTCCTTCAGGTACATTGCATTGAAGAAATTTAAAAAGAAACTTCAGTGTGTGCTATTACCGTATAGAAGACACTCAGGAGGAAGTCCTCCCACTGGGGCATGATTTCATGTTGAAAATAACAGCTTTTGAGGTACCCCATTTCAGCTTATTGTAAGAAAAGTATGAAGCAGGTCAAAGTGAGTCATACAGATAATTATGTATTTATTGTTTTGAAACCTTGTAATAAAAGTTTAATTAATGGTTTTGATTAATAAAATGGTTAAAGAGTCTCTCCTTAAAAGAAAATGAACTATAGAACCTTGGTTGTGGATCAGGAAACCATTGAAATAGGTGTTAAATTTGTTATTGCTTCTTTGTATGCAAATGGATTAGCATATTTACAGGACAGAGGTTCAAGTTCTGAAATGTGTGGTTATATTGGTAACAAAGCTTTGTTGTCTCCTTTTTAAAGAGCTGTGCCCAAATCATTGGTTGATTTTGAGAAGGAAGAATATCCTCCAGAATTGGAAAAGGACCAAGAGTTCACTGAATAGAACACTTGCGTTACTGGAAACAAATATTTCACTTTACATTCCAGGAGAAATGACACTTTGCTAGGAGATATTAGCATTAGGAAACTTGAATATTTTTGCATGGGTAGTTATTTACATGGAATCTCTGAAATAGTACCTTCTGGAAATTTGCATTTGCTTCATTTGCTTTACGATACCAGTAACATGAAAAGACTGCTAATAAGTAAGAAATTGGTCTGAAACAGAGACCAGTCTTCCCAGTCCCCCAAATGGTCATGATAAAATTGCCTTACTCTCTTAATCAGTGACAAGTGCTTTCTTTCTCAGTTTTTCAAGGAAAACATTTAAGAAAAAAAATCACAGGCCCACTTCATTGTTTGCATCTTGGTTGGATTTCACAAACCTTCTACCTGTACCTTTGAGCTCTTCCACATATTGGTAGATATTTGAGGTCCGCCTTCATAACTACAGCAATCTGTAAATTCTTTAAATGGGTATTTCCTCTCAAGCCCTGGGGATTCAAATGTATCAGACCAAAAATTTGATTTTATTTGTAATGAAAATAGTAGAGCACTATAACAAAAATCAAATGGTCTAGTGGTGCAAGCAAATAAAATAGGCCTTCTCCCAGGAAAAAAAAGCCTAATGGAGTTCTTGCTTCAAGCATGAAAAGTAAAGCCATCTGACCATGACAAAGCTGCATGGTATTTTGTTTTTTGTTGAAAATTCTAACTTTTATAGGGTTGGTGGCCAATGACAGAAAACAACCATGGATCCATTGACTGTGCATCTCTGCACCAGTTACCTTGGATTGCGGTTGTGTTCTCGGGCAATAAATATGTGCAAACTGGAAATGATGAGTTTCTGGATCCCTGCAAATCACCCCCCTCCACCACCTTTTTAAAGTTCAAGCCACAGCAGAATCTTAGGCAGAGGAATTCATTTGAAAATTTAGAGAGACAGTGTAGCATTCTAGGAAAGGCATATCATTGTGTATATTTGGAAACATCTTTTTATACCTAATTGCATTTCTCTGGTTCTTAATTAAATGTTACAGTTCAAGTCAGCTATTGGCTGCATGAACTCCAAGTTTGGAGGAAGTTAATTCTGGAGCTATAATTTCAGTTTAGCACTCTGCTTTAAAATGTAGGACACTGACCTAGACCATGAAATAGCAGTTCAAGCTTTTTGTCTCATGGTTTTGTGGACTAATTGCTTAATGTCTTTGAAGCTCATTTCCTCTTTTACAAGAGAGAGGATGATCTTGGAATAATAAGATTGAACCTACTCTGAGCTTCTTGGAGAGAGATAACCTTGTGGAATTTCTGACGAGGGTGTTAGTAAAAATAAAAAAGGAAAGAACGAAGGAAGGAAGGAAGGAAGGAAGGAAAAAACGTATCATTAACCACATTTCTCTGACTGAAATGAGTTTGAATTCATTGAAAAAAAAAAAAAACAGGTATCAAAGATAAATACATTTTCCCCTCTTCAGAGACACGAGAGAACAGGAAGGCTAGTCTCATCATAGTTTTTGTCACTTCTGAGGTCAGCTGTGTTTTGAAATATCTGTCATTCAAATTCAGCAAAATTTATTATACGACTAATCAAGGTTAAAGTACTCTGTTGGGCACAAAGGTGATAACTTAATACAGCATGGTCTTTCCTCTCAAAAAACTCACAATAGAGTCAGTGATAAATATTTAGACAGCTCATGGTTCTAAAAGGCAGAATTAAATAAAAACCACTTGAAGTATAAAAAATTTTTAACAGAAACAAAAAGAGAGGACTAATTCTGATGAGGATGGGCAGTAGACAAAGAAAATTAAAAACAAAAGTCTTTTAAATTGTATGTTAAAGACTTACAGACCTTACTAAGTGAAAAATAAGGGAGGTACATTCACTACAAGCCGAGAGAAATACCCTGTAAAAAATCTAGAAAACTTAAGAAGGTTGAGGGAACAAATTTGATTTGTTTTTATATTATCTCTATGGACAGCTGTGAAGGGATGTTTTAGTCCTAAGATTGGCTAATAGTAGATCTCTTTAAGTTTTGTAAGTTGAGGACTATCCACTGTAAGCTGGAGATTCTGAGTGTGTGTGTGTGTGTGTGTGTGTGTGTGTGTGGTATTACTACTCATGCTTTCTCTCAACTAGATGGTATTGCTAGATTGCAAGAAATATGGAATACTTTCCAGCCACCTTCAAATCCCATGTTCAATATTTGAAAGTTATGTCACTTTCAGACCATAATTTTCCAAATTTCATATATTTATAATCAAGTGTGATGGGTTCAAAACATGCTACCCCCGAAAATGGCATTTTGGCATATTAGTTATTTTAAACTGAAGGAATTTGAGAAATGCAGGTGCAGAAAGGACTCTGACCTCTCCCTTCTGCCCTGAAGCAGGTTATAAGACCTTCTTGTGAGATGTGCCCTCCCCATACCTGGAGGAAAGGAACATCCTTATTTCCAAAGACAAAAAAACACCAATTGGAATCCAAATGTGATCAGGCCTTGCTAAGTTTCTGCCAGTTTACTACCCTTTGCTCATACTCTTTTCCTTTCATGTTTTTCTACAACTTTCCATAATTCATTAAGCCTAAATTAAAAAAAAAATCAGGATTAACCGTTTTTTTTGAGTCTTCATTTCCTTATGTCATAAAAAGTTAATTAGTGTTTTATGCCTTTCTCTTGTTAATCTGTCTTTTTTAAGTCTAATTTACAGGACCTTAGCTGGAAAATATAAGAGGGTAGTAGGAAAAATAATTTTTTCTTCCCTATACATGCATAAGATATGTTCACTTATCTGGCGTTAGAACTTAATTATTATTTTATTAAGTATGCAATTTTCTGCTACACTTACCTCTACTAGGTCTCTTCAATTCAAAGATATGAAAATCAAGACTGAAGGATATTAAATGATCTGTCAGTGTTTACCAAACTCGTTAGTAATAGATCTGGATCTAACCGCCCCCCAAATTCCTGTTTTGTTTTTCATAACTCTTTTTTTTCCTACAGTAGGGAAAAAAACAAATAAACAATTTTCTCTCTACCCTTCTGGGTTCTTGACTGAGACTCCCTCTATAATAAAATTAACAGATTAACAAGAGAAAAACAAACAGAAACTTAGTAACATGTATACCTCTTGTATACATGGGAGATAGCCAGGAAAACTGAGTAACTCCCTAATAGGGTCCAAGTCAGCACCTTAAATACCATCACCAGCTAAAGACAAAAGATGTCTGGGGGGAGCCAGTAACAGGAGGTTTTCAGACATAGCACAGTAAGCAAGGGTTTGTTGTCAGATCCTTGCCTTCTCCAATGATAAGAGTTTCTAGAGATTTAGTCATAATCCTCCTATTATAGAGATGGAGACATTCTTAAGGTGGAAATTTCTCTTATAAATGTAAATGTCCCTTACAAAAGGGTAACTTATACTTGGTTTCCAGAGTTTCTCCTGTATCTGGTTTTTCCTAAAACTAACCAGTCTAAAATAATCCTTACGCCAAAGAATCATATGATAGGTGGCAAATTCTGCTCCCTTTCACTTTTATACTGTACTGATCCTTTCTGTTCCATAGATGCTTTAAAGACATAATTAAACTTAACTATTATTAAGTGGAACACATTTCTTAAGAGCAAAGATGAGAAATACATTTTTTTCTCTGCTGTTGACAGGTTCAGTTTTATAACTTGAGTACCTATGTCAGTATGAATTGGTTAAAACTATGACAGAAGTAGAACACTTGAATTTTACTGATTTTACTAAATTTTTTTCAGACCTTGACATTATTATATACAATAATGTATATAACAATAATGTATATAATGTATATAACATAAGTTGTAATGTATACAACTTATTGCCTTTATGTGGTAGATTTCTACTGCCTATTTAGCAGAATTTCTCTGCCCTGCAGATAATCTGCAAATGATACTAACTTAGTTGCTACATTAAAATTTCAGGATATTTCATGGGATTCCATTTCCACAAATGTTCCTCACGTTCATTCTTAGGACAATAAAATACTCAGATGGTGCCTACAAAAAAAAAAAAAAAGATATTTTATCTCTCTAATTCATGTTTCCTTAATATTAACTGATTAACTGAGGTAAAAAAAAATGTGAATTTTGAGTTGGGATGACTCAGAAATTCCAAGATGAAAGAAGTTTAGTTATACTTAGCTTTAGGTGAGCTTAAGTGGACTAAACTGTCAGGAAAAAATATACATAAGAGACTTTGAAATGAGAAAAAAAATACTAAGTTTCTTGCCTGGGGTACCATTCCCAAAGTGACTATGGCTACTGTATAACCCTGATAAGAAAACTGGTGGTAGGAAACTAATAATAATACAAATAATCCATAGAAATGCACATGGATTGTGCTTGATGGAATGCGATTGATTATTGCCCAGTGGATAGAGTAGCCTTACATTTTTCGTAAACTCGTTTCAGCATTGGTTATTGCCTAGATATGTATAGTTAATTTGAATTCACTTTTGGACTAGTTATAAAATCTTACCATTCCTCTCATTAATGAGTTAAATAAATCAACACATGATTATTTAAAATTGTATGAGCATCATGATTTTACCCTTATTTCAAAAATCCTTTTAACAGTATCAATCAGTGGTTCCAAATTCTGGTGTGCATTACAATCCCCTGGAGAGCGTGTTAAGATACAGATCATTGGGCCCCATTTCCAGAGTTTCTGATTCAGTATTCCTGGGTGGGGCCCCAGAAAAGGGAACAAGCAAGTGCCAGGTGATTACTGATGCTGCTGGACCAGGGACAATATTGTCTGAACCACTGGTATAAATCAAATTATAGTGACCCAGGCTGATGATTACGATCCCAAGAAACTGCCACTTTACCTAGGCAGAAAGATATTCATTCTAAAACCTAATCTGCAGCCCTAAACTATTTTCAGGTCCCTATGTGAAAAGAATGTTTCTAGCCCTTTCATTTCCCCCCCTATGGCTGGATAAATCAGCTTCTTAAATCTCCTGATTTGGGCATTAGAAATAGTGGCAGCTTCTATTAAGTAATGTGATGGGGAATAGGAAGGTATCATAGAAGACAATATAAGATTCACTCCTGACCAATTATGTAGTTAATTACTCTAGTGTGTGAACTCAGCCTTCAAAGCAATTCCATTTGGGCTGAGGAAAAAGCTACTACAGACGATTATGGGATGTGTGTGATGTTAGAAAGGGGAAGACAGAACTATTGTTGGAAGAACAGTATAAATGCTGAGCAGTGTAATCTGAAATAAACATAAATGAAACTGTGTTTTCCCTGAGCTGTAGTCTTCATTGCATAATAGGTCCTTTCCATTCTAATTTCTATGATTCATTTGCTCATTGGGACAAGTTATATATTTTTCTTCTTTCCCCTTTCCCATTGCAAGATATGCATTATCCTTCCCTATTGTGACTATAGAATTCAACATGCATTTTCATTGTCAGACAGGAAGGCAGCAATGGAGAGTAGTTTAGATGAACAAACATCTTTTTCTTATTTAAATCAAAAGGAAATCCTGATACCCCTAGATGAATACCATATACCCCACCTAAAGATGTGACCATTGTTTTCCTTTTGTATTCTCACACTCCTTAGAAAAAGAAAAAAGGGAAAAAAAAAGAAAAAGAAAAAAAAGTAAAAGCAAGTCCTGTCATTCCTATGCTGATAATGGGAAAAATACAGACAAAACTTTCAAATACTGGAAGTTGGCTTTTTAAAAAGCCTTTTGTGAACCTGTAAAACATAAGGGTAAATTAAATCTAATTTGCATGCAATTTGTCATGTATTTAGAGGTTGGTGGCAATTAAATGCAATTTGTTTTTTAATACTGTATTTCTCTTTTATGTACATTAAAAAATACAACACATTTCTGTTATATTCATGAGATTACAATGGTGCACTCTAGTGGACAAACTCAACACTTGAAATTATACACTATCTGTAAGGGTTTGATAATTTTACACACACGAGTTGACCTTATTTAATTCAGATAGAAACTCAGTAATGGCACTTGGAGAAAGTAGAAGACAGTGCATTATTTTAGGGGGAGAGAGTTTGTGGATGGGACAATGCCTGAGTCAATTGGGATTTAGAAAGCAGTTTTCTGGGGTGCCTGGAAGGCTCTTGTTGATTAGGCGTCTGCCTTCAGCTCAGGCCAGGATCTCAGGGTCCTCCTGCTCACTGCTCAGCAGGGAGTCTGCTTCTCCCTCTCCCTCTGCCCCTTCACCACCCCCTCAAATAAATAAATAAAATCTTTAAAAAAAAAATAGAAAGTAGTTTTTTTTTTTCCTCCCTTCCTTTTCTTTTCTTCCTGTTTTCATTTTCTTTTAACCAATAAATTCTCAATTCAACATTATAAAGCAGATATAAAGTCAGGACTTGAAAGCTAAGGACATAAATGAAATGTGTTATTATCATAAATTTCAAGGTCATTTTAGGAGGTTTTCAGTTTGGTGGAGAAAGCTATTTTAGCAAAACTATTATGCAGTGGTACCTCTTCACATACTCCTTGCATATGTGTTGTCAAACGAATAGAATACCAGAAGCATCTAACATAGAAATTCATGAAGACTTTTTAACTGGTTGATACTCAACACTAATATTAAAAAGAGTAAAAATATCTTAGTAATACCTTAATCTGAAGTGTTTTTCTTAATGCATTGATATTTTGAGACTAAGATTTTTGCCTGTTATCCTAAATTACCTGCTAAAAATGCTTACTTTAATTTGAATCCTTTAAAGTAATTTTCATATTACCTACATTTAAAAAAAATATCCACAGGTTAAGTTTTATTTTAGTTTTTTTTTTTTAATTTCTTTTTTTAAAGACTTATCTATTTCAGAGAGAGAGAGAGGTCAGGGGAGCGGGTGGGGTGGAGAAGGGGAAACAGAGGGAGAGGGAGAGACTCCCAGCTGAGCATGGAGCCCAATGCAGGGCTTGATTTCATGACCCTGAGATCATGACCTGAGCCAAAATCAAGAGTCAGACACTTAACTGACTGAGTCACCCAGGCACCCCTACATTTCTAAAGTATTAACTTAGAGACTTTAACAGATAAGGTGTTTTTTATGTTCATGATACTTACAAATTATACATAATTGGGAAACCAATAATTTGTTTATCCTCATATCTAATATTAGGAAAACAATACAACAAAAGGAAAAGGTTACAAGCTGCTCAAATACTAAACACCCAAAATCTCTAGTTCAAAGTAAGATTATACTTTTGTGAATAAAACCTTTTTCTCTTGAACATCCATCAAGTAAGGGAGCTATCAAATAATTGGTTATCAATTAAGAAGAGCTACCTAAGAAAAAAACTACACCATGAGTTACTTTGTGTATTATTGAGGGAATGGTTAGTGATGTGAAAATGTTGGGGTTCAGAGCCAATGGCCAAGAAAGAATTCTCTTGGCATTTTCAGTGTAAAAAGGTGTTTTATTATAGCAAGGCGACAGGACAGGGCAGAAAGAGCTGCACTGGGGTTCTAAGGAGCAATTGATTATATACTTTGGAGTTGGGGGAGGTAAAGACTCAGGTAGTTTCCAAAAGGAATTTTCTATGTTAAAGAAGACTTACAGGATCCTGGAGTCCTGGCTATTGTCAATCTAAGGTTGTTTTTGTCTCTAGCAAGACATTAACTTTAAGATTGGAAGTTTCTAGAGGAAGGTCATAATCTGCCTGCCTCAAGTATTTGCCAAATGGGCTACAGGTTATAAGGAAATTTAATTTTAGCTACATTTCTTTTGCTTTGTTCTCCACATCACTTAGTGCAAGCAAATGCCTAGCTGTAATGGGGTGGCCCGATAGCTGCCTAATTGTAACTCAGCCTCCCAGAAGTAAATGTAGTCATAGTCATGATTCTCTTAAACTTACCACGTGTTTGGTATGCAAATCCTTGAAGACAGTATTTGCCCAAGAGTATTCCTCAGTATGGAAGTTATGAATATTGGCAAGCTACAGAACATGAGTGTGTGAAGAACATTTCTATCTAAACCTTTATTGCAGTTCAGGCTCACTCGTGAAACTCAGATGGCCCTAACATATTCTTAAATTTGAACTTACTGCTTCAGGACAAACACAATGCCATTAGCAAGATAAATGAGAGAAGGAATTGCTTCTACTCATTCTCTCTGATTCATGTAAAAGAATTTTGTTAAATGCAACTGAGCATGTACATACATATCTATTCAAAATAAATGAACTTATTTTGTTTTTGGCTTTTAAAATAGCCCTTCTGTATACATGGGAGATACCCAGAAAACTGAGTAACTCTCTGAAATGGCTCAAGGCAGAAACTTGAATACCATCACCCACTAAAGATAAAAGATATTGGGCGGCAGAGAAGCCAGGCAAGGGAGGCTATCAGAAGGCTATCAAGGGTAAGGGTGTTATGTAGATGTAGGTCAGAGCCTTCTCCACTAAGAGCTTCTAGAGATATAGTCATCTTCCTCTTCCTGTTACAGGGGGAGACACTCTTAAAATGGAAATTTCCCTTATAAATATAAATGTGTCTTATAAAAGGGTAGCTTCTACTTGGTTTTCAGAATTTTTCCGGTGTCTGTTGTCTTTAAAAATAACCAGCTCAAAATAATCCTTATGCCAAAATAATCTTATGCATATTTTGGTATGGCAAATTCTCCCCTTCACCTGCAACAACGCCTAACCTCTTAATAAGATTCTATACCTTTAGTTTTGAGTCACGGGAATTTATCTGGAATTAGCATCCTGAATTACATGGGTTTTTATGGGGTGTAAGATCTACCTGAAAAGCCCAGTGTTCTTTTAGGAAGGAGCATAGAGGATGATTCCAGAGTACCCATTGGATCCTTTGTCCTTTTCACCCTGGCAAGCATTGGAATAGCTAGAAACTATGATTAAAGGCTTCTTCTATAGTGGAGGCCTTCTGGTGGCCATTCAATTATGTATAAATATTTGAGGATTCTAGAATTTCTTTTAAAAAAAGTTCTGTCAATAGACTGTTATAAATCTTTTTTTTTTTTTTTCTTTTTTTTTTTTTCAATTCTCCAGTCTTATCCTCTAGAAGTCCCTGGTCATGTGCCAAATCTTTATCTTTACCTAGTAATCAATATAGAGCCTAATCTCAAACCATATCTCTTTCCAAGCAAAATGGAACATAAGATGTATTGCTTTAAATGCTGTCCTTTTGGAGGACTATTTCTCTTCTTTCCTGTTCTTAGGACCACACAAGAGGGAGTGTGATTATGTGGAAATTCACTTCAGCTGATGCTGCTATAAAACACCTAATGCTACCGCTGAAATCTTGCTTGTTTTCCATTCCTTGGTTGGCTTTTCATCTCTTCAGTTTCTTTGTAACTATTTCCCACATTAAATATCCTCTGTTGAACGGTCTATAATGCCGTCTATGTTCTGTGGGCTCTCTCCAATGGCATGGGGGCCCACAAATGTGGGTCCATCTGATTGGGTGGAAGCTGGAGGCTCAGGCAGTGAAAGAACTCAGAACAAAGGAGATGGAAGTTTACTGAATATATGGCAAGGGAGCTGCGGGCAGGACAGAGAGGGAGAGACTGGGATGAGTAGGGGCTCAGGGTGGTGGTGCTGTAGTGAAAGGGCAGAGTGAGGGGGTATGGGAACATACAGAATTTTCCCTTTTTTGGTAACTGTGTCCGGGTGTAAGTAACTCACTGGTCAGCTAGGGCTTGTGGATATTTTGAGGTGGGTTGCCTAATGCGCCGGTTTGTATTCAGCCAGGTGGTCACTGTGGCCCATTTGCCTTGCTCTACTTACCATTGCTCAAGCCTGTTGCCTTATAGCTGCCCCTACATGTTCCTGACTGGACCCAGACTGATCTAGTAGTGCACCCAGTTATTCATCACATCTGTGGCTAATGCTTGATGTTGGTATCAATGTGCGTGGCAGATTCCTTATGTTACAGGATTTTGTGTCCCCTTAGTGCCCGGGTTCTTGGTCACGCCGCTTCGAAGATAGGAATGAAGAGGTAGACCAGACTAAGAGTGTGGGCCTCAAAACAAAGTTTATTGAACAAGAGTATAAAGCTCCGGGAGGGGCCCCTGGGTGGCTCAGTCGTTAAGCGTCTGCCTTCGGCTCAGGTCATGATCCCAGGGTCCTGGGATCGAGCCCCACATCCGGCTCCCTGCTCGGCAGGAGGTCTGCTTCTCCCTCTCCCACTCCCCCTGCTTGTGTTCCCTCTCTCACTGTCTCTCTCTGTGAAATAAATAAATAAAATCTTTAAAAAAAAAAAAAAAAAAAAAAGCTCCGGGAGAGGGAACGGGACCGGAGTAGGTTGCCCCTGGAGTTTCTAAGTTTAGGGGGTTTTATGAGCTCTTTTGTGGAACTTTCTTAAGCAATCAGGGTGTGCTGAGTCATGCCAATCAGGGTTTTGGTCATGTATCTGTCTATCTATTAGGTTAATGTCTATGTGCTGATAGTCTTTTTTTTTTTTTTTTTTTTGCTGACATCTGGGGCTTAGGTCTCAACTGCCCCTTGCCCGTGATATTGATTTTTTTTTTTTTTTGACAAATGTTTTGTGGTTGTCTTATTTTAGGACATTTTGCAGAAGTCATTTCTGCAAAGGCTGTAAGGCAGAATGTCAGTGTGGTCCTGTCTAAGCTGCAAAACAGGATGTCAATGCTGTTTTATTTCAGCTGTCCTGACTCCATATTTTCTTGTTGGGGACCCTGGCCCTGACTACCTAACTGTCCAACTAACTCCTAACACTTATAATTATTGTAAAGCCTTCCAGATCTTTCTGAGTCAAACCACAGCATCTCAGAAACTTAAGAAACTTTAAGAGGTTCACCGAAGTAATATATTTGGGGATAGTGATGGAGCTAGGAACCACCTCTCCTGACTTCCAGTTGAGCATCTTTATCTCTTTATATCTTTTCTGCTTATGCTTATAATTCTCCATTTAATACAAATTCACTTATTTTTATAACCAGAAATAATAATCCACAGTGAATACCTATGTAAAATTTTCAAGGTTCAACAACTTCTAAATTTTAAGACAGATTGTCTGTAAGGCACTGCTTCAGTGCACTAAATAATACTCAAGTGGCTTGAAAGAGTTAATTCAGCTTGCAAAAGAGCTTAATTTATTCCCAAGACATAGCCCATGCACAGGGAGAATATGGCTCATTAAATCCCTTTCAAAGACTCCTGATAGAGAAGTGTGTTTTTTGGATCAATATTATGTTCCTGTGGACTTAACAGAATCACAATTACTCTTGGGAGGAGGCTAGCTTTTCCTTCTGGGTGTGGAACTCTTTTCAAAGATGGATGTTGTAGCTATGGTTATTCATAATTCCGTTTTTTTTTTTTTTTTTAAACTAAGAACTAGATAATCCTTTATTCATTAGTTATTTTGTTTTCTTTCTAGCAGCTAATAAAAGAGGTTACCATTTTGTAGGTGTTTTGTTCCGATGACAGTCTTTGCACCTGCAAACTTCAGCCAACCACATTCTCTATTAGAAACATTGTACTTCATGACATGCTCATAAAAAGGATTTCTCAGAGGTCAGAAACTGAAGCATTAAGAACAAACTTGCGGGGGCGCCTGGGTGGCTCAGTTGGTTGGGCGACTGCCTTCGGCTCAGGTCACGATCCTGAAGTCCCGGGATCGAGTCCCACATCGGGCTCCCTGCTCGGCGGGGAGTCTGCTTCTCCCTCTGACCCTCCCCCCTCTCATGCTCTCTATCTCATTCTCTCTCAAATGAATAAATAAAAAATCTTTAAAAAAAAAAAAAAAAAGAACAAACTTGCTTTACTAGGTGAATCTTTCCCCAAGTCCTATACATCCTGCAACACCTAATTCATATGATGAGGCAATAAATAAAACAATGTCTACACATTGTCAGGCACTTGGATGAAACCTTAGAAATCATGATGGTTCTCCCATATAACATAGTGAAGTGATTAAGAATAAAGACACTGGATTCAGTTTCCTGATTTTAAATCCTGGCCTCAACACTTACTGGATTTGTGGCTCCTTGCATGTTACTTCAAGTCTCCTACTCTGTTTCCTCATCTGTTTCCTGGGGCAAAAACACTATCTTCCTCATTAGAACGTAGATGACAGGACTAAATTAAATAAAAGAGTAAATATGTGAAAAGTCTGATATTAGTATCATATAAATGCATACTGGCTGTAATTCTCACATGGATATTTGTAAACATCTCCGTTATTTTTAAATATGCAGGAAGAACTTCATTAGTGTAGTTGATAAATATTAGTATAATCCCATTTTTAATTAATTAATTAATTATTTTAAGTAGGCTCCATGCCCAACATGGGGGCTTGAACTCACAAACCCTGAGATTAAGAGTCGGCACCCCTATCATAACCACATTTTTAAAGGCAAATTTTGCATATCTTTACAGATTACAAAATCTACATGGGCAGAGACACATAAAAATATCTCTGACAGCATCTGTTGGCTATCTCTACAAATTGTAATTACAAATATTATCTACAGATTATTAAGCACAACACTATTTGTGTGATTATGAAGGGGTTCAGGACAGTCCCCCCATCTCCAAAATGTGCCAATTTAGCATGTGGATTATTTTGAGCTGAAGGCACTTGAGACCCTATGGGCTCAAGAGAAACTTTTGCCCTCCCTTAACTACATGAAAGAATCTAAATTGGGGGTCTTTCCCAGAATAAGAGTTATTATCAGAGATATATTTTATCTGAGTGACCCATCTGTCTAGTAGGGCAAACATCTAATTACCAAACAGCGGCTCTTCTTATTTGCTCTGTCCAGTGCATTCCTTTCCTCCGAAATTCCAGGTCCCTACCCCGCTTCTCCTTAGTTCAGAGTGACATATATACCTCATTTGGCCTGTCTTTGGAATTTCCATGTCTATGTAGATTCCTCTGCCTATTAAATTTGATTTTCTCCTGTTAATCTGTTTTATGTCAATTTAATTCTTGGTCCAGCCAGAAGGACCTCTGAGGGGACAGAAATTCTTGCTCCCCAACAATTACTACATGAATCCATCAAATATTTCCTCTCCCTGATGGCTATTGGGAGTTTTAAATGGAGTAGGCTGAGGAAAAGGCTTATATTTTTGAGTTTAATAAGTCAAGGAGCTATTCACATCTAAATTATTTTTAGCTATTTGAAATTTGTCCTGTGTTTATTATGAAGGCAGAAATAATAACAGCATTTCATTATATGTTCTGGGTGCTCTACTAAGTTCATAAATTAGAATGGCAAAATATATATTCTATGAAGACTAAAATATATGAAATACTACCTAAAAACCTCAATGAGCTATTAACAAAAAACTCAATTCCTGTTCATTTAAAGGGTCATTATTTCTAGATAGAATAAGTAATCTCTACAGGGTCAAAAGCATATTTTTCCTATATTCACCCACTGAGAACATCCACAGTCATACACCATGAAATACTCAAACACCTGACCAAAAGCGTCAGGTATTTCCCCTCGCTTCTGAAAGCCACAGACATACCAGGAGAAGGAAGACAAAGCTACTAAGGGTTAAAGGGAGGATGATGGCAGAAGAAAGATACTGGGCTGCTTTTCTTCCTCATTTGTGCAGCTACAACATTAAATATCAAACAACTTTTAAGGGTAATTGTATATTTGAAAGGTATTTCAGCTCTGTTTGTTAACAACAAAATCATTCATTTTAAGGACACATACAGAAGTCAGTTACTTTTTAGTTTCTTGTAGTTGGTTTCTTATGTTTTGCTTACATAATCATCTTAAGAGTCAAAAAATGTTTGCTTTATCTATTTTCCTCATGATAAAATTTGGTAATATACCATCTACTTTCACTCATTAAGCACATTATACACATTTTACATCAGTGTAAAATTTAGTTATGTAGAAATTATCTTGAAAGTATTAAAATGCAATATGAAAAAGTATATTGTATCCTTCATGGTTAGTAACTTGATTCAGTTTTGGTTTTTTGTGTGTGTTTTTGTTTTTGTTTTTGTTTTTTGATATCCTACATAGTACTTGGGTCATCGTAAGTGCTGAATGTTTGTTACAGGAAAGGAGGGAAGGAGGGAGAAAGGAAGGATGAGGAGTTGGATGGTTGGATGGATGGATTAGGATGAAATGACGGAATTGAAGGGAAGAAGGAAGTTTGTGATATTTGAGTGGGGAAAACAGAGTGAGAAATGTTTGCGTTTAACCTGCATCTTTTTAGCCGTGTGACTTTAGCTTTAGTTTTGACACCTGTAAAAAAAAAAGAAAGAAAGAAAGAAAAAGAAATGGGGGATGATAATAATCACTTCATGTGTTTTGAGAATTAAATCAGATAGCATGGGAAAAATGCCCACTTTCACAATACCTTAAATATAATAGATGCTCCATAAATGTCAGTTTCTCCTCTTTTGCATAGCTTGGCCTGATTTTACCTTAAACGCAGGTTTTTCAGTATTTTCAAGTTACAGTTGAACAGATGATTTGAAGGTGGGGAATGACACCGTTCCAACTCTTCACACATCTCCCTCCTGTGCTGCTTCTTTTGGGAGTTTGCCACTAAGCAGGGGCCTTTTTTAACCTCACTGTGTTTGAGTGAGCTCATCTTTAGGGAAAGTTTCCTTCTTGTACTCCACTTTATTCCATCCGTAGAAACTATTGATTTGTAAGGCCAGGTAGAGCAGCCCTTGAGGCATATGACCATGCTCTCTGAGGATTGCATTGCAATGTAAATAATCACAGAAAGGAGCTTAAATAATTAACCAAGTAAAATACATGGTTGTAGTGGCTTATCTTTAAGTTTTGTGTGAACTTGAAAATTAACATATTTTAGCATTTCTTGTCTGAAAAAAGCTAATTAAGACATAATCATAGGGGCGCCTGGGTGGCTCAGTCGTTAAGCGGATGCCTTCAGCTCGGGTCATGATCTCAGGGTCCTGGGATCCAGCCCCACGTTGGGCTCCCTGCTCCGCGGGGAGTCTGCTTCTCCCTCTGCCTGCCGCTTCCCCTGCTTGTGTTTCCTGTCTTGCTGTCTCTCTCTCTGTCAAATAAATAAATAAAATCTTTAAAAAAAAGACATAATCATATTTGGAAGGGAAGACAAATTAAATGTGTCTATTAAAGGAGAAAAGTGTACTCTCCTTTGATTAGGGAAAAGGAGTGTGGGATGCCTGGCACAGAAGAGGGAAACCAGTGTCCCTTGACATAGGAAAAAAAAAAAGATTGTAATGTCACTGATACTATGGAGGGAAAAAAATCACATTATGACTAAAAACAGGAGAGGCTGAATTAGAATGTACTAGCTGGGAAAGGGCTCATAGTGGGAGATGAATGAGCACTGGTTAATATTTCTAATACCTGAAGAGGAATAGTACAGAACAGTAATTACCAAATCATAACTAAGCCATGTTTTCCTAAAACAGAACCCTTTTCTTCAAAATTAAGGATATTCTTCTCTTCACTTAGAGGTAAAAATGACTTCATTCTATGCTTGTAGAGAATAATATACTAGGTACAAAGTATTCAGTGGCTTCTGCATTTTTTTTTTTTTTTTGCTTTTTTATGTGGGTGTCAAATCTGCTGTGAGACTATAACAACTTTTATTATGCCTAAGGTACATTTAGCACAGCATGGGGTAATATATGATTTATATTGACTTAGGGAGTTTTAATATTTATGAAAACTAAGCATTACATAAGCTTACCGTTTTCATAAAGTTGAAGTAGCAAACTGAATCAACTTGACTTCATATAATTTTCTAATAAACGGTTAGATAGAACATTTTTTCAGAGTCTAGTATGTATGAAGAATCACAGTTACCAAAATATTGGATAAGAAGTTTAGGGTTAAACTGAAAGACACAATAAAATAAAAATAAGGCAAGGATATATATTTGAGAGGGTTCCATGTAGATTTTTTTTTTAAAGATTTTATTTATTTATTTATTTGACAGAGAGAGACACAGCGAGAGAGGCAACACAAGCAGGGGGAGTGGGAGAGGGAGAAGCAGGCTTCCCGCGAAGCAGGGAGCCCGATGCGGGGCTCGATCCCAAGACCCTGGGATCATGACCTGAGCCGAAGGCAGACGCTTAACGACTGAGCCACCCAGGTGCCCCTCCATGTAGATTTTTTTATTGTTGGTTTATGAAATAACTATTTATTGAAACCATAATTTGACTTATTCAGAAGATTTCTACAAGGTTTTGCCAGGTTTATTATACCAAGCCAAGTTAATTTTTATATTGACATAGTCATAATTTCTTTAATGTCATTGCAACAACCCACAAGTGTGGTCAAGAACATCCCCACCACTGCCATCCCTGCAACATAGCTTGCCTTGTTTGCTTCTTTTTCTACAGTTCACCCTCATTCTTGGGGGCCCGGCTCTGGCCTCACACTATAATCTTCTCAATTCTCATTGATCCTCTAATTCCGCAGATATTTATTTGAAACGTATTCTTCCAGATACTTGGCATAAAAAAAAAAAAAAAAAAAAAATGGACTTGACAGGTAAGATCTCAGTCTTCACAGAACCTACATCCTGATGAAAAAGTAAATAAATGCATATAAATAGAATTTATATTAAGTGCTGTAATCAGACTGGTGTAAGTGCCAAATGAATGTACTGGATTCTGAGATTGATCATTCTACCACAAGAAGAATCTTGACTAAGTGGTTCACTCAAAAGTCCTGGTCAGGTGTAAATTGTATGCTACTGTAGGTAAATAGATAGATTTGGTCTACAAGCCTTTGTACTTTTCTATAAGGAACTTGGCAGCAAAGTATTTACAAGTACCACTGTTGTAAACCCTTTATAAAAATAATATTTCAAAGAAAACCTACCCTACTTGATATACACTATTCTCCCCAATTAAGGGTATTTGGGGATCCATATATATCCATGCAGAAAATTACTGTTGGAAAACAATCTTAAGTGTCATGTATAGAGTATATAGTAACTTGACTTTCCCTTCAAAAACTTTCTCTCATAATTCTGACTATTAACATTGACCCAAAAGCTTGGGCAGGATTGCATCACTGGATATAAAAAAGGGAACCTGGCTTAAAGTGGAAAAAGAAACAGATGGCAAAGTGTGTTCTACACACACTTATAGGTTTTTTGCCAGGGAATCTGCTGCTTCTTTTAATCCAGTTCAGTATGTTCTAAGGCAGCTACTATTTCTGAAAGCATTGAACATGCAGGGCCAAAGTTTCTAAGTATGGACTGACAAGAGGCAGGAAGGAAATGATGCACATTAAACATCCTGGAAAAGCGAGGAGGCTGCCGTAGATGGTTTGCAGAGATCCCTTCCAGCTCCAATACCCTGTGCTCCCTGTCTTCTGCGAAGGCCACATGGTGGTGGTGTACCAGAACCTATAACGGCTCCCAAGAGACATCACCATTTTGTCCTCTGATGCTTTTCTTTTTTTTCACTTCTCTTTTGCCACTTACATTTTTATAAATTTGAAACTTCTTCCCAAACCTCATGGATATCTCATTCAAGGGCTGCAGCTTTCTCCTGCTCTCGAACTAACCTAGTGTTAGAACTCCTTTCTCATGACTCAAACGGCATCCAAACCTAGTATAATTCAAGGCATCCTTATCCTAAGTAGGCATCCTTATCCTAAGTAAGCATCCTACGAACACCTTTTTGCTCTTTCCACTTACTGACTTGACTTTTAAAAATTAGATATATATTGGAAGCTTACCGTTTAAGTTAATATAAGTCATTGGTATTTTAGTGAAACTCCTGAAATAGGATTGGTGGGGGGGGGGGGGCGGGGAAGGTTTAGGAATTGATGGTCACCTATTTGTTCCCTGGGTACCAAGAAGCTATTGAAGCTAAAATGGTTAAATATAATACAAGGTTATGGGGAGCTCCTTTACTTGCCTTTATGAGAGCTAACGGTCCTAGATCCTACCTTTCTACAGATTTTTGCCCCCCACCAGTTTCCAGAGTCATTGTAACAGTCTTGAGTAAATTAGGAGCATGAAAGATTAAAACCAATCTTGGTGAAGTGGAATTCAAGATATGCAATGAAACTGGAAACTGAAATAAAGCAGTGGATATAAAGATAAGAAGACAGCTGGAATCAGTCCAAATGGCAGGGTTCAGAGCCAAAGCACAGGCCAAAGATTGGATAAGAAACCAGAAACCAGAGTTTTTGCAAAAGTCAAAGGCCACCATCAGGCCATGGGTATAAACGAGATATGGAACCTGTAAGCAGACTTGGGGTCCTGAAGACTAGAGAATCTTGAGGGCTTGTTGACCAGTAGGTGAAACAGATTGTAATAATTTAGGAGCCAAGGGCAGCAAGTCAGGACGAGGAGCACAAAAGAGATGGGGGCTGAGGTTAAGGAAAGCAATGCAACAAAGCAGAAGGTCAAGAAAGTAGTAGACACTAGCTGTTAGAAAACATGGCAACGGAAATGTGGCAAATATCTGTCTTACTTAGGAAGCTTACTTGCAGCAAGAAATAGACAGCTGGATTCAAGAGCAAAGCTAACGTACAACCTGGAAGCAGTTAATGCTTGTGTTAGGAAACTAGGAAGCTCACTTGGTGGTAATAGGAACTATCAAAGATGAGGATTAATTGGCAATCTTACTGGGAGGACACAAAAATAAATCGGATAAAGTAGGTAGTAAGAAGGAGCTCATATTTCTGTGCTAGGCTTTTTACTTGTCTCAGCCCATTTAACTAGCTTGCAACAATTTTGAGAAATTGATAGTAATCTTTGATAAATGAAATAAACATGTCTGAGTGAAGCTAAATGAATTGCCTAGGCCAAGCAACTGAATGATCAAGAACTCAGGTCCAAATACACAAGTTGACACTGTAGGAAGAAAACCCGATTTTCCAGTTGTATTCTATTTTACTTATGGTGGTGTGCCATATCAAATCGTATGAAATTTCAATGTTTTCATACTTATGGAGTCAAACAAGATTTTGGCAGGGGTGTAAATGTGGGAGCCACAATAGTGGAAAAACATTTTTTTACGTGGGCAGTGTTGAAACAAAAGTCCAGAGATGCTAACTTGAAAATATAAGGAGGATTTTTTTTTTTTGGCTGCATTTTATGGAAATTCATTTATTCTGAAGATTTTTATTTCCTCACATTAATAAACTAAAATTAATAGTAGTAATACATATTCAACAGTCAGTGCACGTGTAGTAAATGCCAGGTATGCTTAAGTCTTTGCAGGCATAATCATTTATATAATTTTCATAAGAACCTTGTAAGAGGGACGCCTGGGTGGTGCAGTTGGTTAAACGTCTGCCTTCGGCTCAGGTTGTGATCCCGGGGTCCTAGGATCGAGTCATCAGGCTCCTTGCGTAGCAGGGAGCCTGCTTCTCCTTCTCCCACTGCTGCACCACCACCCCCCTTGCTTGTGCTCTCTCTCTGACAAATAAATAAATAAAATCTAAAAAAGAAAAAGAACCTTGTAAGGTAATTACTATTATTATCCTCATTTTATAGTATCAGTATGAGATACAGAGTTTTGCACACAAGCCAGGGCCACGTATTTATCATAAGGCTTGGTGCAAGGATTCATACATGGGTGTCACTCCTTCCTACTTACAGTCTCCAGACATTGTAATTTCATGCTCCCAAAAGAATATATTTAACTTAGGTATGTTATACACAGCAATTTTGAAACTATAGGTGAGTTACCATGACATTATTCTTTCTGAAGATTAAATATTCTTTGCTATTCAATACAGTAGAAGATGTTTGAGGAGTAAAACAAAATATCCAGTGGTATTTAAAATTGAATCACCAAATTTCATGTATATTTGATCTGCTTATTACCTATAAAACACTCTCATTTGGATGTCTGTAGTTATTTTTCATTGAGTGTGGAAAACAGATTTTTCTTTGACAGGTGTAGTGGTGTTTTGAGACCAGCATAGTTTTTGTGGTATTTCCATTTTTAAACAAGGTGGGTGTTTGGTTAAACTATCTTGCTTTCATGATAGAAATATTATCCAGAAGAACAGCATTATCTTATTCATCTTCATTAATTAAGTGGGGAATATTAATTGTTCTCTGAATGGAATTATCCATCATATCTTTTCAGATAAAGGGTAACTGTTTGGATGTATTTTTCTCCGAAATAAACCATTGCTCAGTTGCAAGTGAATTTAGATTTATATTTAGATATACCTGGTTTGCTGAGAAACATAGAAGCATCCTGAGACAACTCCTGATACACTTTCACATTTCTCATTCTGATGTTTAGTCTGTGCTTAGCAAAATCAATTTAGGGCATTTTGAAACAGCATTTTGTAAAGGTGCTGTAAAGGTGAAAAGAGTTTACAATATAGCTTTTAGTTTAAAACGTCCATTTTTTTTTCCAAATCCTGAAACAATTTTGAATGTTGAAGCTGAAATTTAACAGTTCTTCAAGTTTTTAGTAAAGTTTAAGAAACTTGTTGAAGATGAAAGGTTAAAAATTCAAAGATAGAGTTGTTTTAACTGTCAACCTAAAAACTGGGAAAACAATTGCATAAAACAGAATATAATATAAAAATTATCACTAATGTACATGCTTTTAGTATATTTATGTAAAAAGACTAATGAAGCCATCTAGAAAAGCTGTTTATGATGATTTATAATGTGTACAGGCAAATTATTTCGTCTTTAGCTAAATCCAGCTGCTAGAACATTTTTGTATAATATATCAAAGTAAAGAAGGTATTATTTGTAGCTTACTATATTTCATATTTCATAAATTATCAATATTACTACTAAAATACCATTTTCTTGAATTTAGAAAAAAAAGGGAACCATTCATAGATTTATGTTGTTTTAACTTAATCCTTTCCCCAATATTGACTTGTAATATAATGTTACAGAAAACTGCAAATAGAAAGCTGAGATACCATACAGTTGTGATGCTTAACACAGAATAAATGGAACTAGGTCATTTTCTAAATAATTTGATGAAATGAATATTCCTTGTATAACAGCACAGACTAGTGGCCATGCCTTTAAAGCAAATGTTTGCCTTACTCTTGGACATGTTATCTGAAGTAGTCCTGTGTATATATTATGAACTGGTATTAAACAAATTATATATTTAAATAGTAATTATTATAACACAATATAATCTTATGGAGCTTAAGAGTACATTAGCCAAATCTACTTTATTCATTCTATTTTGCATTCACTCCACATTGCCTAGAAATTGTTCTGAAAATGATAGGTGAAAAAAGATACATATAACTGCTATCACAGAGAGTGAATTTAAAGAATATGTAGTTATGAAAATGGATATTTCTCTGTGTGTATTTTTTGAGCTTACAATATAGCTAGTCATCTATAAGTGAGATTAGTTTTTTCATTTAGAATAGTGACACATTGATAATACTGTAGTCACTTATAGAAGTCAGCTCACTTGTCTCAAGACTCTTGGTTTACAGGAATTCACTTTAAATGACGTTCTTCTAGTATTTAAACATTATTTTCCCCCACTTAAAGTGTTTTGCCAATTACTAAAATGTTTTCCCAAATTACACTTTTTTATTAAAAAATTCTTAACAAATTTGTCTGTGGGGAAATAAAGCATTGCTACTTGGGCTAATCGAAAATTATGGGTATTTTCTGAACTATCTCCTAATAATGCAAATAGAAAAAATAAGATGAGCAAATTAGCTCAAAGACCTTATTTTGATCTCTAAATCTTGAATACATTTTCTTTTCCAAAGTATGTAATCAGACCTTCCCTGCATTGACTATACTCATCACCTGGAATGGGCGAGGGAGGGAGAGAAAGAGAGAGAGAGGCCTTCACACTGTAATATGCAGGAGATTTGGGGAACATAATTATTAATAAAATGACTCATAGACTGGTAGCAAAAGGTAGAATACTAAATGGCCCCAAATAATCAGTATAGTGGAAAGTAAGCCCGTGATTACTTTAGATTGTGTCTATTCCCATGAAGGCACACAGTCTGTCCTATAATTTCTGAAAGGTTTACACTGGTCTGTGATTTACAGTAATTATTTGGATTCTAATCCTAGCTCTACTACCTACTATCTCTGCAAACTTGAAAAAATTTGCCACTCTTCCTGAGCTTCAATTTCCTAATCTATAAATTGAGTATAATATTAATGACCTAACAGGGTGATGGCCAAATGATGTTTGTGAACAAAGAGAAATGCAAAATGGAAACAAACTATTTAATTATTCCAATAGCAAGATTCTCAATTTGTATTTGTGAATTTTGTTTATGTATTCATAACATGGTGATTTTAACATTGCTCTTTAAACTCTTTTTATGTGGAAAGATTGTAAGTATCAATCAAGTCTGATTCCATTTTTATATCTGAAAACATTTTCCCTTGGGATAGAGAGCCAACAGAATAAATTAATCAAAGACTTCATTGTTATACTTTTTTGTTTTTAATTATGAAGGAAAAGGTTAGTAGCAAAATTTGTATATTCTAATGTTTGAGGATAATCTATTCTGTCTTCTTTATTATTCAGTCACAAAGAATTATTTTAAGGGAAAGCTCTAATACACTATTCTCTTGTTCCTGTTAAAATATACTCACAAACAAAATTATAGGGAGAATATCTAGTCTACAGTAGCACAATTCTGATGCATTATAACTATCTTCAACAGTAGACGGCAGGATGTGGAACAAGATTGAAGGTTCTCTACCTTCTGTGATTTTTCTGAAACTGACCAGGGAAGATGGGGGTTTAAATATTTGTTAAAATTCTAGATTTCTGTCCCTGTATTACAAAGCATAAGAAATCATCAGTAATCAAAATTGGAGAGTTAATTTAAATCACAATTGTCACAGTTTATGATCGAACTATTTGTTTTGGAACTGCAGTTCATTATTCACACTCACGCATTTGGATATCTACCCTATAAAAGATAAATCAACAGTTGGAATCTTGCAGATGTGGGTGGGCAGATCCTAGATTACTTATCTAGACTGTTTCTTCAGAAACATTACATTTTGTCTCTTTATGTCATGTTGATCTTCAAGTGAGAACCATTTCCTTACATTTTTTGCATCACAAGCCACTTTGAATTGCAGGTCAAAGTTACGAAACATTTCAGAAACAAAATGTACACAGCACTTCATTTAAATTTCACAGACTTTTTTGAAGGCTCATAGGAACCCCAAGGTTAAGACTTGCATCCCATAGAAGTTCATTAAGAGGAGTTAAAATCCCAAACCTGGATGGTGATTGCTAACCTGTTTTCGTCAATACTTCCCATGAATAAATGAGCACTTTGAAAGATAAGATTCTATGTGGAGTACCAGAATTGCCTTCTTCCCCAAACATAATCCTGATCTCTAAGTAAAGCAACAAAAGAGCTTCCTTTTAAACTCTAGTGGTTTGAGTCATTTTGGTTGTGTGAATAGTATACACTAGTTTTACATAAAAACTGCAGGTTATTATGCAGAACTAATCTGATGTACAATCCTAGCACAACGGCAGTAGCATCTTATTCTTTAAACCACAGCCAGAATATATTTTATTTTGTATAGCCTTGTGTTTTTAGAAGTTTGTGATCTCTTAAAGATGATCTGCCTCTCCTACCCTCTTTTGAGTAGATTAGAAACTAACTGAAACCCAGGCATAGCCCCTAAGTGCCCATATTTGGTATGTGCCTGAACTGAGATTAGAATTCAAGTATTCTCAGTTCAAATTCAGTGTTCTTTCTTCCTGAACTCTTAAACTTTTCACCGGTTCATATGTATGGGAACAAAAAAGGTTTTTTCAGGAATGCATTCATATTAGGTGAACAAGGAACCCTTGGTAATTTTATGCTTTCTGTCTGCAATAAAATATTGTCATGATTTTAAAAGTCCTGGGTAGTAACTGTCATTTTGATTTATTTGAATCCTTTGGGGTTGGTGCCAAACTGAGTATTTCCAGGCAACCCTCAGTCTTCCTGTTCTCGAATTCTTCCTCAGCAGGGCTGCTCCTCACTTGTTCTCAGTTCTCTGTATTTTACCTTCCACAAACAGCACCAACTCTGTCCATTTCTTCATCAATACTAATGTATTAGTAGTGCTGCCAGGAACCCCTCCTGTTATATTTCCTAAGGGTAACTGCATCTTAATAAGGATGCCAGCATAAGGCAGCAGGTAAAAGTGCTGCGGGTGAAATTCTAACCGGAGCATGAATAGCAGCATTCTGGATTCTCAGGAAATGGTCTAGATAAATCGGTTCCTCCTCTACAGCTCTACTGGGCCACTTTTAACTAAACTGGTGATCTGTGGTATTTTAATATATTACATTTAATAGATTAATCTACTTTCAGGATTAATCTCTGAGTGTTTAATCTCTCTATCTTCTTTATGCTAAGTCCTCAGAATATATAATAGTAGGGCAGAAATGGAATAAACTCCAAAGTACACATAGAGAAATGACCCCAGTGGCAGCTGAACAGGTAAAAAGGGGGTTAAGTTTGCTCTTATCTTTTATATGCCTACAGGGCCTTATTTGTTGGTGTTTAAATCTCTGGGAAAAAGCAGCTGGAAGTTTAAGTATTTTGCTACCTCTGCTACTGTGTTCCCACGGGGGCACTGCCCTATTTCTTACCATTATTCATTGTCGTTCTGCTTCTAAATAGCAATACTTCTGAGGATGATTTTGTAGTACTGCGGATGCTGCTTTCCTTGAGCTCGGATGACATTACAGAAATGCTGTCACTGAAGATGTGCTTCTAAGAAAGATGTTATTTTGCCATGAGCAGATGAGATCATACATTATATTTAGGACTCGTAGGAAAGGAAACTGCTAATGGTGTACAGTCTGGATCTAAACTTTATATTTTATTTAAGTTGCATTAGCTTTAAGAAACAACATTTTTTCCCTAGGTTTTTAAAAGTGTTTAATCATTTCATGCATTTGAACATGCAAAGAAAGTATAATGTTTTACAAAATTAAACCAGTTAGTGGTATTATTGTATTGGTGATACCCGGAGTTGCTAAGATTTTTTTAAAGTTATGCTTCTTCTTCACATTAAATCTTTTAGTGAATCCTATAAAGCCTCAAATGTAACAAGAAAATTGGGAATGATTTTGTTCCTTCCCAGCCCTCAGTTTTAGACAGCATTAAATGTGCTTGAAATAATTGCTCCAAAATATAATATGCTTATTTTCACAGGCCTGTTTTATTTCAGGTTCCTAAAAAAAGCAGGGTATTGACCTATTGAGAAAATTATTTTTTATAGATAAGATCTAGAAATCTTTTTTTTTTTTTTTTTAATGGTCTTCTCCCCCCAAAAAGACCGACTGCAAGTGAATGGGTTATGTTATTTATTTTTCTTAAGTAAGCTCTGTGCCTATTGTGGGGCTTGAACTCATGACCCTAAGACCAAGAGTCACATGCTCTACAGACTGAGCCAGCTGGGCGTCCCTAAAAATATGTTTCTTTTAAGACTGACTTTCCTAGGGCGCCTGGGTGGCTCAGTTGGTTAAGCGACTGCCTTCGGCTCAGGTCATGATCCTGGAGTCCCGGGATCGAGTCCCGCATCGGGCTCCCTGCTCAGCGGGGGGTCTGCTTCTCCCTCTGACCCTCTTCCCGCTCGTGCTCTCTGTCTCTCATTCTCTCTCTCTCAAATAAATAAATAAAATCTTTAAAAAAAAAAAAAAAAAAAAAAAAAAAGACTGACTTTCCTAGAGAGCTTGGAAAGATGGCAGAGTAGGAGGACTCTGAGCTCTCCCCGTCCCATGTTTACTAGATTTCAAGTCAATAAACTAGAGAGCAGTCTGAAGACTGGCAGAACAAACTCCACAACTGCATATAGAGAAGAAGGTGCACCTAAAAGGGTTAGAAAGTTCAGAAAGGCAGAGGGAGGCTGCCTGTAGGATGAAGAGAGATGTGTGCATGGAAAGGGCAGAATAAGAGGCCATGGTTCCAGGGATTTCAACCAGGGAAGACTAATTCTCAAAGCACTTGGCTTTAAAAACCAGAGGGGCTGAATTCCGTGAGTTTTTTAAAGCTAGTGGGACTTGTACCTCTGAAACAAATAATACATTGTATGTTAAAAAAAAAAAGAAGAAGAAGACAGCAGGAGGGGAAGAACTAAGGGGGGGAAATCGGAGGGGGAGACGAACCATGAGAGACGATGGACTCTGAGAAACAAACTGAGGGTTCTAGAGGGGAGGGGGGAGGATGAGTTAGCCTGGTGATGGGTATTGAGGAGGGCACGTTCTGCATGGAGCACTGGGTGTTATGCGCAAACAATGAATCATGGAACACTACATCAAAAACTAATGATGTAATGTATGGTGATTAACATAACATAATTAAAAAAACCCAAACAAACAACTAGTGGGACTTGGAGCCTGGAGCTTTAAAAGTTTAAAAGTGACTCAGCACTGGGCGAGCCCTGAGGGCAAGTGATAGCTGGATTACAGTCCTTAAAGAGATAACAGCCTGTGAGGGAGGAGATGTTAAAATGGCAACTTACACAACACTGGAGGGAAACAGGAGACAGACCTGTTCACACTGATTTCGAAGCATGTTGGGGGACTTTGAAAATAAGGGAGCTGGCACATGCCATTTTCCTCCCTTCACCACACTGCATAAACACAGAGCCACCTGTGGGAGGCAGCACTGCACACTACTAACCGGGTAGTAGTGTGCCATGCCCACAAGTTCTCCTGAAGACTCTCCAGTCCAAGCCTACTAGCCTTGGCCCTGGGCTCAGGGCTAATTTTGTTAGTGCACACATCATGCCCAGCCACTGTGCCGTGCCCAGCCACCACCTCAGGCAGCACCTAGCAGCTGTGTGCCCACCTGCCATGCTGCACCCAGCCATGCACCCCCAGCAATCATCGCATACTGGACCCAGCCATGCCAGGCCTTGAACCCTCAGCCACCCCAGCCCCCAGCCCCCAGCCACTGTAGCACTTCAGGGCATCTGGCATAGGTCTGGTGGCCAGGTGCAAACTTTGCTAACACCACCACCCACTCCCAAGTTCCTTGGTGGGCATGCCTCCTCAGAGCTGGCCTGCCTGAGTCCCACTAAGTGCCCACAGAGAGCAAGCAAGCCTACAATAGGCACAGTCAGTGCAGATGACTGCATTGCAAGGAAAAGTGACTCAGACATGACAGCAGGCAATAAGCAACACACATAGGATACTCTCTTGAAATGCCAAATTCTGGTGAACAGAGAACACTGCACTGCAAGTCGCTCCAGGAACTCCTCTTCAGGAAGTCACTTCTTTCAAGAACAGAAGACATAGCTGACTTCCTTAACACAGAGAAACAGACACAGAGAGTAAGACAAAAATGAAGAGACAGAGGAATTTATTCCAAATGAATGAATAGACCAAGTTTACAACCAGAGATCTAACCAAACCTGATCATTTAAAGCAATGATCATAAATATACTCACTGGACTTGAAAAAAGAGAGGAAGACATGAGTGAGATCCTTAACACAGAAATAAGGAATAAGATAGTAGAGATAAAGGGCTCAATAAGTGAAATGAGAAATATGCTTGATGGAATGAACAGCAGGCTGGAAGATGGAGAGGAATGAATTAGTGAACTCAAAGACAGAATAATGGAAAGTAATCAAGGTGAACAAAAGAGAGAAAAAAGAATTATGCGAAGTGAAAATAGACTTACGGAACTCACACATAATAACATAAACATCAGACATAATAATCTTTGTATTATGGGAGTCCCAGAAGAAGAAGAGAGAGAAAAGGAGGCAGCAAATTTATCTGAAGAAAGAGTAGCTGAAAACTTCCCTAATCTGGGGAAGGAAACAGACATCCAGATCCAGGAGGCACAGAGAACTCCCATCAAAATCAACAAAAGCAGGCCAACACCAAGACATATTGTAATTACACTGGCAAAATATAGTGATAAAGACCAAAGAAGTCAGTAAATGCCAGGAGAAAACTCATAAGGCGAGCAGGGGTTTTTCAGCAGAAACTATGCAAGCGAGAAGAGAGTGGCATGTTATATTCAAAGTGCTGAATGGGAAAAATCTATGGCCAAGAATACTCTATCCAGCAAGGCTGTCATTCAAAATAGAAGGAGAGATTAAGAGTTTTCCAGACAAACAAAAACTAAAGGGATTCATGACCATTAACCCAGACCTGCAAGAAAGGAGACATTTTGAGTGCAAAGGAGAGACCAAAAGTGACAGTATAAAGGTAGGAAACACAAAAAAAGTATTTCACACACATACAAAATTCACACACACACAAAAATGGATATACAATATATACCTAAAATATGGGGAGGAGAGAAGAAAAGAATGGGTTCTAACTTAAATGACCATCATGTTAACATAGACTGCTATACGTAGAAGAGTTTATATACAAACTTAATGGTAACCATATATCAAAAACCAGTAATAGATATGAAAAAAATAAAGAAAAAGAAATCCAAATATATCACCAAAAAAAAAAAAAAATTAGCAAAACATGAAAGAAAGACAATGAAGGATCAGAGAAAATCTCCAGAAACAACTATAAAATAAATAATAAAATGGCAATAAATACATATCTATTAATATCTACTCTGAATGTAAATGGACTAAATGTTCCAATCAAAAAACACAGGGTGACAGAATGGATAAGAAAACAAGACCTATCTATATGCTGCCTATAAGAGACTCATTTTAGACCTAAAGACACCTACAAATTGAAAGTGTGGGGATGGAGAAACATCTATCATGCAAATGGGTGTCAAAAAAAGCCAGAGTAGCAATACATATATTGGACAAAATAGACTTTATAACAAAGACTCTATCAAGAGACAAAGGAGGACACTATATAATAATAAAGGGGACAATACAACAAGAAAATATAGCAATTGTAAATGTTTATGGACCCAAAATAGGAGCACCCAAATACATAAAACAGTTATTAGCAAACACAAAGGAACTAACTGATAATAATACAATAATAGTAGGGGACTTTAACACTCAACTTACATCAATGGACAGATCATCTAAACAGAACATAAACAAGGAAACAATGACTTTGATTGGCACACTGGAACAGATGGATTTAACAGACACATTCAGAACATTCCATCTTATAACAGCAGAATACACACTTTTTTCAAGTGCACATGGAACATTCTCCAGAATAAATCACATATTAGCCAATAAAACAAGCATCAACAAATTCAAGAAGATTGAAGGCATGCCATGCATTTTTTCTGACCACAACATTAGGAACCTAGAAGTTAACCATGAGAAAAATGTCTGGAAAGACCACAAATACATGGATGTTAAATAACATGCTACTAAACAATGAATGGGTCAACCAGGAAATAAAACAAGAAATTAAAAAGTACATGGAAACAAATGAAAATGAAAACAGAGTGGTCCAAAATCTTTTGGACGCAGCAAAAACAGTTCTAAGAGGGAACTGTATAGCAGTAGAGGCCTACCTCAAGAAGCAGAAAAAAATCATAACATAACCTTACAACTAAAGGAACCAGAAAAAGAGCAACAAACAAAACCTAAAACCAACAGAAGGAAGAAAATAATAAAGATTACAGCAGAAATAAGTGATATAGAAACTACAAATAAACAATAGAACACATTTATGAAACCAGGAGCTGTTTCTTTGAAAAAAAATCAATAAAATTGATAAATCTCTAGCCAGAGTGATCAAGAAAAGGAAAAAAGAAAAGACTCAAATAAATAAAACCACAAATGAGAGCTGAAAAATAATAATCAACACCACAGAAATACAAACAGTTATAAGAGAATATTGGGAAAAATTGTATGCCAACAGGTTGGATAACCTAGAAGAAATGGATTAATTCCTAGAAACATATAAACTACCAAAACTGAAAAGGGAAGAAATAGGAAATTTGAACAGACTGATAACCAGTAAAGAAATTGAATCAGTAATCAAAAATACTCCCAACAAACAAAAGTCTAGGACCAGATGGCATCACAGGCAAATTCTACCAAACATGTAAAGTAGAGTTAATACCTATTCTTCTCAAATGATTCCAAAAAGTAGAAAAGGAAGGGAAACTTTCAAATTCATTCTATGAGGCCAACATTATCCTAATACCAAAACTGGATAAAGATACCACTAAATAAGAGAAAAACAGGCCAATATCCCTGATGAACATAGATGCAAAAATCTTCAATACTGGCAAACTGAATGCAACAATACATTTAAAAAATCATTCACCACGATCAAGCAGGATTTATTCCTGGATTGCAAGAGTGGTTCTATATCCACAAAGCAACCAATGTGATATATCACATCAATAAGAGAAAGGATAAGAATCATACAATTATTTCAATAGATGCAGAAAAAGCATTTGAAAGATACAATATCCATTCATGATAAAAACCCTTAACAAAGTAGGGTTAGAGGGAACACATCTCAACATAATAAAGGGCATATATGAAAAGCCCACAACTAACATCATCTTCAGTGGAGAAAAACTAAGAGCTGTTCTCCTAAAGTCAAGAACAAGACAAGGATGTCCACTCTCACCACTTTTATTCAACATAGGACTGGAAGTTCTAGCCAGAGCAATCAGACAACAAAAAGAAATGAAAGACATCTAGATCAGTAAAAAAGCAGTAAAACTTTCACTATTTTGCAAATGACATGGTACTATATATAGAAAACCCAAAAGACTCTGTGTAAACACTGCTAAAACTGAAGAATAAATTCAGTACATTTGCAGGACACAAAATCAATGTACAGAAATCTGTTGCATTTCTCTACACCAATAATCAAACAGCAGAAGGAGAAATTAAGAAAACAATCCCATTTACAATTGCACCAGAAAATAATAAGATACCTAGGAATAAACCTAACTAGAGGTGAAAGACCTGTATTCTGAAAACTATAAAACACTGATGAAAAAATTTAAGATGATCAAAGAAATGGAAAGACATCCCGTGCTCATGGATTGGAAGAACAAATATTGTTAAAATGTCTATATCCAAAGCAATCTACACATTTAAGGCCATCTGCATCAAAATACCAATAGCATTTTTCACAGAGTTAGAGCAAACAATTCTAAAATTTCTATGGAAACACAAAAGACCTTGGGTAGCCAAAGCAATCTTGATAAAGAAATGCAAAACTGGGGGCGTCACAATTCTGGATTTCAAGTTATATTACAAAGCTATAATAATCAAACAGTATGGTACTGGCACAAAAATAGGCACATGGATCAAAAGAACACAATAGAAAAACCAGAAATAAACCCACAACTATATGGCCGGTTAATCTTCAACCAAGCAGGAAAGAATATCCAATGGGAAAGGACAGTCTCGTCAACAAATGCTGTTCAGAAAACTGGACAGCAACATGCAAAAGAATGAAACTGGGCCACTTACTATTTCTTACACCATGCACAAAAATAAATTCAAAATGGATTAAAGACATAAATCTGAGACCTGAAGCCATAAAAATCTTAGAAGAGAACACAGGCAGTAACCTCTTTGATATCTGCCATAGCAACTTTTTTCTAGGTATGTCTCCCAAGGCAAGGGAAGCAAAAGCAAAAATGGACTACTGGGACTATCAAAATAAAAAGCTTCTGCATAGCAAAGGAAACAACCAACAAAACTCAAATGAAACCTACTGAATGGGAGAAGATATTGGTAAATGGCATATCTTATTAAGGGTTAGTATCAAAAAAAAAAAAAAATATATATATATATAAAGAAGTGATACAATTCAACATCTCCCCTCCAAAAAACAAATTAACCAATTAAACCCGGGAAGAAGACATAAACAGATATTTCTCCAAAGAGGACATCCAAATGGATGGCCAACAGACCCATGAGAGGGTGTTCATCATCATTTACATGAGGGAAAGGCAAATCAAAACTACACTTAGTTATCACTTCACACCTGTCAGAATGGCTAAAATCAACAACACAAGAACTGGCAGGTGTTGGTGAGGATGTGGAGAAAGGGGAACCCTCTTGCACTGTTGGTGGGAATGCAAACTGGTGCAGCTACTGTGGAAAACAGTATGAAGTTTCCTCAAAAAGTTAAAAATAGAACTACCCTATGATTCAGCAATCACACTACTGGGTTTTTACCCAAGGAATACAAAAGAATACAAAAACACCAATTCAAAGGGATACAGGCACCCTTATGTTTATAGCTGCATTATTTACAATAGCCAAGATATGGAAGTACCACAAGTGTCCATTGGTCAATGAATGGATAAAGAAGATGTGGTTTTATTATATAATATATACATACACACATATGTATATATATAAAATATATAAATGAAATATTATTCAGCCATAAAAAAGCATGAAATATTGCCATTTGCACCAACATGTATGGAGCCAGCAGTTGTAATGTTAAGCAAAATAAATCAGAAAAAGGGGAGGGGAGGTGGAGAAGGGAGGTTAAATAGAGGGCAGGTGGGGGAGGGATGGGTTAAACAGGTGATGGGGATTAAGGAGAACACTTATGATGAGCGCCGAGTGATATATAGAATTGTTGAATCACTAGATTGTATACTTGAAACTAATATAACACTGTATGTTAACTAACTGGAATTAAAATAAACTTAAAAAAAAGAAGACTGACTTTCCTATAATTCAATTCCATTGATTTTGGCATTTCTATTCTATTTCTAGTACAAAGTTAAAATTTAAACTGTTCAATGATAGTCTTCTTCTTTCACATAATGTCAAACTGTCTCAAGATATAACTATATATTTCTCAAACCACAATTTTTGGTGTGTGGGTGGGAAAAAATAAAATATTGTTTACAACAGTTACTTTAAAAGCTACTTTCTTTCACTAGTGGCATGATGTGTTTTTGCAATTTGTTTAAATATATATATATATTAAAGAAAGCATGCATTTTTATGGAAATATATATTTTGCCTTCTTATTTTTCAAAAACATCGAAATGCATTTACTTTAAAGAAATGAAAAACATTTTTAAATTTATCACTCTCTTTAAAACAACAAATAGAAATTGTGAAAGAAAAACAATCTCACCCACATTACAGTAAATTTAGTTAGCAAGAAGGTGGAGTTTTACAGTAATAGCTTTTAAGCAGATTATCTAATTTTAAAATAGTGCACATTGCACTTTGTGTGAAACCGAGATGGAAGAATACATTTCAATTTGTTTAAATGCCTTTAACAGTGAGGTTTTTCAGTGCTCAATTTAATTTTGCATTTAATACCTTTTTGCTAAATTCTTTCTCTCATTTTTTTCATGGTCTCATTTTTTTTAAATATCATTTTTGAAAGAACCTTTCTTTGCTAGGGAAGAAAATGTTTAAGCCATCTTTGCCACTGATTAAGAAAGAATTTAACTGTATCAGCCCCATAAATAAGCCTGCAGAAACCAATTTGTAACCTCTGGTTGCTAAAGACCCTGCTGCTGCATTTCCCAACAGCCTAGGCAGTCTGCTAAATTGAGAGGATCAGTAATTTTTATTTAGGAAAAACAAGGGCAGGTCAGCAGTGATTGCATCCCACGTTCAGGGTGGTGGCAATTAGGTTGTAGTGATTTGGCTGCCTGTTCGATTGGAATTCTCAGTGTGTGGTTTGGTAGCAGCACATCTGCTTTTAGGACTCCCTGTTAGATGTATCTAATGTGTTTTGACCAATTGTTGAAGTGCTGGATGGCTATTTATTCAAAGCTACATTCAACATGCAAAAAACTGTGTGAGTGCTCTAAATTCGATGGCTTCAGACTTGCAACAGAATAGGAATACTTTTGAGCTCTCTGGTCAGAAACTTTCCATCAGTACATTCATTATTATTGATCCTTTGAACCAAAAATACTTGTTCATCTCACTTCTTTTTCTATTTTGGGCTTATTTTTCCAGATAGAGTTTTACTAGACAATGAGGTTACTTCTGTCTTTCACTTTTTCTATTTCAAATCTATCTTCACTTTGAAACAAAGCCATTCATTCCTGAAAACAATGTGTACACAGACATAATACTGTTTTGTCAATTGTTCAGATTTTGTCCTCTCCATTAATTCACATGATGATACCAAAGCAATTTTATCCAGTTTGAGAAATTGACCCAAATTCGAATGCTGATCAGAAAAAGATCTTAAAATTCATTTAGTAAAATGCTCCCTACCCCACACTTTATTTTTTCCCCAGATAAGAAAACTGAGAGCCATAAAAAATTAGTGAATTTCTTTGGACACAGATAGATGTGGCATTTTAATCAAGGAGTTTTAGTTTATGATTTTTTTTATATAAGGAAAAGTTCTTTTAGGTGGAAATTGAAATAAAACATTCATGAGAGTAATCTAGTTTACCTGTGCAACCAGTCCCAACTTTTCTATTTCATTTCTGTATAAACATATACAGATGCTAGAGACTTGTAAATTTTATATTTTGGTAGCCAAAACTCATATGCACCCTTCTTTCTTATAGGTTTATTTTGCCATACCATGAAAATAATTAGCCATGGGGACATGGACATCTTGCACTTTACATTAGAGAAAAATCACAGTCTTTGCATTTATTTTATGTTGATGGAAATGAGAGAGCTTTAAATTGTCGATGTACCAATAGAGGGGTGACTTTTATTCATAATTTTTATAGATTTCCTTTTTTTATATAATTAATCCTATTTCTAATGATTAGAAATTGTATCTCTTATCTTAGGAAACTGAGCTATGGAGATGGGAAGGGTTTTGTGCCTATCAAATCTATGCATATAACTTTTAACTATTGAAAATCACAGTGGTATTTAGGTCATCTGTTTTTCATAGTCATACTTTTTTCTTTCTTTTTTCCAATTACCTAGACTGATCTTAAACAACAGCAGAAGAAAGTGTTGGGAATCAAGACCAGAGATTATAAAGGCTGATATAAAGAGCCATAATTATTCAAATAATCCAGATGAGAAGTGAAGATCTAAACTAAAATCAGAGCCATAGAAATGGAGAGGAAGAAATAGATACAATAAATATTTTTTACCCATAATCAGTAAACTGAGAGAAGTTCTCTGTGGTGAATAAAAGTAAAATCTCAAATGTTTCAGGTCTGAGTTCTGCAAATGGGCATATGTCTTTCAAGGTACAATGGTTAAGTGTGTAGACAGTCCTTTCAGATTCCAGCTCCAGTATTTATCAGTTGCATGAATTGATGTAAGTAACTTTGCTTCTTTGTGTATCAGTTTCATTTTCCAAAATGGTGATATTAATATCTTTCTTTTTTGTTTGTAGAGTACTTAAATAAGATATTACAAGTGCCAGGCACAGAATAAATGTTATCTATTGTTACTTTTCACTGAGACAGAGAATGCAGGAACAGATGAATGGAACAAAGGTGATTGAAAATTTCACACGTTGAATTGGGAATGTCTTTGGCACATCTGTGTATAAATGTCTGATAGTAAGCATAATACACATGTTTGGGGGCTATACATTTGGATTTATCAGTAATAGGTTATTTCTGAAACATGGAGTCATTGTAAGAGAGGCTACAGAATAAGAAAGGCAAAGGGAAATTACATGAATTCATTGTAAGAAATGGTATAGCATAAGAAAGGCAAAGTGTCAAAGATGAAGTACTGAGGAAACATGATATAACACATATTTAAGAAGGACTAATCAGAGTGATAGGAAGAAAGCTAGAGGAAAACAATGTCATAGAAGTCAGGAGATAAGTATTAAGATGGTAATGGTAACAGTAGTTGGCAGAACCAAATACTAAATGACACAGGTAAAATAACTGAAATTTAAATCTGTATTATAATTGTCAACATCAGATATAGCAGTCCATGCCAGGAATCTCTAAGGAAGTGTTTAACGGATGAAGAGAACATTTGGAAGTAGAGTTAGTAAAGGTAAACCAATATTTTTGAAAGGACATGACTGAGAAGAGAAGAATGGAGAAAAATTGTAACTACATAGAATATGAAGCTTACAAGTGTTTCATTTGTTTGCTTTCTTTTTTCTTTAAAGCTGTCCTTAAAGTTCTTTTCAGTGTAATTATTTTGTAGATACTACAGTTGCAGTTTAACAAAACAAAATATCGTTTTTTAACAAAATATCCTTTTGTAAGTAAGATAATTGGCACACTGTCCAACACAACGGAGATTGTTGCTCTTTCAAATGTTAGTAGTCTTTTCTTTCCCATGGGAAACTTGTCTTAATTAAACTATCCACTAAGTATGAAGTGAATGTATCAATTTCCCATTTCAAAAAATATTTGTGCAGTTCATGGAATCCTGGTCACATTTCTTAAACATACATAAGTATCTTGTGCTACTATTCAATATCTACATGGTTAACTCACATTTTCTGGTGGGGCATCATCTGCTGTGATGCTTAAATGGTGATAACACTGGTGTTCAGCAGGAAATCAACCTCAGAACTGTTAGCCACGCCCGTGAGTCAGGAACATCACTGAGTTAAGCATGGTGGTAACACTGCGTTCACCATCTAGCTGTCAACAAACTACCACTTGTGAGTCTCACATGTCAAGGAAAGGGATACAAATTTGTCTTAGAAAACAGAGATGTCACTAATGTATCCACACTGTTGGCCCTAAACTGCCCTGGTTCTTATCAAAAGAATTAGTAAATTAGTATGTTTTGAAATATCTATTTCTGTATATTATTTGAAAGATATGCAATGTGAATAACAGTGGGTGTGCTGCCAGCTACCAGTTATGAATATCTAATATTGTAGCTTATTTTAGACCTACATGCTAGCAAGAATCTGAAATGATCACACTTTCTTTCAAATAAGTAAATAAATCTTTAAAAATAAAGGGGGGTTGTCTGGGTGGCACAGTCGGTTAAGTGTCCAACTCTTGGTTTCAGTGCAGGTAGTGATCTAAGGGTCGTGAGATTGAGCCCTGTGTTGGGCTCTGTGCTCAGCAGGAAGTCTACTTGAGTTTCTCTCTCCCTCTCCTTCTGTCCCTCTCCACTGCATTTGCTCTCTCTGTGTCAAATAAATAAATAAATCTTAAAAGAAAAAAGAATCTTGTACCTCTGAAACAAATAATACATTATATGTTAAAAAAAAAAAAAAAAAGAAGAAGAAGAAGATAGCAGGAGGGGAAGAACTAAGGGGGGGAAATCGGAGGGGGAGACGAACCATGAGAGATGATGGACTCTGAAAAACAAACTGAGGGTTCTAGAGGGGAGGGGGGTGGGAGGATGGGTTAGCCTGGTGATGGGTATTAAAGAGGGCACGTTCTGCATGGAGCACTGGGTGTTATGCACAAACAATGAATCATGGAACACTACATCAAAAACTAATGATGTAATGTACGGTGATTAACATAATAATAAAAATTTTAAAAAAATAAAAAATAAAAAAAAGAATCTGAAATGATGCTTCGTAAAGCATGTTCCATCCCACAATTTAGACAGGACTACATCTCCTCCTACTTCTTACTTATTTATTTAATTTTTTAAAAAGATTTTATTTATTTATTTGACAGAGAGAGAGCACAGCACAGGATGCTGCAGGGAGAAGCAGGCTTCCTGCTGAGCAGGGAGCCCCATGCGGGGCTTGATCATAGGACCCCGGGATAATGACCTGAGCTGAAGGCAGATGCTTAACCAACTGAGCCACCCATGTGCCCCTACTCCTACCTTTTAAATACAGACAAATGAGGATCTAGGCTTTCTGATTCTTTGGCAATGCTCTATAGTTAATTGTCAGAAGCATGTCATCTTGCTGCTATATACTCACTAATCCTTTTCCAACCCAATTTTTTGGACAAAGTAGATTATTATTATTAATATAGAAGCCATTAATAGGAATTTCATTAATAAGGAACTCTGTTCATCAGGGTTGGGAAAAAGAAGGTCTAGAATGGAGGAAAAGGACTGTTGGGTTAGTCTAGAGTTTTCAATTAGAAAGATAGTGAGAATGCAGGAAGGCCATGGTAATAAGGGTTTTGGTTAGAGGGTATGAAGATGTCGACCTCAGGTCAACTCAGAAGTAGGAAGAGGGGAGGAGACTGAACAAGACTTGGGGAAGAGTCAGAGGCAGGAACTTATAGTTATGCTGAAGAAATGATTTAGAGGAAGGAGTAGAGGTTGAATAACAGGAAATAATTGTAAGAAAGAATTTCAGTGAGGTATAGAGTTAGTTTTAGTTTAATCTGTGGATTGAGGCCAATTGCTTTCATGATTATATTTTACAATCTGGTATGGAAGCATTATGTCATATTTATCTTTTAATTACACATATATTCTACTAGGTAATGTATCTTTAATATTGTTCACAGAATTATTACTAGAGGCTAAAGAACTTTCAAAGGCAGTGCACATACTTTTTTATATTTTCACTTTTTTCCTATTATTGAATACCTTTATAACTCTCAGAAATTCCCTCTTTTCTATAATATGTTTCATGATAGAGAAGTCATACTTTATAAATTTTCCCCTTTCACCATATTATGGTTCTCCTAAACTATTGATGTTTATAACATTTTTTAAAACATTTTTATTTTTATTTGAGAGAGAGAGAGAGAGGCAGAGGGACAGGGAAAGAAGAGAATCCCAAGCAGAATCCCTGCTGAGCGTGGAGCCCTACAGGGGTCTCCATCTCATGAGGACTTAATTTGTAACATTGATGCTCATGGAATTTTCTTTAAATGATTAGTACATACAAAGAATGGTTAATGATCTCCTAAATTTATAATGGCAGATCTTATGTAAATCATGGCTCAAACACAAATAGCATATTTTTAAATAACATACTTGATCTTGTGCGTGTGTATGAGAGTCTGTTATTCATTTCTTTCTGTGAATACTCAAAGCAAAATATGAAGTATTAGAAAATGATAACAATACAACACAAAAGAAATACAACAAAAAGAAACAACATGAAGTCCAGTTTCAAAGAACAGAGGAAAAACCCAAGCTCTTCTAAGAATAACTTGAGTAACATTGGGTAGTGATTCAATGTGCTTGAGATGCATTTTTCCTAACCTTTAAACAGGAAGGATTCTGTCAAAGATACTTACCTCAAAGTTAACTGCATACTATAAATCTCAGAAAAATGTTTTTTTAAAAGACATAATAACTTGTGAATCGGCTTCTAGAAAGAAAGGGTAAGAGTATCCTCATGCATAATTTTGAACACCAGCATTATTAAATATTGCTTTATTCTATGAAATGTGCATACTTTAGGGAAAAGGGCTCCTTTAGGGAAATGTGAAGTGTGTACCACAAAAAGCTCAAAATTATACTCAGTTCTTACACATGCTGTATTTGTTAATGGTAATAAATGTTTAAGATGTTCAAGATCAGAGAAGTAAAAATATAGATCAAATTTAAAAGCTATTTTAAATCTTACTTAAAGTTAAATTGCACAATTTAAATTCTAATATAAAAGATGTTTGATAATGTTGAGTACCCATGAAATATCTAAGAAAGTTCCTTTTTTCTAAACTTCTAAATATATTCCTATATCTAGATAAAAGTTTAATAACTTTTTGACTTATTTACATGAGAACATTGATTCTAAGTCTGCCTGGGGTACATTGGGTTAGGAGTGTGAAAAGTAGAATTCTTTAGGATTTGCTACTGGCTTTTTAAAAATGTCAGTTTCACATTTTGACAATATGTAGACTATCTTTCTCATTCCTTCCTTCTAAAATTCTCTTCCCCTTTATCTAGCATATGTGATTTGTAAACACAGGTAGCATATTATTGGAGTTAGAATGAAAGGCTCTGAGTCAGGCTGCCTGTATTTAAATCTCATCTCTACCATTTACTGACTAGCAGACTTTGGGAAAGTAGCTCAAAATTTCTGTTTCAGTTTCCTCATCTGAAAGGAAGGGAAATTAACAGTAGTTTCTTCCTCATTAGTTTGCATTTAATCATGAAAAGAAATGATCAACATTATATATATATATATGTGTGTGTGTGTGTGTGTGTGTGTGTATATATCTGGTACACAGTAACTACTCAATGTTATTTTGTTTAGTTTGCAAGTTTAGCAGAGGGTTATATCAATACCTTGTAAGATTTTAACATTATCCATTAAAGGCATGCAGAAAATAAAATACGTGTGATATGGTTTTCTTTAGTCCTGAGCAAGAACTGTTTGTCAAATAAGACAAACTAACAGTTCCTTCCCCTCAAAACCAAAAGTCATTTCTTGGTCACTCAATGGAGTTTTTGACATTAACCATTTCAGATATAGTGTATAGTAGCAAGACTCACCAATTAACTAAGTAGTCAAAACAGATATATGTTTCCCTGCTAAGTAGTTAGAACTGTACTAGATTCTGACTTTCTGAATACACACAGAAGTATAGAGCATGATTTCTGTTCTAATGAACTAAACGTTTAGTTGAGCAAAGAAGGCACATATGTGAAAAATATATGATGGAGTATGTATTAATATTGGAACAAGTGTCTGAATCCAAAACAAATTATGGTTCCATAAATTAGCTTAGTTTAGAGTTTGGTTTAGAAAGAATGAATAATGTTTGGATAGGTAGCAAGGGGACATTCTAAGAAGAAGGAAATGTAAAAAGGTTGAGTGTGTGTAGGAGGGGGCATTTGGATCAGATGTGAGAGGTCATAATGAACCCTAAATACCCACTTCTTTGTGGTCAGTAAATGACAGAAGTTTTGCATATTTCTCTTTGGATCTCAGGAGCAAATGGCCAAGTAATCATTAAACAGTTGATGGAAACACCTGATCTTTGTTACCTAATTAATTTTACGTTGCTAAATGTGCGATTTTAACTGAAATATTTAATTATATATGACTTTTCTTTGAGCTTCGCTTATCTGGTCAATAGTCAGCTATTGATTTGTAGATTTTCTATCCTGATATAGTAAAGGTTTTTGATATACATTGTTTATTATAGTTATGGCCTCAAATACTTTATGTTTAGTGCTATGCTGTTATTTTGAAAGTTGTTAACTGTTCTAGAGTACAACAGTCACTTGAATGTGGTATAAGAGTTCTATATCTAATAACCATAATTTGATAGATGGTGTTTTCTGAATCTATGAGAAAACATATCTGAATAAAAAAAGTTGTGAGTGGCTTATTTTCTTATGCAACACAAAAGAGAAAAAAACAGATTTAGAGATCATATATAGAAATAAATAATATGTTTTAATAAGGTAAACTGCCATTTAAAAAAAGAAAATGGATTTATGGTTAATCAAATTAATATCCTATAGCATGAATTTTTATATCAGAGAAAAATTTAAAAATTGTATTCATTCTTTAAATGTAATGGGTTATAGTACTTTGTATCAAGGAAACCCTTCTGATGGTATTATTTCTGAGCATTAATTAGTTTCATTAATCTTTAAGGTGTCTTTTACTGTGCTCCTTTTTTTATCTCATCAGGTGACTTAGATTCATCTCACCAGCATCAAATAGCTACCAAAAAATGTGAATTCAAAATGTGTTTCCCCCTTTATTTTTTCCTTTTAGGGAAATCCTGAGGGGTTTGACACTTTTCATCCTCCAGCCATTAATCATCTTGTAGGGAAAGGCTATACATTGGTAAGTCTCACTCATTCTAATTGCTCTTTTTAAAGGCTTGATTGTAATACAAAACAAGGAGGATTAAAGACATGTTAACATCATTGCTTGGCTAAGTAGAAAATACTTTTTTTTCAAACAAAATTTGTAACATCAGAATTTTGCTTTGTTTTTAATTAATCTGCTAATAGGAGTACTACCAAAAACTATAGTTGTAAAATTAAAATTATGTGGAGAATGGAAACTAGTACTTGTTTTAAATTCTAAAATAGTGGTGGTATTACTTATAGATAATTTTTATTTTTTTATTTTTAAAAATATTATATATATTTCTTAAAGAGAGTGGGCACAAGCGCGGGGGAGAGGGGCAGAGCGAGAGGGCAGAGCGAGAGCTGAGCAGGGAGCGCAACACTGGGCTGGATCTCAGGACCAGAGATCATAACTTGAGCCAAAGACAGACGCTTAACTGACTGAGCCACCCAGGCGCCCTTATAGATAATTTTTAAAGATATTTTATTAACTGACACCATGGTCCACAAGCACTCATTGAATGAGAATCCATGAATAAGTCTGAGGCTGCAGTCAAATAAAAGATAATAAGTTCTAAAAATAAAAAAAATAATAAATTCTGTCAATTTTGGTAATACGTAATATTTATTTTGCATGTTGAAATTCAATTGTAAAGTTAAATAATTCTTAGGTAGTTTATGCCATAAAACCAAATACATGCTTTTTTTGCTTCAATTTATTATTATTCTTCTCTATATAAGTGGCATTAATGTATCCTGGTTTCTTGTTTCTGAACAACCCTCCCCTCAACTATCCTATCAAGCTTTTTCTTTCTTTATCTTAAACACACACACACACACACACACACACATACTCACACGCACACTCATGCCTTAAAATATCCTTTGTATTTTATATGTTATACTTAAGTTTGAATTTATGTGTTATATTTAGGTCGCAATTAATTAATTTGAATTTTTCCAATTTTTCTACAGTTTTTGAAGTTTTTCTCATGCTCTCACATGCTTTGGAGCTATGATCTTCAAATATTTTCGATGGAACAGTCCATCAGTTAAAAATGTTAAATATACACTCCAATATATGCACATTATTTATAAATTACATAATTTATCACTATCATTATAGATAAACAATAGTAAAAATATGAAATGCTCACAAAAGAAATTTTAAAAGATGTGACAATGTATATATTCTCTCTGTGTATTTGGTCTTTCTCTATATATATTCTAGTGGAACTTTGGGAAACCTAGTTCTAGAAATCCTTTGCTTTCTTCTATTTCCATATAATCTCAGAAGTTGTATTGGGTATTCAAAGGCTCTAACAAACCTCATTTTAAGCATTAGATTGAATAGATACGGGGTATACTGCAAGTCACTGAGTGTGTTTATACATTTATGCACCCAAATGTGTGTATGCATGGTGATGCCGTAGATAGGATTGGCTGGATCAAGAGTTCAAAGTGGCTTAGAGTCACATCCAATGATCCGATCTGAATATTCCTCTTCTGGAAAGGTTAGGGAATGAAATAATTCAGAGGGGCTGTTATAGAGGAAAAAAGAACCAAATAAATAGGAAGGAAGGATAACTTGTGTCATATGGAATACCTCCAAAGATATCTTGTCAAGTTGATATTTCAGCAGAAATAGATTCACACCATTTATTGTCACTGTCTGATAGAATTCCTTAGTCATGCATACGCTTGCCAATTTTTTTTTCCCCAATAGAGTCCTCAGTGGTGAGCCACCAGATATTATACTATGAAGATATGAGGGGAAGATTAAATGGTTAGAGTGAAAATCATTTAACCCACGTTGTTTCTGCATGTGTGAACCAAAAACCCCATAGGAGTTGTTTTTCACAATGTACCTGTAACTTCCTTTGACTGTTGTGTATAAATCAAGAGCTTCCCACCCCTATCCCTTACCACAGGAGCTCATATTTAACTTGAGTCAAGCCTCCATTCAAATCTGAAGCCAGGCAGGGAAGTGGTGAGATATTCAATGACAGATTCAGGATTTATCAGACTAGCTAGCTTTCATTAAATCTTTAATATAAAAGCCTTCATAATTGCTGATTCCATTTATTTGAGCCCTCTTCTAATTTAAAAGCCTAACACTGTTGAACCGGTTAAGGAATCCATTTAAATGCTGTTATCCAGGAACCAATTCTCTACCTCTTATCTTTGAAAATTTCATGCCAAATATCATGCTGAAATACAGATGTGTTGTGTCTACATCATTCCTTTAATGTACTGGTTTAGTAAACTCTCATAAAAAAATAAGAAATAAGATGAGGCTTATCTGACACAACTCAGTAAATCCCTAATGACTTACTAATTATGGCTTTCTTCACAGGACTCCCATTTGATAGATAATTCCTTTATTATTTTTTTAAAGATTTTATTTATTTATTTGACAGAGACACAGCGAGAGAGGGAACACAAGCAGGGGGAGTGGGAGAGGGAGAAGCAGGCTTCCCGCGGAGCAGGGAGCCCGATGTGGGACTCGATCCCAGGACCCTGGGACCATGACCTGACCTGAAGGCAGACGCTTAACGACTGACCCACCCAGGCGCCCCTAGATAATTCATTTAAATTCCAGGATATTTGGGGGATCAAATTCTACCTCATCAAGTCATAGTACATGTATTCTAGCTTATCTAAAAAACAAAAACAAATAAACACTCACTATTACCTGGCATTAGGCTCTCTATCCTTGGGCTCTAGTATTTCTTTATGACTTGATCTAGAGAAAAATAAAGGACAGCAATCAGTTTTGCTGTTTCATTCTGGATTGAATTTTTCTTGTTTTTTGTTCTGAGCAGTCAACCACTTCATAAAGGTGTCTGAGTTGTTAGATGTTGAGAGAAAAATGGGGAAAAAAAGAAAGTTAATTTGCTACCTTCCCAGAACACAGGTGAAGTTTTAAGCAACTTTGTATTCAAAATTGCTGGTAAAAAAATCACAAATCAGAATCCAAGTGTGAAGATGAGGAAGAGTGTGGGTCTAACAAGGTGGTTGGTTTGTCTCTGCATAAACCATGTGCAGTGTTTATGAAATAGGGACCCACTTCTCAAACTTTCAAGATTTTCTTAATTGGAATTTTTTTAATTGGGTAGACTTCCCATTGCAACTTCCCTTCTTCCTTACCCATCACCAGGCCCTCATTAACCCTTTTCTTTTCTGTAAGTCCTCCCTTATCCCAGATATGCCTTTCAAGAGTTAATATTCGCTCAATAACTTATTTTGTTTCCTTTCTTTTCAGTCCATAGCTTTCATGCCTGAACTCATCTACTCTTGTAGCTTCAGGGATTATTTCTATCTAGTGACACTCAAATCAATATGTCCTCTTAAGATCTCGTTCTTGAGAATCATATCAGCATTATCTATTTGATAGCACATTAGCTTCTCAACTTCCAATATATTAAAACTGAACTCACAATATTTTTCCACAAATTTACTTTTCTCTTTCCCGTTTCTACAAAAAGTGCCATCTACCCAGTTTCACAAAAAGAAACCTGGAAAATATCTTGGATTCCTCTCTCAACTCTCTTATTATACCATCCATGAAGTCTTGTTAATTCTACTTCTGGACAGGTGAGGAATGTCACAGGAAGTAAGAAAAAGTGTAACATGTATTTTTAAACCCCTATGAAACACTTCAGTAGAAACTAAATTCATTAAGAGAAACAAAATGATCATCGTAGTCTAAAACTAGTAGTCTAAAAAGATAATTCATCCCTAAGCAAAAGCTAATGCCATAGTGTTTTATCATTAAGTTCATTGTATTTTTACTATAAACTCCAATCTCTTTAATTTTATTTCATTAATACCATAACATTTCTTGCCCATAATATATATGCATGTATCTTTATAGAGCCATTATATATTATTTCCCAATAACCATGGCAAGTTTAATGTTCAAAAATTTCCATTAGGTGATAAAAATCAGTGAGAAAATAATTATGTACCATAACTGCTTCCACATGTTGTAATTTAAAAAATATATTTTGGGGGGCACCTGAGTTGCTCAGTTGGTTAACCGTCTGCCTTCGGCTCAGGTCATGATCCCAGGGTCCTGGGGTCGAGCCCCGTGTTGGCTCCCAGCTCAGCGGGTGGTCTGCTTCTCCCTCTCTTCCCTGTTTGTGCTCTCTCTCGCTATCTCTGTCACTCTCTGTCTCTCTCTCAACTAAATAAAAAAAATCTTCCCTTTTTTATATTAACTTTTTTATTTTAATTCGAGTATAATTAATAGTGTTACATTAGTTTCAGATGTGCAATATAGTGATTCAACAATTTTATACATTGTTACTTAATTCTCATCATGATTTAAGTGTACTTACTCTTAATCCCCTTCACTTATTTCACCCATCTGCCTGCTTGCCTCCCCTCTCATAGGCTGTATTTTAAATGAGTACTCTCAGTTAAAGTTACTGTTTTATTTGGTATTTTTTAAAATTTTTAATTATTATGTAAATCACCATACATTACATCATTGGTTTTTGATGTAGTGTTCCATGATTCATTGTTTGCACATAACACCCAGTGCTCCATGCAGAACGTGCCCTCTTTAATACCCATCACCAGGCTAACCCATCCTCCCACCCCTCTCCCCTCTAGAACCCTCAGTTTGTTTTTCAGAGTCCATCATCTCTCATGGTTCGTCTCCCCCTCCAATTTTCCCCCCTTCATTCTTCCCCTCCTGCTATCTTCTTCTTTTTTTTTTTTTTTTCTTAACATATATTTCATTATTTGTTTCAGAGGTACAGATCTGAGATTCAACAGTCTTGCACAGTTCACAGTGCTTACCAGAGCACATACACTCCCCAGTATCTATCACCCAGTCACCCCATCCCTCCCACCCCAACCCCCACTCCAGCAACCCTCAGTTTGTTTCCTGAGATTAAGAATTCCTCATATCAGTGAGGTCATATGATACGTCTTTCCCTGTTTGAATTATTTCGCTCAGCATAATATCCTCCAGTTCCATCCACGTGGTTGCAAATGGTAAGATCTCATTCCTTTTGATGGCTGCATAATATCCATTGTATATATATACCACTTCTTAATCCATTCATCTGTCGATGGACATCTTGGCTCTTCTCACAGTTTGGCTATTGTGGACATTGCTGCTATAAACATCGGGGTGCAGGTACGCCTCTGGATCCCTACATTTGTATCTTTGGGATAAATACCCAGTAGTGCAATTGCTGGATCCTATGGTAGCTCTATTTTCAACTTTTTGAGGAACCTCCATACTGTTTTCCAGAGTGACTGCACCAGCTTGCATTCCCACCAACAGTGTAGGAGGGTTCCCCTTTCTCTGCATCCCTGCCAACATCTGTCATTTCCTGACTTGTTAATTTTAGCCATTCTGACTGGTGTGAGGTGGTATCTCATTCAGGTTTTGATTTGGATTTCCCTGATGCCGAGCGATGTTGAGCACTTTTTCATGTGTCTATTGGCCAATTGGATGTCTTCTTTGCAAAAATGTCTGTTCATGTCTTCTGCCCATTTCTTGATTGGATTCTTTGTTCTTTGGTTGTTGAGTTTGATAAGTTCTTTATAGATTTTGGATACTAGCCCTTTATCTGATATGTCATTGCAAATATCTTCGCCCATTCTGTCAGTTGTCTTATGGTTTTGTTGACTGTTTCTTTTGCTATGCAAAAGCTTTTTATCTTGATGAAGTCCCGATAGTTCATTTTTGCCATTGCTTCCCTTTGGCGATGCCCCATCGCCTTTGGCGATGTTTCTAGGAAGAAGTTGCTGCAGCTGAGGTCGAAGAGGTTGCTGCCTGTGTTCTCCTTTAGGATTTTGATGGACTCCTGTCTCATATTTAGGTCTTTCAACCATTTGGAGTCTATTTTTGTGTGTGGGGTAAGGAAATGGTCCAGTTTCATTCTTCTGCGTGTAGCTGTCCAATTTTCCCAACACAATTTTTTGAAGAGACTGTCTTTTTTCCATTGGACATTCTTTCCTGCTTTGTCAGAGATTAGTTGACCATAGAGTTGAGGGTCCATTTCTAGGCTCTCTATTCTGTTCCATTGATCTATGTGTCTGTTTTTGGGCCAGTACCATACTGTCTTAATGATGACAGCTTTGTAATAGAGCTGGAAGTCCAGAATTGTGATGCCTCCAGCTTTGCTTTTCTTTTTCAGCATTCCTCTGGCTATTCGGAGTCTTTTCTGGTTCCATAAAAATTTTAGGATTATTTGTTCCATTTCTTTGAAAAAAGTGCATGGTATTTTGATGAGGATTGCATTGAATGTGTAGATTGCTCTAGGTAGCATTGATATCTTCACAATATTTGTTCTTCCAATCCATGAGCATGGAACGTTCTTCCATTTCTTTGCATCTTCCTCAATTTCTTTCATGAGTATTTTATAGTTTTCTGAGTACAGATTCTTTGCCTCTTTGGTTAGATTTATTCCTAGGTATCTGACGGTTTTGGGTACAATTTTAAATGGGATCGACTCCTTAGTTTCTCTTTCTTCTGTCTTGTTGGTGTATAGGAATGCCACTGATTTCTGTGCATTGATTTTACATCCTGCCACTTTACTGAATTCCTGTATGAGTTCTGGCACTTTTGGGGTGGAGTCTTTTGGGTTTTCCACATAAAGTATCATATGATCTGCAAAGAGTGAGAGTTTGACTTCTTCTTTGCCAATTTGGATGCCTTTGATTTCTTTTTGTTGTCTGATTGCTGAGGCTAGGACTTCTAATACTATGTTGAATAGCAGTGGTGATAGTGGACATCCCTGCCGCATTCCTGCCCTTAGGGGGAAAGCTCTCAGTTTTTCTCCATTGAGAATGATATTCGCTGTAGGTTTTTCATAGATGGCTTTTATGATATTGAGGTATGTACCCTCTATCCCTATACTCTGAAGAGTTTTGATCAAGAAAGGATGCTGTACTTTGTCAAATGCTTTTTCTGCATCTATTGAGAGGATCATATGATTCTTGTTCTTTCTTTTGTTAATGTATTGTATCACGTTGATTGATTTGTGGATGTTGAACCAACCTTGCAGCCCAGGGATAAATCCCACTTGGTCGTGGTGAATAATCCTTTTAATGTACTGTTGGATCCTATTGGCTAGGATTTTGGTGAGAATTTTTGCATCCATGTTCATGAGGGATATTGGTCTGTAACTCTCCTTTTTGATGGGGTCTTTGTCTGGTTTTGGGATCAAGGTAATGGTGGCCTCATAAAATAAGTTTGGAAGTTTTCCTTCCATTTCTATTTTTTGGAACAGTTTCAGAAGAATGGGTATTAATTCTTCTTGAAATGTTTGGTAGAATTCCCCTGGGAAGCCATCTGGCCCTGGGCTTTTGTTTGTTGGGAGATTTTTGATGACTGCTTCAATTTCCTTAGTGGTTATAAGTCTGTTCAGGTTTTCTATTTCTTCCTGGTTCAGTTTTGGTAGTTGATACATCTCTAGGAATGCATCCATTTCTTCCAGGTTATCTAATTTGCTGGCATAGAGTTGCTCATAATATGTTCTTAGAATTGTTTGTATTTCTTTGGTGTTGGTTGTGATCTCTCCTCTTTCATTCATGATTTTGTTGATTTAGGTCATCTCTCTTTTCTTTTTGGTAAGTCTGGCCAGGGGTTTATCAATCTTGTTAATTCTTTCAAAGAACCAACTCCTAGTTTCGTGGATCTGTTCTACTGTTCTTTTAGTTTCTATTTCATTGATTTCTGCTCTGATCTTTATGATTTCTCTTCTCCTGTTGGGTTTAGGCTTTATTTGCTGTTCTTTCTCCAGCTCCTTTAGGTGTAGGGTTAGGTTGTGTACTTGAGCCCTTTCTTGTTACTTGAGAAAGGCTTGTATTGCTATATACTTTCCTCTTAGGACTGCCTGTGCTGCATCCCAAAGATTTTGAACAGTTGTGTTTTCATTTTCATTGGTTTCCATGAGTTTTTTTTTAATTCTTCTTTAATTTCCTGGTTGACCCATTCATTCTTCAGTAGGATGCTCTTTAGCCTCCATGTATTTGAGTTCTTTCCAACTTTCTTCTTGTGATTGAGTTCTAGTTTCAAAGCATTGTGGTCTGAAAATAGGCAGGGAATGATCCCAGTCTTTTGGTACTGGTTGAGACCTGATTTATGACCTAGGATGTGAGCGATTCTGGAGAATGTTCCATGGGCACTAGAGAAGAATGTGTATTCCGTTGCTTTAGGATGGAATGTTCTGAATATGTCTGTGACGTCCATTTGGTCCAGTGTGTCATTTAAAGTCTTTATTTCCTTGTTGATCTTTTACTTAGATGATCTGTCCATTTCAGTGCGGGGGGTGTTAAAGTCCCCCACTATTATTGTATTGTTGTCAATGTGTTTCTTTGCTTTTGTTATTAGTTTGCTTATATAATTGGCTGCTCCCATGTTAGAGGCATCGATATTTACAATTGTTAGAACTTTTGTTGGATAGACCCTTTAAGTAGGATATAGTGTCCTTCCTCATCTCTTATTACAGTCTTTGGTTTAAAATCTAATTTGTTTGATATAAGGATTACCACCCCAGCTTTCTTTTGGTGTCCATTAGCATGGTAAATTGTTTTCCACCCCTTCACTTTCAACCTGGGGGTGTCTTTGGGTCTAAACTGAGTCTCTTGCAGACAGCATATCGATGGGTCTTGTTTTTTAATCCAATCTGATAGCCTGTGTCTTTTGATTGGAGCATTTAGCCCATTTACATTCAGGGTAACTATTGAAAGATATGAATTTAGTGCCATTGTGTTGCCTGTAAGGTGACTGTTACTGTATATTGTCTGTGTTCCTTTCTGGTCTATGTTGCTCTTAGGCTCTCTCTTTGCTTAGAGGACCCCTTTCAAGATTTCTTGTGTTTGCAAATTCCTTTAGTTTTTGTTTGTCCTGGAAGTTTTTATTTCTCCTTCTATTTTGAATGACAGCCTAGCTGGATATAGTATTCTTGGCTGCATATTTTTCTCATTTAGTGCTCTGAATACCTGCCAGTCCTTTCTGGCCTGCCAGGTCTCTGGGGATAGGTCTGTTGCCAATCTAATGTTTCTTACCATTGTAGGTTACATATCTCTTCTCCTGAGCTGCTTTCAGGATTTTCCCTTTGTTTATGAGACTCATAAATTTTACTATTAGATGTCGGGGTGTTGACCTATTTTTATTGATTTCTGGAGGGGTTTTCTGTGCTTCCTGGATTTTGATGCCTGTTTCTTTCCCCAAATTAGGGAAGTTCTCTGCTATAATTTGCTCCATATACCTTCTACCCCTCTCTCTGTTTCTTCTTCTTCTGGGATCCCAATTATTCTAATGTTTTGTCTTATGGTATCGCTTATCTCTCAAATTCTGCCCTCGTGATCCAGTAGTTGTTTATCTCTCTTCTTCTCAGTTTCTTTGTTTTCCATCATTTGGTCTTCTATATCACTGATTCTCTCTTCTGCCTCATTTATCCTAGCAGTTAGCACCCCATATTTGAATGCACCTCATTAATAGCCTTTTTGATTTCGACTTGGTTAGATTTTAGTTCTTTTACTTCTCCAGAAAGGGTTTCTCTAATATCTTCCATGCTTTTTTCAAGCCCAGCTAGTATCTTTAAAGTGATGATTCTGAACTCTAGATCCGACATCGTACTAATGTCCGTACTGAGTAGGTCCCTGGCAGCCGGTACTACCTCTTGTTCTTTTTGTTGAGCTGATTTTTTCATTTTGTCATTTTGTCCAGAGGAGAATAGATTAATGAGAGAACAAAATGCTAGCAGGGTAACTATGTCCCCAGAGAATATACTCTAAACAAATCAGAAAAGACCTGAAGCAGGGGGAAAAGAAAGGGAAAGAGAGAAAAAAGAAAAAATAAAGATAAAGATAAAAACAAACAAAAACAGAACAAAACCAAAAAAGACAGAATATGATCAAATATGATCAGGCTGGTACATAGATCAGTGCCACACACTAGATTTTGGGTGTATTTTGGTGTGTTAAAAAAAGTGCCTCCCAAAATTTTAAAGAAAGAAAAAACTTATATATGTACAAAAATAAGGGTTGATATGATGAAGGGATGGAATATGACTGTAAAGATGAAAATTATAAAAAAATTTTATAAAAGGAATTGATAAGATGTTTTTGAAAAAAGAAAGAAGAGGCTTTAAAAAAAAAAGAAAAAAAAAGGGAGAGAATGTGATCAGGCAGGAGAGTAGAAAAAAACCATACACTAGAGATTTAGGGTATATTTTGATGTGTTAGAAGAAACTATCTCAAAATTTTAAAAGAGAGAACAACTTATATATATATGCCAAAAATACAGGTAACTATTATGAAGGGATAGAATATGACTTTAAAAATGAAAAATAAAAATGTTTTTTAAAAAAGGGATTGATTAAGATGTTGGTTGAAAAGGGAAAAAGAAAAATTCAACAACAACAAAAAAAAGACAGTTAAAAAAAAAAAATTAACTTCGAAAGACTAAAGAATCATGGTAAAAAAGCCATGGATTCTATGTGTATTATTCCCCTAGCTCTAGAGTTCTGCCGTTCTCATTGATTGGTAAACTTGGTCTTGGCTGGCTGTTCTCGCTGATCTTCTGGGGGAGGGGCCTGTTGCTGTGGTTCCCAAAAGTCTTTGCCGGAGGTGGAATTGCCCCACCCTTGCCCGGTCAGGGCTAAGTAATCTGCTCGGGTTTGCTCTCAGAAGCTTTGGTTCCCTGCATGCTTTCTGTTGGGCTTTGGAGGCCGAGAGTGAAAATGGCGGCCTCCCAATCTCCACCACGGAGGAGCCGAGAACTCGGGGCCCCACTCCTTAGTGCGCCCCCAGAGAAAAGCAATCACTCCCATCTCCCCGTTCTCCGGCCGCACTCCGTGCTCACCCGGCCTGTGACCGAGCATCTCTATCTCTGGCACCCAACTCGGTGTGGAGTCTCCAAACCCAGCAGATCCCTGCGGTATGCTCCCGCGCCACTCCTCCCTGGAGAGGAAGGGGAGTCTCCCCGGATCTGCCGCTTTTTGGGTCCCTGCTGGAGGAGCAGTGGCCCGACTGTGCCCCGGATCACGGTTTATGGCAACCCCAAGCTGAGAGCCCGAGCCTCTGCTCCATCTCTGTAGCCGGCTTCCCCTCTCTGATAACTGGGAGCTCTGCCACACTCAGGTACCCTTGGTCTTTCTGTGACCCCGAGGGTCCTGAGATCCCACTGTCTCAGGGAGTGTTCCACCCCCTGCTCAGCCACTGGAGCGATGTCCCTCAGCGGAGCTGACTTCTAAAAGTTCTGATTTTGTGCTCCACGGCTCTATCACTTGCCAGAAGCGGCCGATGGAGGCCCCCTCCCGAATATCGCCTCGGATTCACTTCTCCACACGTCCTACCTTCCAGAAAGTGGTCGCATTTCTGTTCAGAGGGTTGTTGCTATTCTTTTCTTCGATCTCCTGTTGAGTTTGTAGGTGTTCAGAATGGTTTGATCCCTATCCAACTGAATTCCTGAAACCAGAAGAAATCCAGGTCTCCTATTCCTCCGCCATCTTGCTCCACCTATTTTGTATTTTTAACAACAACGTTTTTCTTTATTTAAAGCATACTTCAATATACATGGTTCTAAAAGATATATATAAAACATTCTATCCAAGAAAAACAGAATACACATTTTCTTCAAGTATACACAGAAGAATCCCCTGGTTAAATCACATAAAAAGAGACATAATAAATATTACAAATTTAAGAAGACTGAAATCATACCAAGTATATTTTCCAACCACAATAGTACAAAACTAAAGATCAAAAATAAAACAAAGCTGGAAAATCTACAATGTAAATATTAAGTATTCACACTACTGCACAAGCAATGGGAGAAATAAGAACTCAAACAGTAAATCAAAATATGTCTCAAAACAAAAGTAAAAGAAAACACAATATTCCAAAAACTATGGGATGCAGCAAAAGCAGATTATAGAATGAAATTTATGCTGTAAATGCTTGTTTTAAGAAAAAGAAGTTTAAACAATATTACACCACAAGGAACTAGAAAAAGAAGAACCTTAGCTGAAATTTAGTAGATGAACGAAATAACAAAGAAAAATCAGAAATAAATAAAATAGAGACCAGAATAACAATAACATAACATTGAAAATTAAGATCAATTTTTTTCAAAAAATAAACAAAGTTGACAATGCTTTAACTGTATTAACTAAGAAAGAGAGAAAGAGAGAGGAGACTCAGAAACCAAAATGAGAAATGGAAGAGAAAACAATTCAACAGATAACCACAGAAATACATAGTGTGATAACAGATTACTATAACAATTATATACTAACAAGTCAGATAACTTAGAAAAAAAAAAAACAGATAATAACTAAAAATGCACAAGTTATCACAATTGAATCATGAATCTTGAATCCAAGAAGTAGGAAATCTTAGACCAATATCAAGACTGAAATTTGAGGGGCACCTGGGTGGCTCAGTCGTTAAGCGTCTGCCTTCGGCTCAGGTCATGATCCCAGGGTCCTGGGATCGAGCCCTGCATCAGGCTCCCTGCTCAGTGGGGGGCCTGCTTCTCCCTCTCCCACTCCCCCTGCTTGTGTTCCCTCTCGTGCTGTGTCTCTCTCTGTCAAATAAATAAATAAAATCTTAAAAAAAAAAAAAAAAAGACTGAAATTTGAGTTAGGAATCAAAAATCTCCCAGCACAGAAAAGCCCAAGACCACATGGTTTCATTAGTGAATTGTACCAAACATTTAAAAAAAAAAAAACTTAATGGCTGTCTTTATCAAAATCTTACAAGTAATGAAATAGAGAAAACATATTAAAAATCATTCCATTAAACCAATACTACCCTGATACCAAAGCAGGATAAAAGCAATAGGAGACCAAAAATTCTAGTTTGTCCAATATAAAGTATTGCTACTCTGATTTTCTTTTGACATCCATTTGGGTGATAAATGTTTCTCCACCCCCCTCACTGTCAATCTGCTGGTGTCTTTACGTCTAAAATCAGTCTCTTCAGGGCACCTGGGTGGCTCAGTTATTAAGCATCTACCTTCGGCTCAGGTCATGATCCCAGGGTCCTGGGATTGATTCCTGCATCTGGCTCCCTGCTCAGTGGGGAGCCTGCTTCTCCCTCTCCCTCTGCTGCTCCCCCTACTTGTGCTCGCTCTCTCTCTCTCTCTCTGTCAAATAAATAAATAAAATCTTTAAAAAATAAATAAATAAAATCAGTCTCTTCTAGACAGCACATTGATGGGTCTTGTTTTTGTTTGTTTTGTTTTGTTTTATCCATTCTGACACCCTATGTCTTTTTTTTTAAGATTTTTTATTTACTCATTTGAAACAGAGACAGAGAGAGAGAGAGCATGAACAGGGGAGAGAGGCAGAGGGAGAGGGAGAAACAGACTCCCCGCTGAGCAGGGAGCCTGACTCAGGTCTCGATCCTAGGACCCCGGGATCATGACCTGAGCCAAAGGTAGATGCTTAACCATCCGAGCCACCCAGGCGCCCCTACCCTAGGTCTTTTGATTGGAGTGTTTAGTCAATTTACATTCAAAGTAATTATTGATAAACATGTGTTTATTAGCATTTTATTACTTGTTTTGTCATTGTTTCTGGAGATTTTCTCGGATGCTTTCATGTCTTTGTCACTCCTTTGCACTCAGTCTCTCCCTTGCACTCAAAGAGTCCCCTTTAATATTTCTTGTAGAGCTGGTTTAGTGGTCATGAGCTCCTTTAGTTTTCATTTGTCTGGGAAACTCTTTATCTCTCCTTCTATTCTGAATGACAGCCTTGCTGGATAGAGTATTCTTGGCTGCAGATTTTTCCCATTCAGCACTTTGAATATATCATGCCACTTTCTTCTGGCTTGCATAGTTTCTGTTGCAGAATCCCCTGCTAGCCTTATGAGTTTTCCCTTGGCATTTACTGACTTCTTTTGTCTCGTTGCTTTTAAGACTTTTTCTTTATCACTGTATTTGCCAATTTAATTACAATATGCCCTGGTGTTGGCTTGCTTTTGTTGATTTTGATGGGAGTTCTCTGTACCTCCTGGATCTGGAAATGTGTTTCCTTCCCCAGATTTAGGGAAGTTTTCTTCTATTATTTCTTGAAATAAATTTTCTGCCCCCTTTTCTCTCCCTTCTTCTCCTGGGACTCCTATAATATGAATGTTATTATGTTTGATGGAGTCACTGAATTCCCTAAGTCTATTCTCGTGTTGCATAATTCTTTCTTTCTTTTGTTCAGTTTCATTATTTTCCATTATTTTGTCTTCTATGTCACTAGTCCATTCCTCTGCTTCTTTTAGCCTGCTTTTCATTGTATCAAGCTTGTTTCCAATCTTGTTTATTGCATTCTTTATCTCTGACTGATATTTTTTAACTCTTTTATCTCTGTGGTAAGGGTCTCCCTGATGTCTTCTATTCTTTTTCAAGCCCAGCAAATATCCTTATGATCATTGCTTTAAATTCTCCATCAGGCATGTTACTTGTATCTGTTTCACTTAGATCTCTGGCCATGACCATATCTTGTTCTTTCATTTGGGATAAATTCTTCTGTCTTGGCATTTTGTTTAAGTCTCTGCCTTCTTCTGTGTGTTAGAAAAACCAGTTATGTCTCCTGTTCCTGAAAGTAATGGTCTTATGAGGAAGAGGTCATGTAGTGCCCAGATCCTGGTACTTCAGGGACTGTTTCTGGTGTGTTCTGTGTGTGCTCTTCCTTTGTATTTTGGCTGCTTTATCCTTCAATCCAGTCATCTGTATAGGCTCTCCTTGCCTGCTATGGGCAGTGTTCAGTCCCTGGCCTGAATGTGGCAGGTTCTAACTGCTTATGAAATGAGACCTGACACCACCTCCACCAGACCTGAGGCCCTGAAGAACTCTCTGGTTAGGAGACATAGTGTGGGTTTGGGTTTGTGCTGGTCTTTTGGGCAAGGGGCCTACCATACTGGGACTGAGACAAGCTTGACTGAGAAGGGCAGTCCTTCCAGAGTGCAGGGGGATGGGTCTTGTAAGCAAGTTAGTTGGCTTGTGTCTGTGCTGCACTCCCTCCTGCCAGTGGCTCTGTCTTTATATTGAAGGGCAGGGAAGGGAAATGGCACTGGCTAGCAACCGTGTTCCTGGAGAGACATTTCTGTGAACATTGCCTCTCAGAGATACTCTCTGAGACCAGTGAATACTCTCTGCACTGTGTGCCCCAGGTGCTCTTCCCATGGCTCTTTCCATGACATCTGCCCCTCGTTGTTTGCCTGCCTTTTCTCCAGGAGCTGTGCAGTGCCCTCTGGGCTCTATCCAGCCAAACCTGCTGACCTTTAATACTCCAGGCTTTTAACCCTGTTGGTTGCAAGAGCTCACAAGATTCAAACTCTCTCATTTCCCAAGCTAATGGCTTTGGGGAATCATTCTCCTTGTGCATTCCCCTGTGTGTTCCTCTCTCTCACTCTTCTCTGCTCCATAGCACCTGTGATTCATTTCTCCCCTAAACCACATCTCTACACTTCCTACCTTCTTTGTGTAACCTCTTCTCTCCCTTTAGTTGTGGAATTTGTTCTGTAGGTCTTCAGGCTGATTTCTGGGGTATTTAGGATGATTTGATAGTTACCTAGTTGTGTTCATCGGATGAAAGGAATCTAGGGTCTTCTTACTCTACTGCCATCTTTGATCTCTGTTTTAGTACTTTTGGACAGAGACTTAGCATAATCAAAAATATTGTTTGAAAGATGCATATGTACATTTCTCCATGTTACTGGGACTATTTGTGAACTAGTGAATCATTATTGTACTGACAAATTGGAGATGGTCATATCTGATCCATTTCTTTCTACCCCTCCACCCAAATTTAATGCTTATGTATTTATCTTAACTGTTTTGAACATCACAATGAAAGTTTTTATCCGTTTGCTCAATATTTCTTTTTTTATTATTGGAAGAGGAAATTTTGGTTGCCTTTAGGGTATATAGTCGTCCCTCTTTATCTGTGGTTTTGCTTTCCACGTTTTCCATTATTCATGGTTTCAGTTACTGGCAGTCAATTCTCATCCAGAAGTAGATGAGCCTTCTTCTGAAGTATTGTCAGAAGGTCAGTAGTCACCTAACACTATGTCACAGTGCCTGCATCATTCATTTCAATTTATCTCATCATTTAGGCATTTTATCATCTCACATCACAAGAAGAAGGTGGAATACAGTACAATAAGAGAGAGAGAAACCATATTCACATAACTTTTATTACACACTTTTGTTATAATTTGTTCTATTTTATTATTAGTTATTAATCTTTCACTGTGACTAATGTATGTGTGTAGAAGAAAAAACATAATATATATAGGATTTGGTACCATCCATGGTTTCAAGACATCCACTGAGGATCTTGAAATATAACCCCCATGAATAAGGGGATAACTGTAGGATATAATAAAATTGATAATTCCTTTCATGGTGCAATTTCTATTTAGTGATAGTAGACCCTCCTCCCTCCCACCCACCCCCACCCCTACCCTGGGTTAGTTTTCTGGAATCAGACTCTATATTTCTATCAATGGCCACAGTGAACTGAATTAATAGAAGGAATTACCCCTTTTTATTTATTCTACCAAGCTGAGTCTCCAGGGGAATGCTTCATTGTTGCAGACAATACATCCCTGGTTTGCTGGCTGGCCTTAATGGGATGTTAAAATCGATTAGAACAATTTCTCTGTCACCTGAGAAGCACTGTAGGTTTTGTGGTGTGTTGCAATTATATACCCTTCTCAGGTCTTTTAAAAATTTTTACATCATTAAACCAAGTGTCTTCCTTGCTTATGAGACCACAACTTCCTTTTTCTAAGGAAACAGTTCTTGTAAATGTGTAATATACCTGGAATCCAGGCAGACCCACCATAGTGGTTGTAACAAAGCCCTGACGGATAATATTACACATGATAGAAGTAAATTGAAAGTGTGAGGAGCTAAGACCTTGTGTGTTTGCAATTAATAGTGCTGTTCTATAGAAGAAACAGTGCCCCCTCGTGAAAGCATCTTTATTCTTGTGAATACTGTTCCAATGCTTAAGCACATATTGGGAGATAAACAAAACAACTTTATTTTTGTCTACTCTTGTCTATTTTAATCGCTGCCAGGATAGTTATTTCCATGCCCCTTGAGAAACTCAGACAGGTCTTTGACTTTTCTGGTAACTTTATGATGTAAAAAATGTCCACAATCACTTCAGAACTTTAAAACAACAGTGTCAATTCATGTTCCAGGTCCTGGATTAATGTGAAGACCTTTCTTCCTTGCCAGTTTGAGCCATTTTCAGGACAGTGGGTTCAGGAAAGATGGGGTGATCAACTTCTTTCCTTTTCTCTCTTCAAACCTTGTGAGACTGATTCCTCCTACTCCAGCTTGCCAAACACAGTTTCAAAATGCTTAGTTTAGGGGCATGATGAGAGAGAAGAGGTAGGGGGATTAGTAAAGTTCTTGGTTAAATGATACTGGCCTGAACTGGCAGGTATTTAAAGCTGATTTTTCTTGTCAGTACATCTGTGGTTTCTTCAAAGACCGCACCAATCTCTCCAGATATTGTAAAGCAGTATCTCTTATGCAAGTAGCAAACTTTTCTGACATTCATTGTTTAAACCTTCCTTAGCACTTAGGCATCAGGTGTTACCTTTAGTTTTTCTTCCTTGAGATTTTTTCATGCCCTCCTGGTCTCCTTTCCGTTAGGATCTTTATTTCACCCTTTATATTTCTCAAGTGGGTATGTTAAAATATCCCCCAAACTGTATTCAATCCCCTGGCCAGTCTTTAGCCCCCTAATGGTTACCTTAGAGTCACTCTCTGTTGTTGTGGTATTAGTAGGTTATACTCCAAATTCCTGTAAAGTCAGTGGGAGAAGCTCATAACACAGTTTTCCCCAAGGAAATCCTTTTCAAATATCATTCAGTTTCTTATTTTCTCAATGTGGGTGTGCGATTTAAAAGTTACCTAAATGTTAAGTTATCTAAAATTGTCTAAAACTTGCATCTATTTGAAATGTGTGCAGCCAAACATCCATTCTAATTCCTTCTTAGATGCACAAAGTAATTTTGAAAGAAGTATGAATTCTCCCATGAGCATTGTTGACTCTCAAGAAAATCTAGTAAGTCAGTTCAAATCTGACTGGTTTGTGTTATGATTATGTTCAAATATACATATTTTGATATTTATCATTCTCAGGTGAAATTGTTTAATAATCATAAAATGTCAGAATTTCTATAAGGAGTTGGAGAAAAGTGGAAATGAGTGAGTGACTAAGAGATGAAACACTTGGAAGTAGTGAATTGGGACATCTGGTTATAGTGCTGAATATAATACGGCATTTACCATTTTTTTAAAAGTATGACATTATGACAGTTAATTGTGTAATTACTACAAAGGGATTGTGAATTTGTAGTCATACAAGTTTTATTTTCTCAAGGAATGTATTTTCTCAAGGCTCCAGGCCGTCACATGGAGCAGTAAAATGTAATAAATGACAAACAGAACTCCTTTTCTGGGGAAAACCTGCCTTCAGAAGCAGCTAGACTATACACAATTTTATTTATAAAATTGTGTGCATACTGGGGCACCTGGGTGGCTCAATCGTTAAGCGGCTGCCTTCGGCTCAGGTCATGATCCCAGGGTCCTGGGATCGAGCCCCGCATCAGGCTCCCTGCTCTGCGGGAAGCCTGCTTCTCCCTCTCCCACTCCCCTGCCTGTGTTCCCTCTCTCGCTGTGTCTCTCTCTGTCAAATAAATAAATAAAATCTTAAAAAAAATAAATAAGTAAAATAAAATTGTGTGCATACTTACTCTGGAGTTAATTTTAAAAACATTATGGAAATACAAATATTAATACTTTATTTTTTAAAGATCACTTTTTTTTAGTAATTTCTATAACCAACGTGGGGTTTGAACTCACTACCCTGATCCCACAAGTCACATGCTCCACTGACTTAGCCAGCAGAGTGCCCCTAAAAGCTATCATCTATCTATCTGTCTATCTATCTATCATCTATCTATCTATCTATCTATCTATCTATCTATCTATCTATCATTCTGTAAAGTAGACTCCACACTCAATGTGGGGCTTGAACAATGCTTTAAATAATCATAACAAATGCTTATCACAATTTAATTACATATTATTAAAATATCTGTTATCTTTCGTCAAACACATTTCATGACAGTGATATTTCATGACAGCAAATGTTACTTTCATAAAACATTTGAAAATACATTTTGAAATGATTGAACATACATCAAGTGTTAATATAAAAACATGGGAAACACACATGACAAAAATAAATAATATGCTTTTCAGTTAAAACCGAAATGATTAAAGTATACAAATTAAGTTCTCACTTCGTAAAAAAAAAAAAAAAAAGGGCATTTGAAACAATTTCCAGACATTATTTTAAAATATTATTTTGAAGCAAAATATTATTTCTTCAAAATATTATTTTGAAGAAAACTAAAGCAATAGTTTGCTGAATGAGCATGGGCATATCCACCATGGATGTATGGATTGTCTTACTTTTTTTCTTTTTTTAAGATTGTATTTATTTGAGAGAGAGAGAGAGTGAGCACAAGCAGGGGGAGGGTCAGAGGGACAAGCAGACTCTGCTGAGCAGGGAGCCTGATGCGGGGCTTGATCCCAGGACCCCAAGATCCTGACCTGAACAGAAGGCAGACACTTAGCCAACTGAGCTACCCAGGCACCCAAATGTCTTACCTTTCTTAACTGGACATTCTTTTTTTTCTCATGCCTGTTTTTGTTTTGTTTTGTTTTTAGGATATAAGTACTTAAGGATTTTTACATAGGCCCTAACTTGCAATGCAATATAGTATGTGAGTGATAGTAGCTAATAAAAAGCAAACTTAAAACTCTATAAGATGAAAAATATAGATTTTATATAATTCTGTAGCAACTCTCATACTTTATCAGCAAAGAAATATGTGCAGCTTGAGGTCTAACAATAAAATATGTGAGGGAACACTGGACAGAACAAAAGGTATGAAGGTAAATATCTGAAGGTAAAAACATAAATGTTAGATTTATTTAGAGAAAAGACTTAGGGCTTTCATTTCTTTTTTTTTCTTTTAAAGATTTTATTTATTTATTTGACAGAGAGAGACACAGTGAGAGAGGGAACACAAGCAGGGGGAGTAGGAGAGGGAGAAGCAGGCTTCCCGCGGAGCAGGGAGCCCGATATGGGGCTCGATCCCAGGACCCTGGGATCATGACCTGAGCTGAAGGCAGATGCTTAACGACTGAGCCACCCAGGCGCCCCGGGCTTTCATTTCTTCAAGTGCATGGTAGAAATTATAAGAACTGGTTTGGTTTTCGCTGAGGAAAAATAAGAATCTTTGGTTTAAAAGGTATGATACCTCATTTCACAGGCACATGTGTCTGTGGTGTGGCTGGAGAGGCCCAAGCTCATTTCCCAATGGAGCCTTAATGTCTCCTTTACTGAGTAAGTTTGTAGGAAGACTGGAATATAGCTAAGACATGGCTTTGGCTCTATATGGAAACCATGAGATGGGATTTTAGGGAATACTCTTTTTAACAGGACCAGTGGATAATTATTGACTTCTATAATGAGATTTAAAATTCTTAAAGTGATGAAGAACTTTTGAAATATTGTGGTTTCTGATCTCTGAAGGACACCTTGGAACTATGTATATTATCTGCTATACATTTAAAACGAGTCGTAACAGTGATACATTTATATACATTTAATGATTTATGGAAATCTGACTAGGGTTTATTTGTTGTCGATTAATCTTTATAAAATATTTAATCTACAAAAAAGTTTGTAGGACTTTCTTGTATAAGTATATATGTAAAATATATCATTTTCATTTTATTTTAACTTTTAAAATTTTCAGAAAGAGTATACACTTTCAGTACAATATTATTTTCTGAGGCAAAACACAATTCCATTCAAAGGCAGCTTTATATAAAGTCAATATCAGGATTTTTTGAGGCATAAAACATGCTAAAGGAACAACTCATTACAACCATATAATTCAATGGGCTTTCTGCTCTATAATAGTGAATTATTGAGAACTAGAAAACAATTAATAGAAAAAATAATTTCTAAAATGGAATTCAGCTTTTGGCTCCAGTTTATTGCATTTTATTCATTCTAGTGGCTAAAATAAGACTTAGTCAATATAAATCTTAACTGCTGCCTAATCTACATAAAATGTAATAAATTAGTTTAACGATTCTAGCTGCAGTTTAAAATTAAATACCCAGTGTGTAAAACTTATGTAGGGTGGTTTTAGTGTATGCAATATAAGTGCCTTTGGCCTTATTTCTCTTCCAGTTATTTTCCGAAGCAGATAGCAATATTTTTGTCATATTAACAGAAATTAGTAGCATTCAGGTTTGAGAGGCAGAGTGATTATCTATTGCTTTTATTCAACAAACATTTATTCATTGTCATTTGCACATGCCAATAAATTAGAATGTTATATATGAGAGCAGCATATCAGAAACAAGTAAGAGATATGACACCACAATTGCCTTAAACAATAGGGGTTTATCATCAGAAACACCAATAACTAAGAAGGTACAAATGTCCAGGTTTGGTTAATTCTGTGACACACATGTTAGAGAAGATCCAAAAATATTCCTTCTTGTAGATCTGCCTTCCTCAGTCCATGGGCTTCTTTCATCTTCTAGTTCATTTCCCTCAAGGTCATAAGATGAATTATCTGTGAGTGTCTGATTTTCTTCACACTTTTTTTTTTTAAAGATTTTATTTGGGGCGCCTGGGTGGCTCAGTCGGTTAAGCAGCTGCCTTCAGCTCAGGTCATGATCCTGGGGGCCTGGGGTTGAGCCCCACGTCTGGCTTCCTGCTCAGCGGAGAGCCTGCTTCTCCCTCTCCCTCTGCCTGCCACTCTGCCTACTTGTGCTCTCTCTCTCTATCTTTCTGTCAAATAAATAAATAAAATCTTTAAGAGATTTTATTTATTTGAGAGAGAGAGAAAGAGAACATGAGCAGTGGGAGGGGCAGAGGGAGAGGACAAGCAGATTCCCCACTGAGCGAAAAGCCCGACATGGGGCTCAATCCCAGGACCCTGAGATCATGACCTGAGCCAAAATCAAAAGTCAGATGCTTAACAGACTGAGCCACCCAGGCATTCCCTCATACTTACTTTCTTTAGAAGCCCCCTGGCCAACACTCTCAAGTGCCAATGAACACATTTGGAAAGCAACATTACAAGATTAAGTATCTCACATTTTCATAATGTGTAATGGGGGATGGATCTATCAGAATATGTGTGTATGCAAGGGTAGTTGATGTTCAATAAAAAAACAGCAAACTTGGGCGCCTGCGTGGCTCAGTTGGTTAAGCAACTGCCTTCGGCTCAGGTCATGATCCTGGAGTCCTGGGATCGAGTCCCGCATCGGGCTCCCTGCTCAGCGGGGGGTCTGCTTCTTCCTCTGACCCTCCCCTTCTCATGCTCTCAATCTCTCTCTCTCAAATAAATAAATAAAATCTTTAAAAAATAAAAAAAAAAAAAAAAAAAAAAGAAAAAACAGCAAACTTGATAGAAGAAACATAAACAAATTGCTGTGGTTTACAGAGTTTAGAAGAACCATACTGATGTGTATAAGTCTTGTAAAACACAATACTTGTGATAGGTTGATTAAGAATCTTCAGATGAAAGAAAGGATTTGTAAGTGGGTAAGGGTAATGAAAAACAGGATTCTCTAGTTGTATTTATATTAAGTGATGACCATCTATTTCTGAGAATATTCTTATGGCATAATAAATATGAAAATAAATAATACAGATGTGTTTCTATAACTAGAGGGATACTGTTGTCTTGGACCAAGACTGTTGGTTTAAGCAGAGAAAAATTGCCCAAATAAAGTGGAAGCATTCTTTTTAATATTTGATTATAAAGTGGTTCCTTTTATAATGTAGGAAGCATTTTTTTCTTGTTAACGATAAATCAATAACTTCTTCAAATGACAAAATTAAGATGATTATAATTTCAATCTTCAACATCTGAAGCTGAATTCAATATAATAAAAAGACTTCTGAGAATTGATAGACAAAAGGACAAGCCAACAACAACAAAAAAATAGACAAAGTCATGAGCAGGAATTTCGAAAATGGATGCCTCATACCTCTATGAAAAGATGCTAGCAATAAGATAAATACAGATCAAAACATAATGAGAAATATTTCTGTGCTCACCAGATTGACAAAACTGAAAATCTGTCATCATTAACTAATTGTTAATGAAAATGTGTAACAATGGGAATTTTGTACACATTGCTGGTGGAAATGTAGATTGGAGCAATCAGTTTAGGAAACAATGTGGTATTTTCTCATTGGGCTAAAGATGTGTGTAACCCATGACACACAATTTCCATTCCTGGAAGAAATGCTTATAAATGTGCAGGATGAGACATTTTCTTTTCTTTTCTTTTCTTTTCTTTCTTTTTTTTTAAGGTTTTATTTATTTATTTGATAGAAAGAGTTAGGGGAGTAGCAGAGGGAGAGGATAAGCGGACTCTGAATTGAACACAGAGCCTGACGTGGGCTTCACCTCCACCCTGAGATCATGACCCTCGGTTCATGACCTGAGCCAAAATTGAGTCTGTTGCTTAACTGACTGAGCCACCCACGTGCCCCCAGGAGAAGGCATTTTCATTATGTCCCTAGCAACAATATTTGCACAAGAAATAAACCAATAAACCAACAAACCTAGAAACAGTCTACAGGGTTCTCCACTTTTCAATTACAATTTTCCTTTCAAAATTAGTAAGTGCCTTATGGAGAGATTCTTTGAGACTGTGTAAATATTCTGTTCTTTCTTAGGGCGCCTGGCTGGCTCAGTCAGTAGAGCATGTGACACTTGATCTTGGGTGGTGAATTCAAGCCCCATGTTGGGCATAAAGCTTACTAAATAAATAAATAAAATAAAATTGGGAGGTGAATTAAAAAAAACCCTGTTCTTTCTCAAACTTCCACCCACTCCTTTTTGCCTCCACTGATGATTTTAAAACTCTATTATTTCCTCTGCATTTATTACTTGGCATTCTACTAAAGAAGAACCTATCTATGTATGTATCTACCTATTTATCTATCATCTTTCTATCATTATCTATTATTTATCAATATCTATTTAGACAATATATTTCTATTTTATTCAAATGGTTATAACCCATTAATCTAAATGGATTACTATAAATAAATGTATTTTAAAAAAACTAATATCACTAATGAAAAAAATAAGCATGTTTTCTTTTTTTTTTTAAGATTTATTTATTTACTTATTTAGAGAACACAGGGTTGGGGGTGGGCAGAGGGGGAGGGAGAGAAAATCTCAAGCAGACTCCCCCTGAGTGTGGAGCCTGATGTGGGGCTCGATCCCATGACACTGAGATCATGACCTGAGCTGAACTCAAGAGTTGGACACTTAACTGACTGAAACACCCAGGCACCCCTAGCATTTTTTCTAATACATATTAAAATGAAGAAAATATTTATTACATTTACCTCCAAACCATTCAAAATTGCATCACATTTTGGCAGACTACATTAAGCCTTATCGACTACGCATGCCCTACTTCAGATTGGTAGTATGTAACAAAGTTCTGAGGAACCAGGACACAGTTGGATGGAGGTGATGGTAGTCTCGTGCCTCACACAGGAGAGGCAGATTCAAGTGATTGCCATGTGTCAGGGGCAATAGCAGTCAATAGGCAATTAGATGTGTATGAGACACACTTTGCATGGAATCTTGGGAACAGCATAACGGGACACCTAAATTTTGCCTAGCAGTAATCCAAAGATGAAATATTTCAAAAGAACTTTGTGATATCTTATATCATAAAACTTGCTCAGTTCTTAAATCCCATCAGAGGAGATACATTTTATAAGATTCTATCATAATGGCAGTGGCTGCTGGCTTCTGTTGTGCTTCTCCCTTCCTTTTCTCCACTCCTCCTCTTCCTCTTCCTCTTTTTCTTTCATAACTTCTATTAAAATGATAATTGTAGTAGATGCCTCAAGCAAATCACTTAGTGCCTCAAACACTTGACTGTGATTTTTATATATTCATTAATGCTTACAATAGTTCTTTGAGATAATAATTCGTTTTACAAATGAATAAAATTAAAATGTAAAAAAAGGTTAATACCTCTACTGCAATCTGAATACAATGTTTACCCTTTATTAATTTACTCCATTAATACTAACTACGTGTCAGTGTTCTCAGACATCTATCTGCTCTCAACTCAAAGCTAATATATTCTGCTTAGCTTTTTAAGGCATTTTATCCACTGAGCTTGACTTACCTCTTCAGCTTTATCTCCTACATCTTCCTATAAACCTTCCTAATTTCAGGGTCCTCAGTCTTTCATAAGCATGATAAGCGTAGTTCTCCCTCCAAATTTTGCATCACGATATACTCTATCTTACCTAGAATGCTCTTCATTTTCTCATCTGCCTATCCTAATCATATCTTCCCTTTAGATCAAGCTTTTTACCACTTCCTCTATGAAGCCCTCCTTTTCCTTCCAGAAAGTTCCCTCTTCTGAAAACATAAGTTACTTAATATTGGGAGAAAATAGAAGAGAGGCAAAAAGCTTACAATTACAGAGTATCTGTTGTGTTCTAGTGTGATGTATGATTGAGGTATCTGCCTCCAGATCAAGTTCCTGAGGAAAAAACAAACTTTTTCTCTATCCTTTATTACTTCCTGGCAGTGTGAACTCGAGCAAAATCTTAACCTTTCTCTGCATCACTTTCACATCAACAAAATAGACTAATCTATATAATAGTAGTGCATATCTTATAGAATTTTGTGTTTTAAAAGATTTACCACATGTAAAGTAACTGGCATTGTATGAACTGCTTTCCATGTACAGAAATTAAATCTCACAGTGATTCTCATTTTAGAGTTGTGGCTAGGATTGTCTTCTACTTCTTAATATACATATAAAAATCTAATTACCTTTATATTTCTACTATGTCCTATGTAACCTCAGCATTCAATTGTCAGTTCATTACAATTTTATTTTTACCGGTTGCCAAAGGGTTTCCTTCACAAAGAAGCACGATTAATCTGAGTGTGAAATATTTTCACACAGACAAACTGACTTTGTGTTACTCTGGGCAACTTTGTTCTACTGTCACGGTTTTCTTAACTACTTAAATATTTATCTAACATAATAATAATAATTATAAAATGTAAGTCTGCAGCTGTTAGTGCACATATTTTTGTTGCTGAAAAATTCAATTAGAGGCATTTCTAGCTAAACCAATCAAAAAGCAGGTAACTCTGAAAGGTCAATTCTGAATTATTGTTACTTATAATCATTTCCCAAGCCATTAAGTCTATAAAATCCAATTGAAACCGAAAGCCATAAAAGTAAATTGTAGAAAAGCTGCCTAAGTAGGTAGTGAGAGTTCCATACATGTGAGCAAGACACTTGTCTACTGAAATTACTTTGACTGTATTATCCACAAAAGGACTGCTCTAGTGAACTTTATATGGTCATTACCATTTACAGACCCCATCTCTCAAAGACATTTTAATTAATCAACCCCAAACAATCCAATGAGGTAAAGTGCTAACTGAAGTTTTTAAATACACTCATAAAATGGAGTAACAAGTTTCTTGAATTATAAGTGAAAAAAAAAGGGGGGGTAAGCACTGTTAAATATAGAGATAACCAGGCCATTAATCACATTAGATGTCTTTTCTTTTTTTTTAAGATTTTATTTATTTATTTATTTGAGAGAGAGAGAGGGAGTGAGAGAGAAACAGCATGAGAGGGGAGAGGGTCAGAGGGAGAAGCAGCTCCCCGCCGAGCCGGGAGCCCAATGTGGGACTCAATCCCAGGACTCCGGGATCATGACCTGAGCCGAAAGCAGTCGCCTAACCAACTGAGCCATCCAGGTGCCCTAGATGTCTTTTCTTACAAAAGAGATTTATGCAAAAATTTTCAGGAAGTAAGTCTATATTGTATAATTTTAATGAAGATTAAAAATGTATTTAGTCCGGGCGCCTGGGTGGCTCAGTTGGTTGGGCGACTGCCTTCGGCTCAGGTCATGATCCTGGAGTCCTGGGATCGAGTCCCACATCGGGCTCCCTGCTCAGTGGGGAGTCTGCTTCTCCCTCTGACCCTCCCCCCTCTCATGTGCTCTCTCTCTCATTCTCTCTCTCAAATAAATAAATAAAATCTTTAAAAAAAAAAAATGTATTTAGTCCAAGGGGGGCCTGGCTAACTTAGTCAGTAGAGCATGCAACTCTTGATTTCTGGGTTGTGAGTTCAAGCTCCACATTGGGTGTAGAGATTACTTAAAATAAAATCTTTATATAGATAGATAGATAGATAGATATAGATATATATATATGAATATATACTGGAAATATATATATTGGAAAACTTAACCTTATCTTATATATAGGGATATATATTGGAAATATATATATTGGAAATATATATAATATATATATGTGTGTGTATATATATATGTGTATATACACATATACATATATATATATTCCAAATCAGTTTTTCTCTTCTTTTGTTCCATTCTTTACTAACTTATTCCATGTCTCATTTCTCATGTAAAGTCAGATTCCTTTTGTCATTTAAGACTTGTTGAGGCTGTTCCCTCTTTTTTTAAGTGAATTATACTGAAACAGTGTGAATGGCATATAACAAATTTTAAATGTTCAAATGTTAATGTTATGATTTAGTGTATTGTTTCTAAAATAAATAATATTTTCTTATTATGCTCCCAAGTCTTTAGAAAAAAGAGGTCTAAATACATCAGTAATTCTCCCAGTCAAAACTCACATAGAATGATTTATAGTCCATGGATTTGGTGTATACAATTAGCTGTTTGCATAATGAAATGTGAAAAAATAAATGTAGAATTTCTTCTTGGAAGTCAGTGGAAATGTGGAAAGAACATGGACTTTGCAAACAAAACACATGAATTGGAATTGCAGCTTTGGAAAATTACTTAGTTTCGGTGAGTCTTAGTTTCCTCATCTGTGAAGTGTTTTCATAATGGTGACAGTATTGATCCAGTAAGAAAGTATAACAACTATAAAATATGCACCTAACAACAGAGCTCCAAAATACATAAAGTAAAACTGACACAATTGAAGGGAAAATAAACCATTCAATATGAATAATTGAAGATGTCAATACCATAATTGTAATAATTAATAATACAACTAGGAAGAAAATCAACAAGGATATAAAAGACTCAACTAACAATCCAACTAGACTAGCAATTATCTACAGAAAAGTATATTCAATAATGGCAGGAGAGAGACTGTAATATTTCCTATGTATAGGAATGAATCACTTAAATAGCAAAGGTCAGTCGCCAGGTACTGGTCCATGTCCCATGTGTGAGAAGGAGTTTTCAAAATGAAACGGAAACAAATTAGATTTTAAATAACAATTAGTAGTTTTTAATTACCAAAAGTGCATTTGATAACTGTATAAAATTTTAAAGAAACAGAATAACTCAAAGAAAATAGATATCACACATAAGCTAAAGTTTAGAATCTATTGATGTGTTTTTAATGCATACTTTTCTAAATAATTTAATCATACTTTAAAAAATTTAGATTCTATCATGCATAGTTTGAATGTCAATTCATCCTTAAGACATATGATTGACAATTTCTTTGCCATTAAATATATTTCTACAGCAAATTTTTCATGCCTTTATAGTATCCCTTAACTAGTCCATTCATTTTTTAAATATTGTTTGATATGTAAGTTGTCTCCTTTTTTTGTTTTTTAACTGGTTAAAAAGATTCCATATATTTTCCAAGGCATTATGAGGATATTTAAAATTCAAATTCATAATTCAAAAATGATACAGCAAATCTTTAAATAAAGCCAAAAAGTTAAGAGAATAATGCATGTTCTGATGGGTTGAGAAAATGGAAACGTGGACTTGATTCCTCTCACATATCCATAAGGTTTCCATTTAACAAGTCATTAATTCCAAAAATATTAATTGAGATCTATTATGTATAAAGCAATTTGATATATGTTGTGAACATACCAAGATGAAAATCTGCCTCTCCTTAAGGAAGAAAAGAGAATAGATAAAGTGTGCATTTAACAAAGAGATTTATTCATTTCAAGAAAGGAGTAGGTGATGGTGAAAAGCAATTCTCAGAAACAGAATAGTATTTGGATGGCAATGAAATGAATTTTGGAAGTACAATGGAAAGAGCATAGAAGTGGCAAAGAAGAGACTTGATTCATGACCTGGGCTCTGCTGGTGCTAGTCTTCTCTGTGACCTTGAATGAGTCCTTATATCTCTCTTCCTTAAAAACCGATTTCTTCACTTATAAGAGCACGAAATTGGAAATCATACCCACTGAAGTCACATTTGGCTTGAAAAGTGCATAACTTTCACAGTAGATATTTTTTTCCTTTTTTTAAATAGAGGAGATTATAATATATTAACATTGGAAATCATAATTGGAGAAAATAATCATTGAACCTGTATGAACTAATTTTTCTTCCTTTCTTTTCAAGTGTTGTAGGATGAGAAGATTTTGTGTACAATTTTACATGCATTTCATTTCATGTTCTTGGTAGTTTTTTTTTTTTAAATCATAGTTTTGGGGAATGGATCAATGAATGTATGTAGTTATGTGGATGAATTTACTTAATTGACTGAAGCTGTCTTCTCATCAACTGTGAAATATGAATGAATACAGTTAGTGACCCTAGTAGAAAAATTGAGGAAGTTAAAATGAGATATTTTATTTAAAATCTTTAGCATTGTGTTGGCACATATTAGTCCATCGTAAACTGTATGTGAGTGAGTCTCCTCTTCTCTCAGTCCTCACCTTTTCTCTACATCAAGCATAAATTTTTAAAATGAAGTATGTATTCTACTTTACCACAAGTTATACCATAAACTCTACATGAGCATCTTTACTTTTTGAATGACCCACTGCATATATATAAGTTAAGTTAGTATAGTCAAGAAGCTACATTACTAAACAAGTTAAAATGTAATTCTTTAAAATTCCCAGCAACACTGCTGAGCAAAATTTAGTCTTCTTGAAAATTTTACTATCTCTTTTATTACTGTTGAAACAATGAAAACCATAGACAGTGTTTAATAAACAAATCAGAGATGTGTTTAAAAGGAAAAAAAAAATAAAGGAATCTTTTCTAGGACCACAATCTGACCCTCACACTCTCTTTAATGTAATATTGTGATTTAATATGGTAAGAGCAACGTAGCAGTTATGTGATGTTTCATTTGACTCTTTAATTGCAATGAGAAATACAGTTGAATTTTTGAAGTGTCAGAATGAGATGCCAGTGATCCACCTTTACTATTATCTTGTAGATAGCTAATTTATATGAAACCAAGGGAAGGATGACTTGAAAGGTTAGCAAAACCCTAATATGTGATCTCCTATTGATAGGACAGTAAAAAAATTGAGACATAAAATTTAATATGCAAGCCTATGTGATTATGCAGTCTTACTGTCTTCCCTCTGGTAGAGTTAGAATAGATAAAACCACACTTCCAGTTATAAAACAAGTCACAAGGATGCAAAGTGTAGCATGAAGAATATGGCCAAGAGTATATTTTAATAAATTTCTGGTGACAGATGGTAAGTAGACTTGTCATGGTGATTATTTTGTAATATACATAAACGTTGATTCATTATGTTTTTACACCTGTATCAAAAATAATGTTATATGAATTATACTTCAATAAAAATAAATAAATAAAATGGCATGCTTGTCCTTCTGTATCCCTCTGATTGGCAAAACAAAATGAAACAAAAGTAAATGCATATGTAAATACATATTTGGGAACACTGGTCTGCAGTTTTCTGTTCCTCCATTTATATCTGAAACTTCTATAACACCTACTGTGCATACAATTTATTAAGAATCGCTTCAATGTCCCTAATACAGCTAATGAACCATATTTTTTATATAAGGTAAATAAAAAAATGAATATCTCCTGTATTCTAAATATTGGTGATACTAAGATATAAAAACCCATAACTTACCTGTTGAGATCTCAAAATCTAGTGGTCAGGTAACAAGAAGTGATTTAAAAATGCAACTAGTAGAGTACTATAAAGGGTAAACAAGGTGCTAAAGAAATGCATATTTCCTTAAAAAAGAGTTCCTGTGTGGTACGGATGTCCGTTATCACCACTGCTATTCAACATAATATTAGAAGTCCTAGCCACAGCAATCAGACAACAAAAAGAAAACAAAGGCATCCAAATCGGCAAAGAAGAAGTCAAACTCACTGTTTGCAGATGATATGATACTTTATGTGGAAAACCCAAAAGACTCTATCCCAAAACTGCTAGAACTCATACAGGAATTCAGTGAAGTGGCAGGATATAAAATCAATACACAGAAATCAGTGGCATTCCTATACACCAACAAGACAGAAGAAAGGGAAATTAAGGAGTCGATCCCATTTACAATTGCACCCAAAACCATAAGATACCTAGGAATAAATCGAACCAGAGGCAAAGGATCTGTACTCAGAAAACTATAAAATACTCATGAAAGAAATTGAGGAAGACACAAAGAAATGGAAAAACGTTCCATGCTCATGGATTGGAAGAACAAATATTGTGAAGATGTCAATGCTACCTAGAGCAATCTACACATTCAATGCAATCCCCATCAAAATACCATCCACTTTTTTCAAAGAAATGGAACAAATGACCCTAAAATTTGTATGGAACCAGAAAAGACCCTGAATAGCCAAGGGAATGTTGAAAAAGAAAAGCAAAGCTGGCGGCATCACAGTTCCGGACTTCAAGCTCTATTACAAAGCTGTAATCATCAACACAGTATGGTACTGGCACAAAAACAGACACATAGATCAATGGAACAGAATAGAGAGCCCAGAAATGGTCCCTCAACTCTATGGTCAACTAATCTTCGACAAGGCAGGAAAGAATGTCCAATGGAAAAAAGACAGTCTCTTCAACAAATGGTGATGGGAAAATTGGACAGCCACATGCAGAAGAATGAAACTGGACCATTTCCTTACACCACACACAAAAATAGACTCCAAATGGTTGAAAGACCTCAATGTGAGACAGGAGTCCATCAATATCCTAAAGGAGAACACAGGCAGCAACCTCTTCGACCTCAGCCACAGCAATTTCTTCCTAGAAACATCACCAAAGGCAAGGGAAGCAAGGGCAAAGATGAACTATTGGGACTTCATCAAGATAAAAAGCTTTTGCACAGCAAAAGAAACAGTCAACAAAACCAAAAGACAACTGACAGAATGGGAGAAGATATTTGCAAATGATATATCAGATAAAAGGCTAGTATCCAAAATCTATAAAGAACTTCTTAAACTCAACACCCAAAGAACAAATGATCCAATAAAGAAATGGGCAGAAGACATGAACAGACATTTTTCCAAAGAAGACATCCAAACAGCCAACAGACATATGAAAAAGTGCTCAACATCACTCGGCATCAGGGAAATCCAAATCAAAACCTCAATGAGATACCACCTCACACCAGTCAGAATAGCTAAAATTAACAAATCAGGAAATAACAGATGTTGGCACGGATGCAGAGAAAGGGGAACCCCCCTACACTGTTGGTGGGAATGCAAGCTGGTGCAGCCACTCTGGAAAACAATATGGAGGTTCTTCAAAAAGTTAAAAATAGAGCTACCATACAATCCAGCAACTGCACTACTGGGTATTTACCCCAAAGATACAAATGTAGGGATCTGAAGGGGTACATGCACCCTTATGTTTATAGCAGCAATGTCCACAATAGCCAAACTGTGGAAAGAGCCAAGATGTCCATCGACAGAAGAATGGATAAAGAAGTGGTATATATATACAATGGAATATTATGCAGCCATCAAAAAGAATGAGATCTTGCCATTTGCAACCACGTGGATGGAACTGGAGAGTGTTATGCTGAGCGAAATAAGTCAATCAGAGAAAGACATGTATCATATGACCTCACTGATATGAGGAATTCTTAATCTCAGGAAACAAACTGAGGGTTGCTGGAGTGGTGGGGGGTGGGAGGGATGCGGTGGCTGGGTGATAGACAATGGGGAGGGTATGTGCTATAGTGAGGCTGTGAATTGTGTAAGACTGTTGAATCACAGATCTGTACCTCTGAAACAAATAATACATTATATGTTAAAAAAAAAAAAAAGAAGAAGATAGCAGTAGGGGAAGAACGAAGGGGGGGAAATCGGAGTGGGAGACGAACCATGAGAAACGATGGACTCTGAAAAACAAACTGAGGGTTCTAGAGGGGAGAGGGGTGGGGGGATGGGTTAGCCTGGTGATGGGTATTAAAGAGGGCACGTTCTGCACCGAGCACTGGGTCTTATACACAAACAATGAATCATGGAACACTACATCAAAAACTAATGATGTAATGTATGGTGATTAACATAACAATAAAAAATAAAAAAGAATTCCTGCTCTGGTATCAAAGTATTGTAGAACTTCAGAGTATGCAATAGAGAGTGTTAAAAAATGAGATTAGATAGATGAGCAAAAGTTTTATTTTATGTATCTGTGGCTTTGTACCTCCAATAATGCATAGCAAAGTGTTTCATTGGAAAGTACACATTCAATAATTGTGTGTTCATTGATCGAAGTCAGTGAATTGGCTTGCATTCTTGTATTTGTGCCTGAATTGTTACGTAGCTTTGACTCCAATCGTTTATGTATCATTTTTTCTAGTTGGCAGCTTAAAAAAGGATGATAGAAGAGGTGATTTATACACTCAAAAACTCTGACTACTGGGTTCCTGGGTGGCTCAGTTGGTTAAGCTCAGGTCATGATCCTGGAGTCCCTGGATCGAGTCCCATATCGGGCTCCCTGCTCGGCAGGGAGTCTGCTTCTCCCCCTGACCCTCCACCCTCTCATGTGCTCTCTCTCTCTCTCATTCTCTCTCTCTCTCAAATAAATAAATAAAAATCTTTTAAAAAAACAAAACAAAACAAAAAACAAAAACAACAACAAAAAAAACTCTGACTACCTTGTAGATAATTTTAAACTAGAGAATAAAATAAATAATACATGGTTAGAATTATACATATGTCCTCTCTTTTTCTCCATGCTATTAAGCAGATAGGTACAAAATCTTACTTTTGAGAGCTGTCCGCAATGGAAAAAAAACAAAAACAAACTAAAAAGCCTAAGAGATGACTGCAAGTTGGCCAAAGGTATCAAATTTTAGAGCATCGCAATGTGAACTAAAATGTAAAATAGCTAGCAGAAATATAAAATACAAAAAGTTGCGTATATCTTACATAGGTATTACACCTTGAAAAACAATTCTGAAATTAAGCTATCAACATTCCTACATCTTTTTTTTTTTTTTATTAAGAATCCAAAGTATTTCAACCATGCTCCGTGTCATATTTGTAGACATTACACTGTGGTAGTAATTGCCATCAAATACTTTCATCTGTGGTGAAATATTTTTCAATTATTCTGTTTCACCTCTAAAAGGTGAAGAATTTTCTGCCTTCTATACAGACTTTATTTTTGAGGCTAATTGTCTAGGAATTTCTAAGGGTGAATTCCTTTTTCCTGGCCCTTGTGTATTTATGTCATAGAGGAAAAAGGCTTATCTGTATGATCCTAAGAAATTGAAAAAAAAATATAAGTAACACAAATCAGCACTGAGTATCATGCTTATAAAGTGGAATATCCATAATTACATTTTTGCATTCCTTTTTTTTTTTTTTTTTTAGATTTTATTTATTCATTTGAGACACAGAGATAGAGAGAGAGAGAGCATGAGCAGGGAGAGAAGCAGAGGGAGAGGGAGAAGCAGGCTTCCCGCGGAGCAGGGAGCCTGATGTGGGGCTTGATCCCAGGACCCTGGGATCATGACCTGAGCCGAAGGCAGACGCTTAACCATCTGAGCCATCCAGGCGCCCACATTTTTGCATTCTTAATATGAATTTAATTTTGTTATTTAGTGTCTGTCAACATTGTCTTTTGCCCACATCAGTACAATAAAGTGCTCTTAACTAGAGGTTGGAGGGTGATACCTCTACCAAGCTCTAACTTCAACCTTGCAGAAATCAGTGAAAAACCACTATATCTCTTTATTCTTTTATCAAATGGTAGCAATAAAGACTTCTTCTAGCTATAGTGACAGTGTGATGAGGTAGAAATAATACTGACTGAATTCATTTAACTGAAGTTCAAATCATGTTTTTGCCACATGTTGTTTCTTATGTTTGGATACATACCTTTAGGTCAGTGAACTTTAATATCACTGATAACATGATGATAATAATAATGGCACAGGATTGTGGAGAATTAAAGAAATCTATTCTGGAGTGGGTATACTCCTCTAGCATATCATAGAAGTTACCAGTAAGGTAGTAACATATCTTATTTATTTAGTCATAATCTTGAATATTATATGGACCATGTCTGTAACAATGTAATCTTGCAGCTCATTGATTTGGATTCTTTTGATGGGTTGTATGTTCTCTTACTTCTTGCATTGAAGTTTAGCCTGTAAGCAGCTGTCCTAATATATACAATAACTTATCCAGGCAATTTGGTCCTTGGAAATCTTAGTGTTTCCTTTTTCACTTGTATTTAACACTTGCCCCAAATATTGAGCGTTGTGGTGCTTTTATGATGGGTCTAAATCCTTACATTGAGGAATCATCCTGTGCAGATAACGGGGCTAGTCTTGAGAGTTGAAATAGTGAGTAAAAGCTGACATTGTCCCTGCATTAAGGAAACTTACAGGCTAGAGAAGATGGACATATTAAAATTAATTAGATTAATTTAAAAAATTAACTCATACATAAACATAAATTTCAACTGTGATAGTGCTCAGAGGAGCAGTGGAAAATGTGATGATTTTTTCCTATAGTATTTTTCATTCTTGTCTGTCTTGTCCTCCTTTTTTCATCTGTTTATCTTGTGATTACAGCTCATTTTATTTATTTTTAAAGATTTTATTTATTTGAGAGAGAGAATGAGAGAGCACAGGCAGGGGGAGGGGAGGAGGGAGAGGGAGAGCCAGGCTCCCCGATGAGCAGGGGGAGCCCAATGCGGGGCTGCATCCCAGGAACCTGTGATCATGAGCTGCGCTGAAGGCAGATGCTTAACCAACTGAGCCACCCAGGCGCCCCACAGCTTCATTTTAGTTTGGCCATTCTTTAGATATTTTTTATAGTTCCTCAAAAATCTTACGTAAAGTTTCATGTTTATACCTTTTACAATATTTAAAAACCCTGATTTCACAAGTAAATATTCAATAATTATTTGATTAAGGGAATGATTAGACATGTATTTGCTTCTTTTAAAATAGTTATTATCTACAGGTTACCTGTCAAAATCAATATTTATCATTTAAAAGGAAGGATTTAATGGAATAAAAAGTTAATTGGCTAAAAGCAAGTAAACTTTGGGCATATAAATGGGCCAAAACACTTGCCATGGGCCAAACATAACAGAAGGTACTCCATGAGTGCTTGTCCACATTGTCTCTCTCTGTCCTTACCTACAATTTGGAATACTGATCCCTGATTAAATAAAATTAGATTTTAGAAGGTGATTTGAAGATACAGGGAACACATCTACAAATCCAATTTAGTGTTTTAATAGAAACCTAGTAAGCAAAGAGCAACGAAAATCTCTGAAACTCTTTTCATACCTATAATCATAAATGACTGTTGTAAACACCTGAATCCCCAGAGTTCTGCATGCTACAGTGGTATATCTCTTTGAGGGATAAGCACATCCCTCCCCTTCAAAAACCAAAAAATGCAAATATTATCTCAGCCAGCTTCACACTGGGTATTTGTCAGCAGCTAAGCTTTAGGGTTTGATGCTAGCCTATTCGTTATTGTGCCTTGCCTTGCTAAATGAAGTGGAGGAATCAATGAAAATTAATGTCAGAAATCAATGCATTAGAAACCTATAAATGAAAAATAAATTAGAGTAAGTTCTTTTGTTTATTAGTTTTATAAATTCCAAGTTCCAAAATGCCAGGAAATGCCAGCTTTTTAATACCTCCTCAGACAGGGCGCTTGGGTGGCTCAGACAGCTGAGCATCTGCCCTCAGCTCAGGTCATGATCCCAGCGTCCTGGAATCGAGTCCCGTGTAGGGCTCCCTGCTCAGCGGGGAGTCTGCTTGACCCTCTCCCCCTGCCCCTCATCCCCATTGTGCTCTCTCTCTAGTTCTGCTCTCTCTCTCTCTCAAATACATAAATTAAAAAAAAAAGTTTAAAAATACCTCCTCAGACAATAGATTACTGACTTCACTACCAAAGAAAAGAAAATTGAATCGAAGTTGACTAAATTCATTCTAATCAACTGATATTTTACAATTAAATGTTTTTCTAATGGTAGGAGTTTCAGCTTTTACTACATGAAATAAAAGTTAACAGCTTGGAACATCGATAAGGGTCTGCTAAATCTTCTTCCAGTCCAAGAAAAATAACCCAATCTGTGATTTCTTTCTTCTAAAAATAATTTCCTTTTATAGTGATAAGGGCTTAGTGGAAGGATTATGGGGAATGATTTTTTTCTCATAGCAAGGGTTTATTTAATCATTCATTTATTATGTTTTAAATAAACAACTGTAGAATTTTCAGTGTGTTCTATGTGTTAATGAGATGAAATACTTTGCTATTGATTTCTTATCTATAATTACTTTAGGATATGATTTCTCTGATGAATCCAGAGTGTGTAAAGTGTTACGTAGATTAGATAGCATTTTCTTTTTATTAGAACAGTTATTGCATTGGTTTGAATGCAACGGAAAAAGTGATAATTCTCAAATGTGAAAAATATTAGTGTTCTATTGGTTTTAATGCAGAAGTTTCATAGAGTTCTCTGTGGTCTTTCCATAACCAAAAGGATCTGGATGAGATTGTCTAAAATCTCAATTTTTGTTCTATTACTTTCACAAAATTTCTGTATACATGTGTCTTTCTACAAGAGGGCAGCAGTTGGGACTTAATTGTCACCCCTGGAAATCCAGTCACTACTGAGTCTAGCCTATGAATTGCCCAAGGCCTGTGCATGCCCCTTGGTGGTACACTGCACTGAACCAGGTGTGAAACTCATCCCCTCCCTCACTTTCCACCAAAAAACTCCCAAACCAAACCAACCAACCAAACAACTCCCAAAACATTCACACAAGCAACCATTATTGAATATTTGAGAGGGTAAGGTGACATTATATGAACATGATAGAGAAATTATAGACATCTTATTTTTGTATATATTTGAGAAAATTACTATGTAAATATGCTGCATTTTAAAATAATTCAAAATTCATATTCAGCCTCTTTTCTCTGAATATGAAATAGATAGATTTTTCCCCCCTTTTTCATGGTTTTTGGAGACACATAATCACAGTTCAAATGCTGTCTTTTCCAATTTCTAATTGGATGAATGTGGGCAAGTAAGTTTATTTCCTAAGTTTGATTTCTCAGCTTAAAATGAAGATAATAATAGCAACACATTAGGTTGTTGCAAGGATTAAATACATAGACTATTTCAAGTACTGGGCAAAAGTTTTAAGACCCCAAACTTTCTCAATGTTAATGAAACCACATTAATTTAATTTTCCATGGTATTAGATAACTCATTTTTCGAAGCAGCTTTTCACTAAATAAGTTTAAAGTCCTTATTTATACTTTATTCTTAGAGAGTAGGTTTGATTTGTCAATCAGTAATTAGAGAATAAAAGTAGAAAAATAAAATCAAACCATTCATTATGATATTGTTATTTATATTACTAGTAGTCAGTTTATTCACGCACTTGTTTTCAACCACAGGATTTTTCACTAGGGCCATTTGCCATTTCTCATTTTGGTCTTTCTTGAATTTATCATACAGAATTACTGGTTAACTAGAAATTAATCTTGAATCAAATTGGAAATGCCAACCATCCCCAGATTTATAGTATTACAATAACGGTGTTTTTCATAATGTAACTAGTTTACTATATTCTCTATATACTTACTAGAATTTGTGAATCTTATGTAGGACTAGAAGTATGGAAACATTATAAATGTATTTTTCCTTAACGTGCATTAACCTTAAAATATCAACCAAATTTTGGTAAAGTCAATATGGTGCTGATAAATAAGGTTTGATGGTTTTGTGCAGAGTGTACTCAAAATTTATTTCTAACCAGTTTTGACTCTGGACAGAGAGCTAAGATCTTAAACATCCAAAAATACACTAAAAATATCCATAAATTTATTTAGTATTTTAGCCAAAACGTCTCCCTCATGGCAGTAGGTGGCTTACTAAGAAAAACATTGGCTGTGTCATATATCTCCTGACAAAACAATTTAGACACAGAAGAGATGAACACCACTGGAATGGAACCATATTACAGGAAGCAATTCATGAGATCATATGGTTCAGAAATTATTAATAATTAATAATTAAAGTAGATCCCTAAATAAGTACAATGTTTATCACTTTCTTCCTTTTTAATATAATTTTATTATTATATAAAATATTTACATATGTATATATTTGTGTATATATACACTTGTATATACATATGTATAGTTGTATATAATTGTATCTTATTTCATGCCTTATATTTTTTCTTTGTTATATCATAAGAAATTTTTATATTATTAAAAATTCTTGGACTCTTAATGTTATTGACTTTATAATAGTTTCTCCTTTGTTATTTAATTATGCATTTACCATAATTATTTAGATTTTAATACAATTTCGTCCTTTTATACATAATACTTATGATGAATCTCTTTTTGTTCATTTGGGTACATCTCAGATTCTTAGAGGGGGATAAAATCTCTCTAAGGATAATAACTAGGTCAAAGTCTATGGTTATTTTAATTTTGTTGATAGTATTACCAGATAGCTTCCGAGAAACTTTTATAGTGTCGTGCCAGAGAGATTAGGTGAGAGGAGAACATGCTTTTGAATAATGAAAGGCCTATACCCATCTGCTTATGTGTTTCTGCCCCAGACAATTCTACTACTTTTTAAGTAAAAAATAGAAAAGGCGGAGATGGGGCACGAATTTAAAATTCACCACAGCCTGATATGCATTTTAGAGTTATCTGGAAAACAATGAAAAAGCAACAAAAAATTGTGGCAACCTTTTGATGTTTGGCCGAACTTCCTGCCAAGATGGAGGAAGGGAATTGGGACTTAGCCAGGCAGCAGTCCCTAAGAAGTGAGCACAAATGAGCACAAGTAGGACCTATAACTGCTTTCTGGGGAGGATCTTATTCTTATTCTTAGCTGTCTTCTAACCTTGAACTGCCATTGTAGGACAAGAGTAAAGTCTAGTATTATAATTATCAAATAATAAGTTCTAGTGTCTCTTTTACCTTTTTTTTTTTCCCCATTTACCTTTAAAAGCTATTGGTTAGGGGTCGCCTGGGTGGCTCAGTTGTTAAGCGTCTGCCTTTGGCTCAGGTCATGATCCCAGGATCCTGGGATCCAGCCCTGCATAGGGCTCCCTGCTCCGCAGGAAGCCTGCTTCTCCCTCCCCCACTCCCCCTGCTTGTGTTCCCTCTCTCTCTGTGTCTCTCTCTGTCAAATAAATAAATAAAATCTTAAAAAAAAAAAAAAAAGCTATTGGTTAGGTCCTTTGGAAATGTCAGCATATGTCCCATTTGCTGCCCCAGGACAGTATCTGGTACAATCATACAAGAGTTATACAATGAACTTTATCTGGGCTGAAAATTAAGACAAAAAAGAAAATTCCATAAAAAATGTTTTCCTTATTTTATACCTATGTATATTTCATTTCTTTGCAAGGGCATATGATAAAGCTGAGAAAAGTATTTTTTCCACTGGGTATGAAGTGTGGGAACCTACAGTTGACTTATATTCAAGTTAATTAATAAAGTATATCCCTAAAAAACTAACAAACAAACACTGACCTACTTTTCAATTCCAGGAACTTCATATCTTTGCCAACTCTTAAGAGTGATAAGAAGATATCTGTCTATTCTATTTTGGTTGATATTGTCAAGTTTTGTTAGCCATCTCCTGGATGTAACATTTCACACTGGTATCTAATTGTTGTTTAGTTAATGATGACCGATGTGCTGGACCACATAATTTTTCCATTCCATCTATTTTATTATAATTTTTATTTTCATCCTATCTAATTTTCAGTAGCTTTATTGAGATATATTTACATCACATAAAATGCACCCATTTAAAAAATACAATTCAATAGATTTCAGTATAGTCACAAGCCATTCAAACATTACAACTAATTCCAAATATTTCATCACTCCTAAAATAAAATTTTTACCTTATAATCCATAACCATCTTTCTCCCCACACTCCCAGCCCTAGGAAATCACTAGTTTACTTTCTGACTCACAGATCTGCCTATACAGGATGTTTCATATTAATGAGAATATACAATATATGGTCTTTTGGGACTGACTTCTTCCACTTGGCATTATGTTTCTGAGGTTTATTGTGTTGTAGAATATATCAGTACTATGCTCCTTTTTATTGCTGATTATTTTATTGTATGGATATACTACATTTTGTTAATGTCAATGGCCACTTGGGATTTGTGTGTATGAAGTGCTGCTGAAGTCCCTTGCACATTTTTCTTTTGGGTTGTCAGATTTCTGGCAAGGATTCGTGGAAGTTCTTTATATACTCTGAATATGTGACCCTTATATACCAAATACCATATACACCACACCTTCTTTATCCATTCATCTGTTGATGGACATCTGGGCACTTTCCATATTTTGGCTACTGTGGACTCAATGCAATACATGTTTATATTTATATATTTTTTAGCCAACAGTTTCCACTACTTGAATCATGTGCAGCTTCTTTTCTTTTTTGTCATCCTAGAATGAAATGAAATGCATTGAACTTTGTGACAAGCTTTCATACATTATCTCACTTAACCCGCTTGGTCATTATCTCACATATTGTTGCAACCTGTGCAACTATTTCTTCATTTTTACATATGGAGAAAGCAAGCTTTGTAAGGTTAATTAGCAATCTACAGTCATCTGGTTTGTAGGACTAGGCTCAGTCTCTGATTTAACTGACTCCAGAGGTAATGTTTTTTCCAATGCACCATACAATCCTGGGATCGAGCCCCGCATCGGGCTCCCTGCTCGGCCGGGAGTCTGCTTCTCCCTCTCCCACTCCCCGTGCTTGTGTTCCCTCTCTAGCTGTGTCTCCCTCTGTCAAAAAATAAATAAAATCTTAAAAAAAAAAAAAAAAAACTAATGATGTAATATATGGTGATTAACATAACATAATAAAATAAAAAGAAATGTAAAAAAAAAAGAGAAATAGGCACAACGAAACTAGAGAGGGAGACAAACCATAAGAGACTTAATCTCAGGAAACAAACAGGGTTGCTGGAGTGGAGGGGGGTGGGGGGGATAGGGTGGCTGGGTGATAGACTTTGGGGAGGGTATGTGCTAGGATGAGCGCTGTGAATTGTGTAAGACTGATGAATCACAGACCTATACCCCCGGAACAAATAATACATTCTATGTTAATTAAAAGAAAAAGAAATATGCACAAATATAATAGTGTATTTGTGATAGACTCAGACCAGGCACTTTACCTTTAAGATTTATGTTCTGTGTGTCCTTAAAATGTAATCTGAAAAATACAGATACTATATCTAATATAATTGAAAAAAAAGTTGTTCATTACTTTAAGGAAATCAGTTTGATCTTCAAGCTTGAAGGTAGGGAACTCCTGAACTAATCAATTAAATAACAGCTGGAAAGTTGGAATTCATAATACATTCAGGCAGGTCTTAACTTCTGGAGAGAAAATAAAAGATTAAATAATAGACAAGGAGAAATATAACAACATTAACATAATTTCATAAAATATAATTTTTCAGAAATAATGGATGAATATGTACAATACAATCTAAAGCAGTTTTATTTTTTCATTGGTGCTCAATAGATGATTTTCTGTTTGCTGGCAGATTTAATTTAATATTTATCTATCTAATTATTTTTGCTGGAAGATTTTAATCATCATGTTTGTGCAATCAATAAAGGCAATTTACTTTTGAAATAAGGTTAGTGATAGATTTAGCTATAAAACATCCTAGAATAAATATTCTTTTATATTCAGACACCTGTTGTAAAAGCAGATGATTATCTAGGTTCATTGTTATTGATATCTCTTAGAAGAAATAAGTGTTGACCTGATTATAATAAAACTGCTGTAACTGCAGATCTGTCAGTTTGATGTGACTCTAGAGCTGCCTTGTAGGATTTCATTACCAATTATAGTAAATAACATTTCTCTTGTGAAAATGTGAAAAATGAGTTTCAGTATACCAGTTATCTTTTTCCAGTGTGAAATCAATGTACTGAAAAAAAAAAATCCTATATGATAGGTAAGATTTATTCCATACATTACTATACCACTAGACAAGCTGAGTATGAAAAAGTAAATACTCTTTCATGAAATACATGACATACCAAATCTTAAAGAAATTTTGGTAGTTGCTTTTGGGAATGAATCTTTGTTAAGAAATGATAAGTATAGGGACGCCTGGGTGGCTCAGTCGTTAAGCGTCTGCCTTCGGCTCGGGTCATGATCCCAGGGTCCTGGGATCCAGCCCCGCATCGGGCTCCTTGCTCAGTGAGGAGCCTGCTTCTCCCTCTCCCTCTGCTGCTCCCCCTGCTTGTGCTCTCTCTCTCTCTCTGACAAATAAATAAATAAAAATCTTAAAAAAAAAAAAGAAATGATAAGTATAATTAGTTTAACATTATAAAATCTAATCCTTGAAGTTACTCATTTGATGTTAATATCCAGGTACTAATCATATTTTTAAAGATTGGGTTGGAGGTTTCCTCCACGTGCTTATGATTTTGATTAATATTTAGCCTATCCAGAGAAAAGGTTGTTTGTTGGAGTTAAGAGTACGGAAATCTCTTGATTTATGGTCTAATCTCTGCTTGATTATTGCTACATAAATTCCTCCCCAGTAACACCATATATACCCTATATATTTTTCCTTATTTTTTTTCCCTCTCTCTTCCCCAGCTACTCTCGTGGATTAAATTCTCTAAAACCAATTTCAGTTAGATGTCATTTCTGTTAAATAATAGGGGCAAGTTTAACCATTCCAGAATTCTAGGGAGTATTTTTTTATTATGATAAAAAACCCATAATATGAAATCTATCTTATTCACAAAATTTTAAGTGCACAGTAGTGTTAACTATATGTATATTGTTGTACAGTAGATATTTAGAACGTTTTCATCTTGCATGATGAAACTATACCCATTACATAGTCTAGGGAGTATTTTAATCACAAAACAGAAATTTGCCTTTCTAACTGATAAATTTTAAAAAGTAAATGTGTTAACCCATGTGAATGTTTTCTTCCTTATCATAAAATTTGTCTTTTGTGTATTATAACAGTTTATTATGCAATATTAAAAGTTTAAAATAATTTAAAATTTAAAATAAAAATTTATATAACAATTTTTTTTAAAAAATTGTATTTTATTATAACAGTGCTCAATCCAAAAATTTATATAAAATAGACACACATTAAAAAAACAATAAAAGACTGTGATAGTGCTTGCCCCCCAAGTAGGAGATAACTGTTGTGAATTGTTTAGAGATTATACTTTGAGACTTTTGTGTTTATACATGCATAAATTGTGTTTATAGCAGTATTACTACATTATAGTTCTAGTTTTTATTTTCACATGTTGTCAAGAACAACTATTCACAACAAAAATATTGTGCTACAATATCAGTTTAGTGAACATATAGTATGCTATTATAGCAATGACTTAAAATGCATTGAACTTTCTATTGATAGACATTTAGTCTATATCCACTTATCATTATTGTAATAATACAACAAAGTAAAAGGTGATGTTTACATCTTTTCACAATTGTTCAATTATTTTCTAGATGTGGAGTTTCTGGTTCAGAAGATATATTTTAATTTTAAAGCTTTTGACATTCTACAAAATTGCTCTACAAAATTTGGTACTAACTTGTATTTCTCAGCAATGTAAGGGAGAGGCTGTTTTTCTCAATCTAGGCTAACTTCATTCTTTGTAATTTTTTTTTTTTAAAGATTTTATTTATTTGAGAGAGAGAGAATGAGAGAGAAAGAACACATGAGAGGGGAGAGGGTCAGAGGGCGAAGCAGACTCCCCGCCAAGCAGGGAGCCCGATGCGGGACTCGATCCAGGGACTCCAAGATCATGACCTGAGCCGAAGGCAGTCGCCCAACCAACTGAGCCACCCAGGCGCCCCTCTTTGTAATTTTTTTTTAAAGTTTTTTTTTTTTTTTTTTTTTTTTTTTTTTTAATTTGTCAGAGAGAGAAAGCAAGAGAGAGCAAGCACAAGCAGGGGGAGTGGCAGGCAGAAGGAGAAGCAGGCTCCCCACTGAGCAAGAAGACTAATGCGGGACTCTATCCCAGGATCCAGGGAAAATGACCTGAACTGAAGGCATTAAGTTGGAGTTAAGAGTACAGAGCCACCCAGGCGTCTCTGTAATTTTTGACTAGTGAATAAAATTTTAATTAGTAAAAATTCTGCAAGGTATATTTTGAATTACAAAACTCCCAAGTTCTATACAGCTCTTCCCATCCCCCAAGGCTAATTAGTCTACCAAAGAGTAAAGTGAAATTTCTATAGTTATTTCAGAGTTTTCAATGTTTGGTTTCACACTCTACCTACACATTATTTCTCCCTATGATAAACAACTATATAGCTTGCTCTGCCCCACTCCAAGTATTAGGAGATGGAAAAAAAAAAGAGTATGATTGTACAATATTATTCCATTTTCCAAATACGATATATAATTGACTAATATACAAAATATTTATGTGTATGTTTCTCATAATCAAAAATTGTTATAGTAAATTATATGTTGCTAATTTTTCTCAGATTATTTTTTAAATTATACCATGTGAACATAATATTTTTAAAAAATCATAGTTGTTTAACTCCTTTCAGTATTTTGGGATGAGAACTGCAACCAACTGCATAAAGCATAGCTATTAGGACTAAGAACTGAGACTACATATAGTTAATAGGACTTAGTTGCTTGTTCCTAAGAAATCTTTGCCCAGGAAAGATAAAACTATAAACCAATAAATAATATCACTGCTCACCTCAGAAAACTAAAGCAAAAACAAAACAAAACAGAACAGAACAACTGTTGACTGGGGCTAGAGGATGCCCTTTCTAAGTAGCCTACTCTCATGGCTGGCAAGTCCTGAAGACTATTGGAAGGAGGATAATTTCTTTCCTACATGGAGCTCTTTGTAGGATTTTTGGTGTCAGAACATGGCAACTGGCTTCTTCCAAACTGGTTAATATAAGAAAAAATTCAGTGTAAGTAATTTTTAATAACTACGTCTAGCCTTGCAAATCAAGTAACATCTTTTCCACCGTAGTCTAGTCACTACAGAGGAGGTACTAATTTTGGCTCATATTTGAGGGGAAGGAAAACAGGCTTCTGAAGTGGGGAATGTCAGAGAATTTGCAGGCATATTTTAAAACCTTCAGAGAATACTGTCTGTTCTATAGTTTGCTCAGGTAGTGTTGATACAGAGCAAAGCTACTATATTTTATATCTTATATTCAGTCTTATGTTAATGATTTTAACAATTTGAGGAGTATTTAAATTCCTTATGTAGCTAATCATATTAACTGCAAGAAATGGCAGTTTTACCATTTTACAGTCAATGCTTACCTCGTGTTCCTTTTTATTATTCTTTATAGTTATCCAGAACTTGGGATTGTATATGAAATAGTAGAGGGGATAGTCAGAATAGTGTTGAAAGTATTATTATTTGTATGCTTGTTTATTTTAATGTTTAGGAAACCTTTCTTAGAGCACCCCAAAGACCAAACTATTTCTAAAAGCCCAAGTTATGCTGACATTGATGTCTCTGACCATCTCAGGACACATTTCCCAATATAGGGGAAAGGTCTGGAAGACATATCTAGTAATATGAAAATAAAATAATTATAAATATCTTTTATAAGAATACTTAGTACTATTTGAAATATGATATGATGGGAAAAAGTTATAAAGTACCACTATTACACAACATCAACTCTAAAGACAATTATGTACATTATAAACTAGCAGATAACTTCTGCCATGATTTTTCTTCATTTACTGCCCCATGTGGAAGAGAAAATCCAATCAAAGCTGGTAGTTCAGGTCTTTATTCAAATGTTGCATGTAAGAACAGCTCTCATATGAGTGTTCTGCGGGAGCAAGGAACTTAAAAAGTATAGGTGCAGTAGGTTGGGGCAGCAAGCCTGGGGTCATAAGACTGAAGCTGTTTGAAAAATTTTGTTTTAGCAAGAGGGGTGGAGAAGCATAGTTAGGGGCTAATATCTTGAAAATATCCATGGAAAATTTTTAGTCTTTTATAATTTCGTACACCATATCCTCTTGCTCATTCCTGAAACATGACTACTAACTAGCTGTGTGTTCTAAAATAATAATTTCAGTGATAACCTAAAGAAAAAAAAAGTAATTCTGAAGTATTTTATTAGAGAAGAAAAAAATATATGACAAATTCAAAAAACAAGTAAAATTTTATTTTTGATTATGTGTATTTATTTGGATTATGTAACCATCTATGTATATGCTTATGTGGAATTTAGATTAAACAATAAATCATAACCATGTAATATATCACCTACATAGTAAAATATATTTGAGTTTCTGTTAAATGTTTACATTAATATATTTTACTCAATACATTTTATTAACTTAATGAGAGATACATAATTTAATATAGAAGTAGTAAGACTCATTATCTTCAAATATTTTAAGCATAACACTTTTATCAAACTCCTCCATGACAGACATACTTTGTAAAACTTCCTTCTATTTACACATCATCTTTATGTAACCCATTCTCATGTCTTTAAATTTTATCTCTGGCTTTGACTCCCACATGTTATGTGTTAGTGAAGACCATTTCTCTGAGCTTCAAAGCCAATCATACATCCAGGTGTTTGAATCATGGATGTCTAGTCTTTTCAAACATTCTATATATTCTTTCACCGCACCATATGTAGGTCAGCTTATTAGCATTGCTCACCATCTCTATTATACTTACATAATTATTATACTTGTCTGCTGTATCCTTTAGTAAAATGTAAGCTTCATGACAATAGATACCATATCTACATTATTATTGCATTTTCACCACCTGACAAAATAGTTACCCCACAGATGGTTGTTTAACATTTTAAAAATGGTAGAGCTAATTTAATTGTTTTGAAGAAATGGTGTATGAATCTCAGAGTCCTATGTTCTGCCCCTAAGGAAGGAGACTACTGATTGCTTGTATGGAACCATAAGTGCTCTATAGAATATATTTTGAAAAACATTCATTTAGAAAAGCAACATACATAAAATTTTCTTGAAAAAGATGTCATACTCATTAAAAATCTGTAGAATGATTAACAATAGTCAAAAGGCTTTTATATTTACCTTCATTTTTTGCCACTTTTGTCACTGTGTATTTCTTTGTGTAAATCTAACTTTATGTCTCATAACATAGTCCTGCCTAAAGGATGTCCTTTGACATTTCTTATAGCACAAGTATGTTGGCAATGGATAAGTTTTAGCTTTTCTGAGAAGTATTTCATTTTTATTTTTAAAATATATTTTTACTGAAAATAGAATTAGGGGTTGAAAATTTTATTTTCTTTCGGAAATTTAAAGATGTTGCTGTGTGTTCTTGTTCTTTTAGTTGGCATAGTTTCTAAGAGTTTTGCTGTCATTTTTGGGGGGGGGCTTGTTTTGTTTTATTTTGCTTTTGTTTTTTTCCTGTGTGTATAATATATCTTTTCTGGGTCCCTTAAACCTTTTTTTTTTTTTTTTTAACTTACATTAGTGTGACTGAGATGTAACTTGGTGTGTACATGTTTCTCTGCTTTGTTTTGTTATTTATTCTGCTTAGTGCCCTCTGAACTTCTTTGTTCTGTGGAGTGTTCTCATTAATTTCGGAGACTTTTCATCCATTATCTTGTTTATATATTAAAATATATAAAACAGGGGCGCCTGGGTGGCTCAGTCGTTAAGCGTCTGCCTTTGGCTCAGGTCATGATCCCAGGGTCCTGGGATCGAGCCCCGCATCGGGCTCCCTGCTCAGCGGAGAGCCTGCTTCTCCCTCTCCCACTCCCCCTGCTTATGTTTTCTCTCACGCTTTGTCTCTCTCTGTCAAATAAATAAATAAAATCTTTTAAAAAATAAATAAAATATATAAAACATATAAATATAAAATATGTATTTAAATACATATATTTTTTCACCCCTGTTTTATATATATATATTTTTTTTTTCCCCCTCTTTTTAGGACTGAAAGACACTCATGAGAAACCATTTGATATTGTCCCACAACTCTTGATGCTCTGTTCTTTTCTGTTGTTGTTTTTTAATGTCACCTCCTTAATTTCAATTTTCTTTCTGTGTTTCAGTTTGGATATTTGCTACTGACTTATCTTTGTTTCTTTTCTCAGCTGTGTCCATTAAGAAAATCTTCAATTCTTACATCATGGCTTTATTTTTAGCATTTGACTTCTTACAGTTTTCATCTCTCTGCTAATATCCACCATCCATGGACACATGTTCTCCACCTTTTCTATGAGATGTTTAACAAATTTCACAATTAGTTTAAAGCCCCCAACCAATAAATCCAATGTTCAAATCATCTGTGAGTTTTGTCTTATTGATCATCTTGTCTCTTTACAATGAGGTTTTTTTGTTTGTTTCTTGATTTTTTTATTGAATGCTAGACATGAGTTTGTAGAAGAGCAGAGACAAAGGCAAATAGCATTTATGCCTGATAATGGCACACTAATTATTCTGATAGGCCATTGTATGAGGATTGAGATAAGGTAGGCAAAAAGAAGGCTAACATGCTATCCTATACTTGACCTTCAATAATTATTTTAAATTATTTTTCTTACTCCCATATATCTCAGCAATACCTTCCCTCCATGCTTGTCTTTTTTGAAATTCTGGCTAATTGGTTCTCTATAACATCAGTGATCTGACAGAATTGAGAAAAGTTATACTTTTATCATTTTTGTTGTTGTATTGATTGATTGCTTCTCCATTTTTTGTTGTTGTTGTTGTTGTTAGGAACAATACTATTTCTACTATTTCTACACTTTCTACATCCTAGATAAAAGCAGAAAACTCATAACATATTTTTCCTGAAAGGATATTTTATGAATGCTCTTTTAAAATACCTCATTGTGTAAGAAGAAATATTAGTTCCATATTTAAATAAACCTTCTAATGTCTTTTTTTTATTATCTCTTCAAACTAGCTTATGTTGAATTAGAATCACAAATAAACTTAAATTTTCTTCTTTCTCAGTTTTATCTTTAAATAACTCAAAGGTAAATTACAATGAATTATATACATTCTGGGAGATTTATTAAATTCAAAGGGAATCATTAAAAATAATTGATATAACCCCTCCAGCTATAGTCATGGTAATTTTCATTGTATCTATTCTCTCATTTGCCATTCTTGATTCATGTCATTTTACTTTAATATTTCTGCACAGTCTTAAAAATACCTCCCCAAATCACAAGTCCCTTTATTTTATACTGTTCATGTCTGTGATTACATGCTACTTATGATATCATTGTATTTGTGGATTTTTAAATTTTTCAACATTAGAAACTTAAACATAGATCTATGAGTATAAAACTGTAGTTTCTGCATGCATCTAAGTTATTTTTCTTGAAATGCAATTTTACTGCTGGAATCTGATATTATAAATGTATTGGGATACCAGTAAGAGTCTTGAGATAAGATCATACATTGCATACCATTTTACATTCTTCTTTTATTAAACACAGTTATGCATTTGGGGTTTCTATTTGGTGCTTTCTACTCTGGAGCTCCCACTACCTTACAGAATGTATAAATATTACAAGGCTGGGAGATAATTCTATCTATCGAGGTCCTAAACTGGCATCACTTGAAAGAGTAATTTGCAAACTTCAGACTTTGAAAACTAAATAATGCCTGTACATATTTAAGTTGATTTCTGAATCATATTTACTATTTTAAATAATCATAAAATATTTGATATGAGTACTGTATGTATTCTATATGCTTAAAATGTATTTGTTGAAACCTTTTACCTTCAGCTATAGGTCATTCAATTTATGGAGAAATGCCTGTCTAATCAAATAGCAAAGTTAATCCTCATGGCCAAATCAATCATCATATCAAATTTACTGTCAGAAAAGACTGATTTCATGTTTTAACTTAAGTAAACTTGTTAATACTCATCACATGTGCAGACATCTGTGTGTTCCAGTCTGAACTCTTCTAAAATAGGTAGTTGGATGGCTAGCTAGAAAACAGGGCACCCAATTTTGCTATGAAGAGTTTATCTCCTCTCTGTGTTGTACACATGAAATGAATGTAACATCATGTGTCAACTATTCTTCAACTAAGAAAAAAATAGTTTATCACCTAGATGATACATGAAAAGTGTCTCTGCTGCCACAAAGTTGTGTGTGTGTGTGTGTGTGTGTGTGTGTGTGTGTGTGACACTGTACCAGAGTAAAACTTAAAATGGCTGAGAGTCAGGTTTTGATTTTGTAAATTGTGAGGAGGACCTTAGTGACCAGGCAGTTTGGGAAAAGAAAGGCAAAGCTCAGACATTATAGCAGACATAACAAATATTAATTTTATCTTTTTAAAAAGATTTTATTTATTTATTTGAGAGAGAAAGAGAGCATGAGTGGGGGAGGGTCAAAAGAAGAGGGAGAAGCAGGCTCCCTGCTTTATTAAATAATTCTTGATCCCAAGACCCTGAGATAATGACCTAAGCTGAAGGCAGATGCTTAACTGACTGAGCCACCCAGGCAGTCCAACAAATTTTAATTTTAGATAAATTATAAATAGATGCATAGGGATACTGATGATCTGGCAAATGTTCTGTTTAAACCTAATGATACCTCTGTTCCATCTGGCATGTCTTTTATTACCTTTCAGAGCTTTTGTACCCCAGTTACAGACTTCTGTTTTAGTTTAGTGTAAGGCTGATAATGCTGAAGAGAATATCCTCAACCTGTGTTCAAATCAAAGTCGACTTAATACTAGTGGTGATAACAAACTTTACTGAGTGTTACTCTGTGCCAAATAATAATAGAGGACTCAAAGCAACCGTATAGATTTGGTATTATCATCATCTCCATTTTCTTACAGTAAACTGAAGGTTAGGCATAATAAGTAACCTGATCAAGGTAATACACTTAATATGTGTTGGAATCCAAGTAGTTTGACTCCAGAACCCAGGTCCCCGTGGGCTATGATGCCTAATACCTCCCTCAAGAGCCTTTCCTGATTAGCTCAAGAAGAGTTCTCTCACTTGTGTGTTTCAGTAGGTTGACATAGAGTAGAACAGTGAATTTCAAATTTTACTGCATGTGTGAATCACATAAGAAATTTTGTTAAAATGCAGACTCTGTTTTAGGAGGTTTTTGGCAACGTCTGAAATTCTGCATGTCTGAGAAGTCCAGCTGATGTACTGCTGCTGGCCCTAGGTGCCCACTCTGAGTAGCTCAGTATTTCTTAGTCCTGAATGCACAGCCAGAATTACCTGATGTTTTGTCCACTTCTGAAATTTGGGGATGGAGCACAAGACACTGCATTTTGTAAAAGCCTTACAGGTTATTCTGAATAAAAGCCACAGGAGAAACCACAGTTGAATTTCTGGCTGAACCTACTTTATTTTATTTTATCCTTAAAGGTTGTGGAAGCTCCAGAATTTTGAATGAGAGGTTATTCAGAAAGAGGAAACTAGGGAACTAGAAAAACTGAAGGGAATTGGTGGAGATGCTAAGGCTAAATCCCACCTTGCCAAAGCACATTATGACTGTGCCATGGGGTGCAACTCTCTCAGTTATAGACATAAGAATGGTGCACTCTGTCATTGGGAGTGTGTACTGGGGAGGGGTGAAGCAAAAAGATAATGCTAATGTAAGAGTGGGTGAAGAAGGGAGCATGTGCAATTTGAATAAATCTGCCCAAGTGATTCTAATATAACCTCTCTATGCCCAGAGAATCACAGCTAAAGCATGTGTTACGATTATATTTCAGTTGTGTATAGTGTTTTGAGATTTTTCTCCAGCTTTGCTTCTCTCTACCCCTAAATAAGTTATAAACGTCTCAATAATAAGACTTGTGACTTCTTTTGTCTTCCTACCAAGTGGAAGAATTCAGCAAGGTCTCATACATTGTGTGCTATATTTATGAATATATTCATTCAACAGATGTACCAACAAATGTTTCACACGTCAAGCAATATGATAGAAAATTAAATGTGTCAGACACAGTCCTTATCCTCAAAGAGCTCACAGTCTAGTAAAGGTAGAGAGGGAAGTATATATGGAAGTATTCTAAAAGGGTTTTGAAAAGATGTCAGAGACCTTTGAGAGAAACACATAGCTTAGGAAATTTATCCTGAAATTAATGGAGTTAAGTAGGTGCAGGTAAGTAGACCAAGTGTAGTTTCATTAAAATAGGTCATCTTGAAGAAACTATTAAAAAAAAAATCAAAATTCTCTAAGCCCAGTGACCTTCTTGGCCCAAAAGATGTCAAAATACCTTTATGGAAAAGCATACACAGTTAAGGTGAATTCTATCCATTGTCCACATGAACCTGTAGGCAACTTCTTTAATGGTAAAAGAGAAATATTTTGTAAACATTTTGTCATCATTTAATATAGGCCATCTGTGCATACTTCCGTGGGAAAATAAAATGTTTTAAATTGGTTGTTTTTATATTTAAACACCTCTGGAAGCCTAAATTTGGTTCAAAACTAATACACTGAGACTATGTAGTCAGTGCCTTTCTGTTGTAGATCATACAAAATAAAAGAAGACCAACAAAATCTCTGATATATAGATCAGAGATAATGAGGATGATAACCATTTTTTCTTCAAGTTGAAGATGTTGTGCAAACCTACTTTTTCTAGCTACCTGTAGTGAAAGCTACTTCATAATATAATTGGAAGCAAATCATCCCAGGGGTCATAATTTCTATTTATAAAGCCAACTAAGTATGTACTCTCCCTTTTTACAAATATCAAAGCAATTTCAGAGGTCTGGAAAGTCTGTGATTACCTCTCAGTTTTTGGTGGCCTCCCTTAAGTATTAATTATATTAGAACACATTCGCACTGGCTGGTTAACTAGAAAACTAACAGTAACAACAACAAAAGACCATAAAAATAAAAATAAAAGTCCCTTAGTTTGTACCAAGGTATACATTTTCACAGCAACATCTTTTCCTAACTCAGGGAGAAAAGCTTGCACCTGAGCCACAGAACCGCACAAAGCCTTGGACTCATCTTTGAGTGCCCCCAGGCACTTGGTTTCTATAGGCATGTAAAGAATGCAGTATAAGGAATGCAGTTTGTTCCTTTCTGAGCCAGGAAAGTTAGGTTTAGAATAATAAGCGTGAGTGAGGAGTTATGGCAATTTTCTGAGTAATTCAGATCAAGTAAGTCTCTCCAGTTGTTATCAGAATATCTGCCAAGCTGTAACTTAGTTACTGTTGCAAAAATTCAATCATGTTAATGTATATCCCTTCTGGTAAATGTAATTATATACTAGGCTCTTTGTAACTTTCTAAATTACTCTCCAAATTCAGTTTTGAGGGTGTTCCCTTTTACTCTTTGAGCTAGGTGGCATCATGGCCCCCACAACATATCCACGACTCAATTCTAGAAGCTATGGATATGTTACATCACAAAAGGAACCTTGCAGATGTGATTAATTAAGGATCTAATGATGAGGCAATTACGCTGGTTATCCAGTTGGGCCCAATGTAATCACTAGGATCCTTATAAGAGGGAGGCTGAAGGGTCAGAATTACTAGATGTGGGGAAAGAAGCAAAAAGTAGGAGTTATGTGAGCAAGAGACCATAAGACAAAGAATGCCTGTACGCTCTAGAAGTTGGAAAAGGCAAGTCAATGAACTGTTTCCTCAGAGCCCTGACAGAGCCTGACACCTTGACACAGCAAGACTGATTTGGATTTCTTAACTCCAATTACTAAAATTGTGTTCTTTTAATTTACTAAGCTTGCGATAACTTCTTATACCAGTTACAGTAAAAACTAATACACCTGAACATTGCACAATTACTCAAGCAATGTATATTAAATGAAGCGAAGGAATGAATTTAAAATCAAATTGTTAACCTAAAAGAGTAGCATGGGAATAGCAGGAAGTTTCACCATAGCCTAACTATAACTGTTAGGACAATTACTGAAGCAGAAAACAGAAATGTCCCAAGGGGCACACCAAACCTTTCATTAATTTTCTAAGTTGATTCCTCTTGAGGGGAGTAAGACAGGCATCAAGATTTCTTTCTTTGCAAGTGAGGTAAAGAAGAAATGTGTACACTGAATGCTGAATGTTTAATCTTTAATGCTTACTATGGCACAAAGAAATTGTGAAAACTGCTAAAAATGGCCATATATATTTGTTCATTTTCTCTGTGGATCAGGTCAGAACTCAAAGTCATGTTTTTGACTGACAAATTCTACATAATCAAATAGCATACAGCATGAATCTGCATATTGTCAAATGCTGCAAATTTCATTTGTATTACTTGAAGAAATGCAGCTCATTCAGATAAGACAAACTTTTTTTAAAAAAGATTTTATTTATTTATTTGAGAGAGAGAGAGAGAGCACGAGCACAAGCAGGGGGAATGGCAGGCAGAGGGAGAGATAGAAGCAGGCTCCCTGCTGAGCAAGGAGACCAATGTGGGGCTCGATCCCAGGACCCTGGGATCATGACCTGAGCTGAGGGCGGACACTTAACTGACTGAGCCACCCAGGAACCCCCCCCCCCTTTTTTTGAGACAAACTTTTAATGTGAAGAATTCAATATTTTAAAAAAATTCCATTTAGCATAATCTTTGTTACTAAAATTGGTCTAGTGTAAGTTATTAGCTTAGCAACATTACTAAAGATGATTTTACTCATGTAATTCTTATTTTATTAATATAAATCAGTGGTTGTGAACATGTAACCTGTCCCAAATTTGCTCTAAAAACACTAAGTGTTTATGCTGTTTAAAATGTTAAGTACTCAAGGAAGAAGGAGACTTCTGGGGAAGATGGAGTAGAAAGATCCTAGGCTTACCTTCTCCCACAAATACAACTAGATAACACCCACATCAGTATAAATAACCCAGAAAATGACCAAAGACTCTTCTCACACCAAGCAACCCAGGCACAGGGGACCCACCTGGAGAAGACAAATCTCCATAACATTTGGCTTCGAAAACCTGAGGGACCTAATTTCATGAGTTCTTTAGAGTCTGTGGATTTTAAGATCTGGAACTTTAAAAATCAGTGGGCTAGGCTCTGGGACATCCAGGAGGGCAAAAAGAAACTGAATCCTCACCCTTACAGAGACACCACTCCAAAATGACTCTTGCTCTAGGGAGAGGGGAAGATAACCACACACACCAGTCCAATTGTGGCCCCAGCAATGGGCTGGGGAAGACAGCGGGTCTGAATGCAGGTCCCAAACCAAAGGAAAGTTTTCAGGGAACAACATAGGGAGAGGACCCTGCAGTTTAGTGCTACTACACCTCTGGCAAATCTGGTCTGACTCAACTCAAGCCCAAGGCAGCCTCCAACTGGCCCAGTAACGAACAGCACAGGGACCTAAGATGGTCCACAACAGGCAAAGAGAGCCATTGTACATGACTGGACTAAATGCAAACATGGCTCAGCCACATTAGTAGGATGCACACAACACACATAGTAGATGCCCCTGAAGTGCCAGGTTCTGATGAACAAGGGACATTGCATTGCAGGGCATTACAGGATCTCTTCATAAGGCCACTGCTTTCAAGAGCAGGAGATAGCTGACTTTCCTAACACACAGAAACAGGCATAGAGAGTTAGACAAAATGAGGAGACAGAGGAATATGTTCCAAATGAAAGAACAGGGCAAAAATCCCAGCAAGAGAGCTAGCTAAATGAAACAGAGATAAGTAGTATGCCTGATAGAGAATTTAAAGTAATGGTCATAAAAATACTCACTGGACTTGAGAAGAGTGGAGGACCTCAAGAAGATCCTCAACAAAGACACAGAAAACATAAAAAAGAAATGATCAGAGATGAAGAACTTAATACAAAAAATTAAAAATACACTAGATGGAATAAATAATAGACAGAGGAGGTAGAAGGACAGATCAGTGACCTGGAGGACAGAGTAATAGAAAGCAATCAAGTGAACACGGGAGAGAAAGAAGAATAATTAAAAAATGAACATAGATTTAGGGAACTCAGTGACATCATCAAGTGTAATAACATTTGCATTATAGAGATCCCAGAAGGAGGAGAGAAAGAAGAGGGGACAAAAAATTTATTTGAATAAATCATAGCTGAAAACTTCCTGAATCTGGGGAAGAAAACAGAAATCCAGATCCAGAGGGCACAGAAAGCTCTCAACAAAATCAACTTAAGGAGGTCCACACCAAGACACATAGTAATTAAAATGGCAAAAATAGTGATAAAGAGAGCATTTTAAAAGCAGCAAGCAAAGAAAACAGTTACAAAGGAAACTCCATAAACCTATTAAATTAATTTTCAGCAGGAATTTTGAAGGACAGAAGAAAGTGGCATGATACATTCAAAGTGCTGAAAGAAGGAAGAGAAAGAGGAGGAGGAGGAGGAGGAGGAGGAGAAGGAGAAGAAGGAGGAGAAGGAGAAGAAGAAGAAGAAGAAGAAGAAGAAGAAGAAGAAGAAGAAGAAGAAGAAGAAGAAGAAGAAGGAGAAGGAGAAGGAGAAGGAGAAGGAGAAGGAGAAGGAGAAGGAGAAGGAGGAGAAGGAGAAGGAGAAGGAGAAGAAGAAGAAGAAGGAGAAGAAGAAGAAGAAGGAGAAGAAGAGGGAGAAGAAGAAGAAGAAGGAGAAGGAGAAGAAGAAGAACAACAAGAAGAAGAAGGAGAAGGAGAAGAAGAAGAACAAGAAGAAGAAGAAGAAAAGAAAAAATAAAACCTGCAACCAAGAATGCTCTATCCAGAAAGGCTACCATTCAGAATAGAAGGAGAGACAAAGAGTTTCTCGGCAAGCAATAGTTAAAGGAATTCATCACAACTAAACTAGCCCTACAAGAAATGTCAAAGAGTGTTTTTTGAGTGGGAAGGAAAAACCATAAGTAGGAGTAAGAAAAGTAGGAAGCACAAAAAGAATAAAATTAAGTATAGCTATAAAAACCAGTCAAGGGATTCATAAAATAAAAGGATGTAAAGGGGTGCCTGGGTGGCTCAGTCGTTAAGCATCTGCCTTCAACTCAGGTCATGATCCCAGGGTCCTGGGATCGAACCCTGCTTTGCACTCCTTGCTCAGCAGGAAGCCTGCTTCTCCCTCTCCCACTCCCCCTGTTTGTGTTCCCTTTCACTGTGTCTCTCTCTGTCAAATAAATAAATAATATCTTAAAAAATAAAAATAAAATGATGTAAGGTAGGACACAATATACCTAAAATGTGGGTGGGAGAGGAGTAAAAATTTAGTGTTTTTAGAATGGGTTCAAACTTAAGCAACTGTCAACTTAATATAGACTGCTATCTGCATGAGATGTTATATATAACCTAATGATAACCACAAATGTAAAACTGATAATAGATATAAAAAAATAAGGAGGAACGAATCCAAGTATATTACTAAAGAAAGCCAACACACCATGAGAGGAGAGGACAAGAGAAGAAAGGAATAAAGAAGAACTATAAAAATAACCGTAAAACAAATAACAAAATGGCAATAAATACATATCTATCAATACTTACTTTAAATGTAAATGGACTAAACACTCCAATCAAAAGACATAGAGTGAAAGAATGGATAAAAAGCAAGACTCATTTATAATCTGCCTATAAGAGACACAAAGACACATGCAGTTTGAAAGTAAAAGGACAGAAAAGCATTTATCATGCAAATGGAAGTGAAAAGAAAGCCTGGGTATCAATACTTGTATTAGACAAAATAAACTTGAAAATAAAGACTGTAATAATAGACAAAGAAGGACACTACATATCATAAAGGGAACAATCAAGTGAGATTTATTCTTGGGTTGCAAGGGTGGTTCAATATTTACAAATCATTTCAATAGATGCAGAAAAAGCATTTCACAAAGTACAACATCCATTCATGATAAAAAAAAACACAAAAAAAACATAAACAAAAAAACAAAAAAACAAACAACACCCGCCAAAACCTCAACAAGTAGGTTTAGAGAACATACCTTAACATAATAAAGGCCATATATGAAAAACCCCACAGCTAACCTCATACTCAATGGTGAAAACTGACAGCATTTCCTTTAAAGATCAGTAACAATTGGGGCGCCTGGGTGGCTCAGTTGGTTAAGCGACTGCCTTCGGCTCAGGTCATGATCCTGGAGTCCCGGGATCGAGTGCCACATCGGGCTCCCTGCTCAGCAGGGAGTCTGCTTCTCCCTCTGACCCTCCTCCCTCTCATGCTCTCTGTCTCTCATTCTCTCTCTCGCAAATAAATAAAAAATCTTTAAAAAAAAAAAAAAGATCAGTAACAAGACAAGGATGTCTACTCTACCTACTTTTACACAACCAAATATTGGAAGTCCTACCCACAGCAATCAGATAAGAAAAATAAAAATAAAAGACATCTAAATTGGTAAGAAAGAAATAAAACTTTCACTATTTGTAGATGACATGATGCTATATATAGACTCTACCAAAAAACTATTAGAACTAATAAATGAATTTGGTAATGTTGCAGGATACAAAATCAACATACAGAAATCTGTATGCATTTCTGTATATTAGCGCATTTCTATATGCTAATAATGAAGTAGCAGGAAGAAAAATTAAGAAAACAATCTCATTTGCAATTGTACCAAAGATAATAAAATACCTAGAAATAAACTTGACCAAGGACATGAAAGATCTGTACTCTGAAAAGTATAAAATATTGTTCAAAGAAATTGAAAATGACACAAATAAATGGAAAGGTATTCCATGCTCATGGGTTAGAAGAACAAATATTGTTAAAACGTCACTACTACTCAAAGCAATCTACACATTTAATGCAATCCCTATCAAAATATCAACAGCATTTTTTCTCAGAAAATCTTAAAATTGTATGGAACCCCAAAAGACTCTGAATAGCCAAAGCAATCTTGAAAAAGAAGAACAAAGATGGAAGTATCACAATCCCAGATTTCAAGCTATAGTACAAAGCTGTAGTAATCAAAACATTATGGTACAGGAACAAAAATAGACATATAGATCAGTGGAACAGAATAGAGAGCCCAGAAATAAACCCATAATTATATGGTCAATTAATCTTTGACAAAGGAGGCAAGAGCATACAATGCAAAAAAATCTCTTCAACAAACGGTGCTGGGACATGCAAAAGAATGAAATTGGGCCACTTTCTTACACCGTATATAAGGATAAACACAAAATGGATTAAGGCCCTAAATGTGAGACCTGAAACCATAAAGAACCTAGAAGAGAGCACAGGCAGTAATCTCTTTGACATTGGTCATAGTAACATTTTTCTAGATATGTCTCCTGAGGGAAAGGTAACAAAAGCAAAAATAAACTATTGGGACTTCATCAAAATCAAAAGCTTCTGCACAGCAAAGAACACAATCAATAAGACTAAAAGGGAACCTACTCGGTATGCCTGGGTGGCTCAGTTGGTTAAGCATCTGCCTTTGGCTCAGGTCATGACCCCAGGGTCCTGGGATCGAGTCCTGCATCGGGCTCCTTGCTCAGCAGGGAGCCTGCTTCTCCTTCTTCCTGCTGTTCCTCCTGCTTGTGTGCTCTCTATCTCTCTGACAAATAAATAAATAAAATCTTAAAAAATGCGAACCTACTCAATGAGAGATGATATTTGCAAATGACATATTCAATAAAGGGTTAGTGTCCAAAATATATAAAGAACTGGTTCAGCTAAGCACCCAAAAAACAAATAAACCAGTTAAAAATGGGCAAAAGACATGAACAGATATTTCTCCATAGAGGACATCCAAATGACCAATAGACACATGAAAAGATGTTCAGTGTCACTAATCATCAGGGAAATTCAAGTCAAAACCACAATGAGATATCACCTCACACCTGTCAGAATGGCTAAAATCAAAAACACAAGAAATAACAAGTATTGGCAAGGATGTGGAGATAAAGGAAACTTCGTGCACTCTTGGTGACGATGCAAATTGGTGCAGCCACTTCGAAAATAGCAGGGAGGTTCCTCAGAAAATTAAGGATAGAATTACCATATGATCCAATAATTTCACTATTGGGTGTTTACCCAAAGAATATGAAAATGTTAATTCGAAAAGATATATGCACCATTATGTTTATTGTAGCATTAATTACAACAGCCAAATTATGGAAGCAACCCAAGTGTCCATCGATAGATGAATAGATAAAGAAGAGGTGATATATATACACATTAGCATACTACTCAGCCATGAAAAAGAATGCAGTCTTGCCATTTGCAAAAATGTGAATGAATATAGAGGGTATAATGCTAAGTGAAATAGGTCAGTCAGAAAAAGACCAATATCATATGGTTTCATTCACATGTGGAATTTAAGGAAACAAATGAAAAAAGGGGAAAAAATAAAGAAACCAAGAAACACTCTTAACTATAGAGAACAAATAGATGGTTACCAGAGGGGAGGTGGGTGGGGGGATGGGTGAAATAGGTGATATGGATTAAGAGCACGCTTATAATGATATAATGTATGGTGATTAACATAACATAATAAAATTAAAAAAATCATATGGGAATAAAAAAAAGAGCACACTTACAGTGATGAGCACTGGGTAATGTGTAGAATTGTTGAATCAATATATCATATACCTGAAATTAATATAACTGTATATTAATTATACCGGAATCAAAATTTAAAAAAAAATAAAAAAATGTAAGTACACAAGAGAATTTGGGAGAAGTTACATTTTCAATGAATTAGCTTATTTTGTTATGTGAATCATACATTACCACTTTAAATGAATCATGATAACAGTTTGGTGATGCTATTTGCCCAGCCACCACCAAATCAATACAAGGATTTTTGTCAAAGCAAGTGCTTTTTCTATATATATAGAGTTGTGAGTGTGTGTATGTGTATACACACTAAAAAGCAATTTCTCTTTTCACAGGATCCAATTCAAATTAATTAAGGCTTATATTACAAGGTAACACCTAAGTTTCTAAACCTTAAATCCTCATAATTGTGAAGATTTGGTCTGTTGCTTTTTTTGGAAGCTTCTTGTTATGGAAAATCCAAAACACAAAAGTAGAAAATACTATAATGCTGTGTTCCAGTTTGAACATTAATCAACTCCTGGCCTCTCTTGTTTCATCTATTACTTTCCCCACCTGCTCTTATAAATACGCAGCCCACTAGATACCTGGTTTCCACTCTAGAACTTAAGAACTTTAATCAAAGATCTTCAGCTGATGCTGAAAATCAGTTTTCAGAATACTTTTTTTTTTTTTTTTAAGTATGCTCCACACCCAACATGGGGATTGGACTCACAATCCTGAGATCAAGAGTTGCACACTCTACCGACTGAGCCAGCCAGGCACCCCAGTGTTCAGAATTCTTAAAGAAACTTTAAAGTTTTCTCTTTATACTTATCTTATTTTTACTTTCAATCATTTTGTTAACCACATGATTTTTCTCTATATTGTTTAATTTCTCCTTTTGAATATTGAATCTGTAAAAATCTTTCAGGCAGGGTGACAGATAGAACCTATTAGAAATTCCTTATCTTTGTAGGTTGATACTTTTTGAGTCTTAGTTCCTCTGCTAAATAATAACTGCTGAGATTCTTGAATTAACCTCCTCCATGGAAAGAGATTTTATTAGAAACAATTAATTTCATTAGAATAACCAATAACAAGGTTGATGAATGTAAAATTATAGAACAATAAACTGTCTATATTTAATTTACTAGTTTCTTAAATGTAGAAAGGCTAGGCAGAGTGAGGGAAATTTATATCCGTTCCTCCTTCCCTGCTACAGCTTTCTGCAAGCAATAAAACTGCTCTTATTGGCGTTGGGGAGACGAGGTTTTCCTTCCTCCCTTCTCTCCCTGTAATTCCACACCGAATTAAGGCTGAGATCATGGACCCTGTGCTTATATTTTACTTCTGTAACATCGCTTTCCTGCAGGAGAGGAAGAGCCACAGTCCCCCTCTGAATCCTCACCATTTAGAAAGGAAAGGTCTGAATATCTGCTCAGGAAGACTGCCTGGCCCTTCCATTCTCAAAACACAAAACCAAAATAAAACACCCTTTCTTCGGTCTCTCTGCTTCTCTAGGGACTGCAGTATTTTCTGGCCCATTTCTTCAAGATCCTTGACAAGTTGCTGTTTGTTTTTTGCCTTTATCTCTCTATTGGCGATTTGGATGGCTTATAATTACAGGTGCAATGTTTGTTTTCTTCATCCAATGTATTTTTTAATCTCTTACTATATATTTAGTCAAAATTTCTTGTACAGTATTTGTTGCTTAATAAGACAGTACAAAATGAAGTTTTAAGGATTGTGCTTCTGAATGAGGCTTCTAGAAATATCATTAACACTATCAAATCAGCTGCTTCACTATTCAGCCTCACCGTCAGTTAGCAAATGTGTGGCCTCCCAATGTCTTAGTGTGTCACATGTGCGTATAGTAAATTCTCAAAATTGTGGCTTCATGATTTAATTGACAAATAGCAGGTTTCGTTTGAATTATTTTTATCTTCTGAAATAGAATTCTTCTACCTAATGAAGAATATTAAACGCACTAGACCTGTATACATGTATACTCTACCACAAGCATTAGAGAACATTTTTCTCACCATTTCTTCTAATCAGAACATTTCACAAAAGCTTCTCTAAAACTAATATAACATTCTGAATTTTTAAAAATTTTTATTTATTTACTTATTTGAGAGAGAGAGAGCACAAGCAGGGGAAGGGGCAGAGGGAGAAGCAGACTCCCATATGAGCAGAGAGCCCGATGCGGGGCTCGATCCCAGGAGCCTGGGATCATGACCTGAGCTGAAGGCAGATGCTCAACCGACTGAGCTTGCCAGGCGCCCCAACATTCTGAATTTTTGAAATTTTTTTCTTCATATACTGCTATATCATATATAAGGGTATATATCCTATATATTTATACATCTAAACAGTGTAGTTAGAGCATAGTTTCCATCTCTTGAACTTCTCAGACACGGTGTGCTTAAAATAATTTTTACTAAACAATACTCAGTTACATTTCAACTTATTGCATTCTTTCAATCATCCTTCTTAGTGACTTTGAGATAACAAAAATGAAAGCACATTGTAAACCAAAGCTACTCACCCCATTAAGACAGTTAGACCCCTCACTACTTGTTCCAAACCTGATACAACTTTTAATTCTGTGTGATTTTAGGAAAGTCTTTTAAGCTCTGTTAACCTCAAGTCCCTCATCTGAATAATAATCACTTTTTATGAGCACTGTCGATTCAGTAATGTAATGTGTAGAATTACCAGGCATACTTTCTAATACATAATAGTGTCTTACATGTTACCTTTCCCTCTCTCAACCTCTGCCCCCCTGCACTATCTTTAATATATTAGTACAGTGGTTGTTTATGTTTAGTGGGCATACAGGGTGGGAAAAGGCTTACAGATCTAGAGAATGCCCTACTTTATTTTCCTTTGAATGACTTAAACTTGGCTTATATTCTAATGCTTAAGGGTCTCTTATCTATATTAATCTATTGCTATAATGCTCTAACAGTGATGAGAGTAGCTAACACTTAGTGTAGTGCATGAAATTTTCAAAGTAACTCAGAGGCACTGTTAATATCTACAACTTAGAAATGATAAAACCAAGGCAAAGGTGGTTGAGACAATTGTCCAAGAGTATCCACATAATCCACAGGCCCCAGGCGGTCCGATTATGGAAACTGACTCAAATATTAAACTACCCTGGCTCTCCATACTACGCTCTCTGCACAGTACCACACAGTATCACAGCTTTGGAGTCATGATGTGTGGGGTCAAATCCTGAGAGTGCTATCTCTTATCTTTGATCTTTAGTCTCTAAGCTTCTCTAGGACTCCATAATCTGTAAAATGAGAGTAGCATTTACAAGAATTTATTGAGGCAGTATACTTAAGTGCTTTGCTCAATACTTGGTACAGTGTAAATGAGGAGTAAGTTAGCTATTTCTGTTACTGGTTAGAAGAATCTATTGTCCTTTCTGCTTCTAAGCTCTCTAAAGCATTCATGGTTGTGTGTGTATGTGAATCTTTTTCTCTCCTCTGTCATCCTCAGGAACAATTAATACTAACTGAAGAAGCCTGCAATCAAAACAGACCATTATTCAGATACTGGACTTATCCTAAACCCCCACGGGAAACAAGTGTTAGCTCAGTGAAAAAGTAGAGCACACAATGGAACAATATAGTGTTGCCTCTCTTTATGCCAGTAGAATCACAAAGGGTCTCTGAATCTCCTTAGCATAGCATATGAGGTCCTTCTCAATTGGTTGGTCTACAAATTTGATGGCATCCCCTAATATTTCCTGCTTCTGACACATTCTAAACTCATACTGAGCTGCTTCCTTTTCTGCTAATCTTACTTTTCTACCTATCTTATTTTTATTCCTGCCTTTCAGTTTCTTCCTCTACTCTCATGTTGTTTCCAATGCAAATACTATTTCTTCTTAGAAGACTTTCCTATTCTGCTTCTTAAATCTACCTGCTCCAACCATCTTAAAACAGAATTGACACCTCTCATTCCCCAACTGAGATTCCACAGCGCTTATTCTTAACTGTTTGGCTCTAGTATTTCCAGAAAACTTGTTTCTATTTTTAAGGGCAGTTTCCCAGGGTCTACCCAGATCTGAAAGAATTTGCTAATTTAGACTCCATCTGTCTGTTGTGTGTGAGCATAAACACACGTGTGCCTAGTTGAGGATCCTTTGCAAATCACAAAATTCTTCTAAGTTTACATAATGCTGAAATAAGTCATTAAGACCATTACGGACTTAGAAGTTCCAAAACCAAAATAGGACATGGATTTTTGTTAATGTTGCACTCGTTCATTGACATATTTTTACTTAAATAACCAAATAAAAGGGGGAAAACCAAAATAAAAGTTCACTATTTACTTGCTCACATTTCAAATGAAAAGTAGATTTAGTTAACTCAGATCTCAGAGTGTACCTTTTCATTATATCTTGTAGGTTAAATACAAATCATAGAAATTCCATAGTTATGCTATGCAAACTAAGTTTTTATTGTCCTTCATTATGTTCTTAAAATGTATCACTTTGATCATATTCAGTTACAAGCAGGGGATGAAAACTGACTTTCTCCTGAAGAAATGTAAATATAATCTAGCTTGCTATGCAATTTGATTAGATTTAAGAACTAAAACTATAAATTTTAAAACAAAAATAAAACTGTTTAAAGTTCTATCAGAAAACAAGTTTTACCTCACTCCTAACCTTCATCAGGAGGATTTACTCATGTCCATTATGAATCGTGATTAAGGTATAATTTTCTCCTTTTTTGCTATTCCCTTGCCGAGCTCTTCTAAATTTTACTCTGCATTTTAAATAGTGTGTGGAATTACCCAGAAAGAAGACTGATTTCTTTGCATTTGATCCTCTATTTCTAAATCATGAAAAACAGTGACCCCATGACCCATATCTGTCTCAAATATATCACATGTTTTAAAGAAGAAACAGTAATGTTTCCGACAAGCTGCCCTATCCCTTTCCTTTCTGTCTTGGTAGTGATTAAATATTGGATAGCTGGATTCCTTCACTTCCAAATTAAATTCAACGTTAACTTGGCTACTGCTTTAGTTCCCAGTTTGAGAAACTGAATTTGAGTCCCCAGTTGAAGAGACCAGCTAGCTCTCAGATTCTATTTCCAAAACCATACAGGCACATGATGCACGTGGAACCGAACCTAAGTCTGTATGCCCCATGTGCAGCAAAGCCAGTCACTGGGACCTTGAGTATTCGGCAAGGAAAGGGTTTGAGACGCAGACAGAGAAGGGGATCGGAGGGCAAGCCTCAATTCCTCCTCACCCAATTTAGATTAGAGCAAGTTTTTATAATCCTAAGGGTTGGAGTTGTATACATATTGGTGAAAAGGGTGGGAAAACTCATGATTATTCATGAGAATATACGGAGCATGCGCATCGAGCAAGTATGTAACATTCCACTTTCAGTTTGGGGTGGAGACAACATTAAAACGAGGCAAAATTCAGCTTCTTACATCAGGAGGCCAAGGAGAGGTGATATGGGCTCTGAGAGCAAATATAAACTGGATGGGCATTTGGGCTCCTTATCTCGGGAAGGAATGCAGGGCGTTGCTGGTTCATAGTCTGGAACCACATCAGTGACCTTCATTTGTGTCAGTCTGCCTGCTGCGGAGACACCTAGCGCATTTGTGAGTGGGGTCTGAAAAGAAACACCAGCTGATTGGAGAGAAACAGGTCTCAAGCTTTAAATTTATTAGTCGTAACCTCATTAACCTTATGGGGCACGGTTTCACACACACTTGAACAAACGTAGTTTAAATAAGCTCTGATAAGCCATTTATGTATTAATATATGAAAGAAATGCCCATATAAATGGAAACATAGGAACACCACTTGTTTGTCCTCATGATAAGCAGAATCCTTTCAAGATTAAGAATTTTACTCTAATCTAAAATGTTTATGAACCCGCATGTTTAGTCTTTAATGTTGATGAATGCTTTGGCAGCCTTCTAATTAACATTGATAAAGTTGTGCAGAGTACCCTCCAAGAACTTATTGAAACCACAAGGTTATTTCTTTATATATAAACTCTAAATCCTTTACATGATAACAGCTTTGTCTTTCTTGATCGGGACTTCAGGTTTTCATTACCAAAAGAGAAGTTCTTTCCTTACTTTCTCCTGAAAATATTTAAACATCAACCAGCTCAACTAATCAAAATTCATTTTCTTGATTGCATATTTTGTGCTGCCTTTTTGCATGGCAATGAGCTCCATACTGGCAAACATGCCAATCTCTGTGATGCAGCTACTCTATTACCCTGATTTATTTAATGATACTACAGTCTAGTTTTTATCACAATCCAATCATTTTTATTGAAGGAATTAAAATGTCAAACATAAGAAATTGGGTAGAAAACAGAGGTTAATTATAAAAGAGACAACTATGTAAACATATAGGTATTTCTTTTTTCTCAGTGCCCATAGTATCCCCATTACTGTTAATGGGACTTACTTACAGGGACCCACTGAGTGGCAAATAGACTTAGAATATTAAATCTTGGTAATCAGCAGTAATGGAAAATTAGGTGAATACAATTCAGTTTAATGGCGTCTAGTAAGTCCTTTTTGAATTTGTCTGAATTTGACAAGGAATGTTTAATTCTTAGTATTAAATGTTTACAAAAGTATTAAAAAAGACATTAAATATGTCTGATTTGTTTTCTTGCTAACTTCTAAATTTGATTTCTCTGGTTGCAATAGAGAATGAGAAATCTTCTATTCTCTAGGATTCTGAGGTACCATTTAAATGTTGCACACTATTTTATTGCCCTGATAGATTCTTTTTTTTTTTTTTAAGATTTTATTTATTTATTTGACAGAGAGAGACACAGCGAGAGCAGGAACAGAAGCAGGGGGAGTGGGAGAGGGAGAAGCAGGCTTCCCGCTGAGCAGGGAGCCCGATGCGGGGCTCGATCCCAGGACCCTGGGATCATGACCTGAGCCTAAGGCAGACGCTTAACGGCTGAGCCACCCAGGCGCCCCTGCCCTGATAGATTCTTATCTTCCTGGTTTGACATATAAAATATATCCTCATTCAGTTGGTTTACTCAAGTTGAGTTACTAAGCTTCGAAAAATTACATTGACCTTTTCTTTCTCATATTGCGAACAATTTTTATTAACCTCTTAGGTTTCAACCATGATTTTCATAAGTAAGAGTAAGTGGAAATCAGAAACCTGTTGCATGTATAATTTTATCCAGTGAGAGGTTCAACTTTGTGGAATTAGATCAGGATATTTGTAACACCTAGAGCTTAGAATACCCAAGGCATGCAGAGTAAAGGGACATATAATGCTGGGTGGGGGAGGAGAGGAAAGATGGGAGGAAGGGGAGAGAAGGGAGAGATGGATGATTAAGAATAGAAGTTAGAGCAGCTGAGATTTCTTTAAGATTTAGCATTTAATCAGAAATATATTAGTGTTTTTCTATTCTAATAACATTTGTCAGCAAGCTGACCAAGATCAGATGCATTAACTGCCTTCTTCACATCTATTCACTTTTTAGTCACCATACTTAATACCTATGTATGACATAACAAGAAATTAAACTTGAATGCTCAAAATTATACAACCTAATAACCTTTGACTTCAATTCCAGTGACCAACACATTAGTTAGCCTGACCCCTCGTGGCAAGAGGAGCTGCATGCATGACCACAAGCTCATAGAAGCTAGCTAATTATGGAAAGTGTGCTTTGGTTAAAAATATCAGACTGTAGGGCCTCCTGGGTGGCTCAGTCAGTTAAGCATCTGACTCAATCTCAGCTCGGGTGTTGATCTAAGTGTCGTGAGTTCAAGCCCTGCAGTGGGCTCTACCCTGGGTGTGGAGACTACTTAAATAATAAAATATATATATATATATATACCTCTATATACCTCTACCCTCTAAAATATATATATATATATATACCTCTATATACCTCTACCCTGGGTGTGGAGACTACTTAAATAATAAAATATATATATATATATATATCAGACTGTATTTGGAAGAAGGTGAAATATATTCAGCCCACGGCCTCTTGCTGGACACTTGAGGTTGGGGGAAGATGAAGGACTTAGATTAGTGGTTCTTACACATTTCTTTTCCTGGCTCCATATATAGTACACCTGTGAAGAAGAACGTATTACATTATGTCCATATACATCTTACGGATTTTGTACAAACTTTGACTTCTAAATTTCATCATGATTATGTTTAGATAACTGGTCATCAGATTTACCAAGCACTATATTGCAGTTTACTTTATCACCTCACTTGATTTTCGTATTAACAGAACATGCATTTTTCACGTTTGCATGCCTGCTATTTGCTGCACTATCTGTCATAGCATTTATCACGCTAGTGAATTAAGCAATCATCATCGGGGCAAAAATAATATTTTATTCAGGCTTTAACCTACCACATGGAGCACAGTGCCTATTACATGGTAGGCTTCATTTAATGTTTGTTAAATGAATCCTTACTAATGCTTTTAGAAATTTTAAACCTTTTGTGGAAGTGGTTATGTTTATCATATTTTCCCTGAGTGAATATTTTTTTGTAAAAAGTACATTGGAAATCATATTTACTCCCAAATTCAGTTATTTAAGATCATAGTTTCAGCAAGTATATCGTCTGCTGTTTCTCAAACAAGGAATAGATGAAGGCATGTTTGCTGTGTCTCAAAGTTCTTTGGTTTTGAAATTTCTAATTCTAGGTTTTGGTATGGAATAGAAGATAAATATGGTAATAATTATAGTTGGGAAGAAAGATTGTTACTGCCTGTGAGATGTTTACATATACAAATTGTAAATATATATGCATATATATGTGTGATACCAGACACTCATTGAACCTAAGTTTTGACTACATTAGTAAAAGGCAATATTGGTATTATACTACTAATGAGGGGTTTTTAGATAAAATACATGCTAAGTCCTCAAGAATATTAATATTAGACAATAACATGGAAATGTATGCATATTTTAATCCATAACAATCATATACATTAATGTGAAAATCATTAACATAACACTTTCTACCTTGACATCTTTGCTCCCATCTTTGCATTAAGATCTATGCTCCATAAAGACCTAAGTGTTTGCTGTTCCTAGAATACACCATAATGCTTCTAATCTTCCTACTATTGCATGCTGTCTTTTCTACCCAGAATGTCCTCTGCATTTACCATCTGCTTGCTTAGTATGTTAAAATCTCCCAGCTGGTTAGGATACCACATATTCCTGTATTACCTTGTGTATATGTCTCTCTTATCACATTATACTATTCTATATATTTCTGCATTGCCCTTCTCACATTATGCTATATGATATTTACTTTTCTACTTAATGGGAGTTTTAAGAGAAATGATCATGTCTTACTCATCTTAATGTCCTATACCTGTAATTCAGTAAATGCTGAATGAAAAACAAATGAAGAAATAAATGAAAGGAGAGATTTAAAAATGCCCCCATCTTTATCATAGTGGAATTCTCACTGTAGAGGGAACACTGGGACTTATCTTAACTGTTTGTGTTAGGCAACTGAGGCTCAGTGATAGTTGCAGGAATGCATCAGGGTTTTATAAAAAAATCTGGATTAATATGACTATATAATATGGTAGAATAAGGTATATAAGTGGACACACAGCTGAAGCAGTAAGTCATTGACACTCTACGTCATCTTACATTCCCCTATTTTAGTGTCTGCAGAAAAATGATAGTATGAACATACTTTTGGATTCAGATATATATCTGTATCCAATGGGATTTTCAAAATCATCCCTTGAGGGTGCCTGGGTGGCTCAGTCGGTTAAGCGACTGCCTTCAGCTCAGGTCATGATCCTGGAGTCCCGAGATCGAGTCTCACATCGGGCTCCCTGCTCAGCAGGGGGTCTGCTTCTCCCTCTGACCCTCTTCCCTCTTGTGCTCTCTATCTCTCATTCTCTCTCTCTCAAATAAATAAATAAAATCTTAAAAAAAATCATCCCTTGACTTTTATTCAGCATTTTGTTAATTTTACTCCATTTTTTTGTTTTTGTTTTAGTGTTTTAGATGGACTGTAAAGATAAAAGGACAAAGTCCTCATCTGACATGAGGAGAAGAGTAATGTTATATACCTGAGTGCATCATGGCCATAATTGACCAATCTGCTTCCTTTCCCACATGGCAATATAAATTCACTTCTGTAGAAAAAAAAAAATTCTTCTTAATATAGATCAAGTCTTAAAGTTTGAAAGGAATGAGAAAATAATTCAATACAAACTAAGGAAGTGTGGCAACAATGATACTTCGTAAGAAGGAAATAAGTATAGGAACAGATGAGCTTACTACTCATTTCCCCAACCCAGAGGTTCTGTTAATCAATAAATACATCACTTCCATATAGAAATAGCATAGAAATTATAGGCTGAATTTAGGAAAATTAGTTTCAAGCAGGTAAGCCTGGATTTTTAACTTTTCACCTAAGACCCCTCTGTTTTTCCTTACAACTAAATGTAAATTAGAGCTTAAAATATGAATAAAATACTTGTTCATCAAAATAACCAAAATACTTTACATAAACTGCTCTTCCCTGAGTGTCTTCCATTATGATTGTTTTCACCTCAAAACATAAATTGATCCAAGTTCACATGGGGCTTCTGATGAGTCTTTTATGCTGCTAGGCTCTTTGATTTCTTCCATTTCACTTCCAATCTTTTTTGCAAATTCTGTATTTTTATGTAAACAACCTGCCATTTGTTCATATTTTTGTAGCTCCCTAACTGAATTGTGGAAACAAACCAAATAGGCAATACTTTTCTTTAGTATTCAAAATACTGGACATTTTTGCTAAAGGTGGACTCAGGAAGAAATTATTCTTATAAAGAGGGGATTTGATTGCCCTTTACAGACCACAAATACTGAAGAATCAGCTGGAGAAAAATAATCTGTGTTTACACTACCAGAATCTTCTACTGGGCAGATAAGCATGCTAGACTAAAAGAATGACCTGTGCAGAAAAACCACATTCCACAATGTGTTCTAAGGAAGGTATGGATTTCTCTTTCAGGGAGACCTACTAAAGATATACAATCATCTGCTTTCCCTTTTTGCTTTTTTTTTTTTTTTTTTTTTTTTTTTTTTTGCATTTCTAACTCCAATACCCAAGCTAAGCACATTAACTTCCAAGTCTGCTCTTCCTGCTATCTTCCTAATTTCATTAATACCACCAGTCACCAGTCTCAAATGTCTTTGATCCTACCCTGTCTTCCCCTACTCCTTGCTCTCTGTATCTATCCGACCATCAGTGCTGTCCTCCCTCACCCTTGTTGTCATTGGATTCTGTTCTCTTGCTTGCTTTCTTCCATTTGACTCTCTCTGACTTCTTTAACTCAATGTACTGCCTTTCACAAAATCCAGAAAACTGCCCTTCATTATTGTTACTCCTCTATGTTATGAACTTTGTGTCTAAGGCACTCTAATCCTATTTCTTGATATATCTTTCTAATGTCCTCTCCCAATATTCACATCCCTATACTTTATACTTTGGTTAAATTGTGCTGTTTACTGGTCTCTGTGTAAATTCTTCCTTTTTATATCTTTATGTATTATACATCTTTGTTAGGATTTCTCCCAGCTTAATAGGTCTTTCTTTGCCTAATCCTAGTTCCAGATGATATTTTATTATTAACATTTTTTCTTGCCCAAACACAACTTTCTTCAAAAATTGGTGCCTACAATTTTTAGAAATTTATATCATTGAACATTAACAAACAAAATATAATATTTTTCTCTTAAGCCTGCCTTTTTCTGATATTAGCTTTGCCTTATCAGTTTAAATTGGGTTAGTATTTATCTAATACATAATTTCATCCTTTTACTTTTCATTATTTTAATTCCCTTAGGGCTTTGGTGTGTTCCTAATATATAGCTCATAGCTGCTCTTCAAAAAATATACTAATGTGTATGTAGGTATAGAGGTCTTTTATTTAATTGAGGTCTCGTGTGCAAAGGGTATAGACAATCAAAGTACACTATTCTGAATAAACTAAAAAAAAACATTTTTGGAGAAATAATCAGATATTTTGGAGTTATAATCGGACATTGTAGACTTTTGTTCCTCTCATTTTTCCTTGTGTTACTAGTCATTATTTGAGGTTATATTCCCCAAGTTGCTTTGTTCCACAATTATTCTATAGTTAATACTTGTTTGATGTCTCCATATATATTTCTGTCAGTATTTGCTACTCATCCCTCCTTGCATTGCAGTCTTTCTCTGCATGTTTAATGTCCTTCTTCCTACACTGCATGCTCTAAGTTTCTCCAGTGAGATTTCCTTAGTAGTAAATTCTCAGTTTTTTTGTTTTTTGTGGGTTTTTTCTTTGTTTTTTTTTTTTTTTTTTTTTTAAGCCATCTTTTCATTTACTCTTGTACAACAGATACCTAGGTACAAAATTTGAGATAACATTATCTTTCCTCAGGCACATTAGAAATATTCCCCTTCCTATATTCTTCACTTAGTTCAAAAATCTGTCAGTTTTGTTATATCTTTGTATGTCATGGGGATTTTCAAATATTTATAACTAATATCTTCATCACAGTAGTCTAAGTTGACGTTTTAATGCACCTTTATATAGACATCATTTGCTCTATCCTCCTTGTCCTTCCTAAATTTGAAGAGCCATGTCTTTTGGCCATTCTGGAAAACATTGAAGCCATTATATTCTTAAAATTTCTTTCACATTTGTCCTACTAAAACTCCATGAAACATTGTAGCACCCTTTTTATCCAGCTGTTAATATCCCTTTACTTTCATATTTGATCTCTTTCTGAACTACTTAAAATTAGGTTTACCTTCTATTTCGCTATGACTTGAGAATTATCTAAGTAGCTCTTCATTGTTTTTTAAATTTTTTAAAAAGTTTTATATTTACAGAAAAATCATGAAGATTGTACAGAGCATTCCCATCTACCCCATACTGAGTTCCCCTATTAACATCTTACATTAGTATGACACATTGTTATATTTAATAAACCAATATTGACACATTATTAACTGAAGTCCATATTTTTTTTAAAAAAAATATTTATTTATTAGAGAGAGAGAAAGAGAGAACGAGAGGGGGTAGGGGCAGAGAGAAAAAATCTCAAGCAGACTCCCTTCACCCCGCCCCCCTGCCACTGCCCAGTGCTGAGCCTGTTGCAGGGCTGGATCCCATGACCCTGAGATCATGACCTGAGCTGAAATCAAGAGTAGGACACCAACCCAGTGAGCCAGCCAGGTGTCCCTAAAGTCCATATTTTATTTCAAGTTTCTTGGTTTTCACCTAATGTCCTTTCTCTGTCCCAGGATTTCATTGAGAATACCACTTTACGTTTAGTTGTCATGTCTCTTCAGGGTCCTCTTGGTTGTCGTAGTTTTGAGACTTTCCTTGTCTTAATAGTTCTGAGTACTGGTCAGATATTTTGTAGAATGCCCATCTACTGGCATTTGTCTGTTTTTCTCAAGATAACACTTGAGTAATCAGTTAGTCGGAAGAAGACCCCAGACGTCAAATGCATTTTCATCACCTATCAAATATATACTATCAAAATGAACTTTTGCTGCTGATGTTGCTCTTCATCACCTGATGCATTTTGTGTATTTTGTCCGATGTTTCCACTGTAAAGTCAGTCTCCCCCATACCCTTCTCCTTTCCATACTGTACTCTTTGGAACAAGTCACTATGTATAGCTCATACCTCAGGAGTAGGGAATTATGTTCCACCTCCTTGAGGGGCAGAGTATCTACATAGTTTTTGTTTTTGTTTCTTCTTCAAAGGATATTTATCTCTTCTCCCCATTTCTAACTTAATTATTTATATCAATATATTTACTCATTTTATACTTTGGATTATAATCCAATACTACTAATTTTACTGCTCTAATTGTTAGTTTTGGCCCTAGGCAGCACTTTCAGTTGCTCCTGGGTTTCTTTGACATATCCCCACCAATGAAGGTGTATGTATATTTTATATTGTTCTAAGTGCTTTTTTTACATCCTGCCTCTATGAGATGCTCCAGGCTCATTTTGCATATATCCTGCCCCAACTCGGAGAACCAAACATTACTTCAAAAAGCTCTAATTTCTTTTACTGGCTGATCTTTCTTTCAGACCCTCTTGGCTGACAGAGCAAGAACATATGTGTATATACATGAGTTAGTATAAGCACATCTATAATTTATATGTCAACAGGTATATTTGTGTATCAAGCTGAACATGACTTCAAAATGTCTCCAGCTTGAAGTCCTTATCACATAGCTTCCTTTCCCTAGTTATCTGTAAAATTCCACTAGAACAGTGAGCAAACCAGCTCCTATCTTACATCCATTTAGTTAGTTTTATTCCAGTTATACATGTATAATGACAGAATTGTTAGCCCATAATTCTGTGGAGTTACAATTTCAACTACTGTGCTTTGGTGTGGTTCCTTTTGTCTCTAATATTACAGACTTATTTACTAAGTTACTTAGATCACCCTTCTTCCTCCTCCCCTTCAGTGTGGTCATTTCCTACATTTTGTAATATAGTTAAATTCTCTCTCTCTTTTTTTTTAAGATTTTATCTGTTTGTTATATGCAAGGCGCAGAGGGGGAGGGAGAGCCTGATGTATGACTTGATCTCACAACCCCAAGATCAAGACCTGAGATGAAACCAAGAGTCCGACGCTTAAACAACTGAGCCAGCCAGGTGCCCCATATAGTTAGAATCTCTTAAAGTAGTTAGCATTGTTTCTGATATCCTTGATGTCCCAAACAAGTTTTCTTAATTCCTATACATCGTTTCACTCTAGATGCTGAAAGTTCTATGACAAATGTGTACTGTTCTGTATCTACCTTTATAGTAGCAGACAGAAAAACGCTGTTCTAAAGATCTCTGTACTTTTCCTATTCATCCCTCTGTCCTACCCCAAACCCCTGGAAACCACTGATTATTTTATTCTGAGTAGTTTTGCCTTTTCCAGAATAACATTAGATTCCTACATCATGACATGTTTTCATACTGGTTGATTTCAGTATCTTGTTTATAAAAGATATTGGCTATAGTTTTCCTTTCTTATCATGTTGTTATCTGGTTGTGGTATTCTATGGCTTCATAGAATGAGATAGGAAGTGTCGTTTTTTTGTTTCTTCACTCGGTTTTAATTTCAATAATATGTCTTATTCTGACGTGTTCGATTTGTTTTTTGCAAACTTACTGCTTATTGATTTCTCTTCCTTATTTGTTCCTTATTTCTTTCTTTCTTTCTTTCTTTTTAAGTAGTCTCCATGCCCAGTGTGGAACCCAACGTGGGGCTTGAACTCACAACTCTGAGCTCAAGACCTGAATTGAAATCAAGAGTCGGACACTTACCCACCCAGGCGCTCCTCTTATTAGGCATCTTAGAGAGAGGAGTGTTCTTTGCCTCTGCTAAGATTCACATGGTATTAACAGCTCTGTATCATTTTGTTATTTTCTATTTGTAAGGTCCTTCTATAAAGAAGGCTAATACAAACAAGTTTTATATTTCTTTCCTCTAGTTGATGAGACTAATCCTTCTTAAACATCTATTTTTTTAACTAAATGTATAGCTGCTTATGGACTTCAGCCTTATATGAAGTTCCCAAATCCAACTTTCCACCTAATCTGAGCCCAGGCCTCTATCTCTTGCCTGTTTTGACTCTTAACTGGTTGGAGACATGGGCTTTTCATCTGTGGGTAGTTATACCCACTTTTCTTTACATTTTCATCTAAGATGTGTTTTAAGTTGATATTCTAACTTTTAAATTTGTGTTTTCTCTTGTAGTTGTGTGGAAGAAGTTTGGTTGTTTAGTTTCTTCATTGCCAGAAAGTAAAATATCTCTTTGCTTTCTGACTTTTGACTACTAACATATTGATATGTCTTTGTTACTCTGTAACTAGCTACTTGGGTAATTCTCATGTCTGATTTACCTCTCTTATTCCCACTTTAATTACCTGAAATAATTATTTGTGAAAAATAGGTACTTCAAGAATACAAGATTAAATCTATGGCAAAATTCTAAATTCTGTTATAAAACATCTTTTTAAATTTTGATCCTTTTTAATATTACTCATATATTCTTACCTGAAACATAATCAGCTGGTTTGAAAAATCCCAAGCATAGATTTAAAAAAATCCTATTTCTGAATCAAAGTAGTGCTTATTTGAGTGTTTTATGTTTTCACATTCGTGTAGAAATTCTGATCATCTAACGCAAATTCTCAATACTCAATCCCTACAATATTTCTGTCTCAGATATTTTCAGAGATTTGTCTTATTTAAGTTTGACTTTAGTCAGTATTGAGGTAACCTTCTTCTGAGGCTCCCTTGCATCCTCTTCTTCCCCCAGAAAAGACAAAGAACATTAATACAAATAAGTTGATGGGAAGAGAAATACATCTCCATAAGAATGAGTGTTAGATTTATAATGAACAAAAGGTACTTCTAGAACACAAGCGGAGACTGGAATTTTTTTTTTAAATGATTGCATTTAATATGACTGATTAAAAGCAAACAGATATAATAATACAATTTCAAATAAAAATCAGATTATCTAAAGGTCATTTTTTTTTCTCCGCGCTCCTCAACCCCTACCCCCTCCACCAACAACAATGCTGTTAAAATTCAAAATGTCTTAGCTTTCCTTTGTTGAGTGCTTCTGGTATTGTTTCATGAACATGTAGTTGCATTCTGTCCTGGGGAATCTTTGTCCTTTGAGAATAATATTGATGGTCCCAAATATTAAATCTTGTGTCTAAGGTTGCTGGTGAAGATGAGAAGCAAAATCTGGGTTTACCAGTTTATAAATAACAACAATAAGAGGACACATTTTGTTTTTGAATCATAAAATGAAAACTACATAAAATAAAATTTTAATCCTCACAGAATCTGGCTTAAATATACACCTATCCCTCACTGCTTTGTGTTCTTTTGGGTACTTCCAGGATGATAATCCACTTAGAATTCTTCCACCTTGTACCCATTCATTTATTAATTCATTTGTTCTTCTTCTATTGGATGCTATCCTTTCAGCCTTAAATTCTGGATAATTCCCTCCATCCCATGATGGAGAGCTTACTTAAGAAGTGACCTGAATACTTTTCTATCGGACTTTCTAATTTATCATGGGAGGAAGTTGTTTCTCTGTCCTCTATTAAATTGCTTACCTAAAATGTAAACTTTTCAGCATTTAGTTTGATCCAGTTTTACATATAATATATTAATAAGAGGACTTTAACTTTTTCTTTCACAAGATGAACTGAAATGGGTAGTTTACACTTAAAAGAGGCTTAATATTGAAACATACTCTTTTTCATCCTAGAATCTAATTCTAGATAAAATGTAAATTGATCTCACTCCTTAGTAATCTTTTCCAGCTAAGCAAAATAGCTCTGTGAAGGAGAATTCTACTTATAACATTATATAGTTACTTTTATCTATTACTCCAATACATTACTATATACACAAATATTCCTGAAATATAGAAACTACTGCGGGGGAAATGATCTGTACCATGTGGAAGGATTATTATTTCATATGTGTACATTTTAATGTTATATGCACATGGTTGTATTTTACTAAAAAGAAAGCTAGTTAATATTCATGGATTCCTTATTCAATAGCCTCATAAATGATAGATATTCTATTTCTGCCTATTTGATATTCTTGTTTTAAACCAGGAACAAAATTAATTCTTGCCACTTACACATTTTAGGAACAGCATTCCTCTGAACATTATTGATGTAAGAGACATGTTCAAAATGTCAGAACATTTTTAATTATCACCCTCGGCCTGTGGTGGCACTTACCATCAGAACATTTTTAAAGTTAATATTTTTAAAATTAATAATTACCAATGTAATAGGAAAAGAGATGATGTAATTATATTATATGACTCTCTAAGTAGAAGGGTTTATTAGTAGGACTGTTTATAATGCAAAGATTTTCATCTTAGGGTCTTAAGTAATTAGAATCTTTTGAGGTAATAAATGGATGAAAAATATGGTTTAAAAACTATTACTAAGAAATCCTGCTTTTATACACATGGCAACTCAAAGGCTATTTGCAATGTTGAATGTATGTGTGTCTATCATCTATCTATTTATCATCTATCTATCAGTCTATCTCCCAAATATATCCCAAATAATCTGTGTGTCATATGCCACATATCAAAATCCTTGGACAGGAAATAAGAGGTATGTAGCAAGGGCATGAGAAACAGCAATGCCAAGTAGCACCTACAAAAACTTGTTCAAGTGTATGCAAGACTGTTTGCTTCAGAAACACATTGCAATAAGCAGAAATGGGGTGATTTCATTGAACACAAGTCAGAGATGGTGTTAGTTTGTTGCAGTTAAAATACCACATGCTGCAGGGTAACTTGTTGAAGTTTATGACAGCTTATCATTGTATTAGGACTCTTGAGAGAAATAGAACCAGTTGTGTGTGTGTGTGTGTGTGCATGCACATGTGTTTGTGTCAGGAGTAAGCATGTGATTCACTTTCGGAACTGGCTTACACAATTATGCTGCCCAAAAGTTACAGTTCAAATGTGAAGGCCATCAGGTTGAAGACGTAGCAAAGAGCTGATGTTGCAGTTCAAATCCAAAGGCCGTTTACTGACAGAATTCCCTCTTGCTGGAGGAAGTCAGTCTTTTGTTTTATCCACACCCTCAACAGAGAGTGTGAGGCCCACCTACTATATGGAGAGCGATCTGTTTTACTCAAAGTCCATTGATTTAAATGTTGATCTCCATTAAACATACCCTCATAGAAACATCCAGAATCTCTGGCCACATGTTTGGGTACCATGCCCAACAAAGTTGACACATAAATTTAGCCAATCCCAATCATGACACTTTTTTTTTTTTTTTTTAAATAAGAACACATCAGATAAATTGGGGATATGATGTAAATCAACACTTCTGTATTCTTCAGGTCTTTGGTAGCACTAATTTCTGTAATTATAAGATTCATTGCTGCATATGATTTACTCTCTTGGCTAAAATAAAGGTAGGGGAACTTCTCAGGGGCTTCCAGTTTTTCTTTCCACCACAATATTCCTTACCCCACAGATTTGGGAACCAAAGTGAGGACTCTTCTAACTGCTAAGTATATCACTTCTATATATGCATTTATGAAATTTTCAGGTGTGATTCTCAGGAAAATAACTGTCAGACCTGCAAACATATTAGGAAGACTGTGCAATGAACTTGGAACAAACTCAATTTATCCCCTGGTCTCCATAAGTCTTCACTCTAACCACAGGACGATGAGATTATTTCAAGTGCTTTATTTTCATACTTAGATCCTGTTTCTTTTTATTTTTTTATTTTATTATGTTAGGTTAATCACCATACATTACACCATTAGTTTTCGAGGTAGTGTTCCATGATTCATTGTCTGCGTATAACACCCAGTGCTCGATTCATTACATGCCCTCTTTAATACCCATCACCGAGCTAACCCATCCCCTCACCCCCTCCCCTCTAGAACTCTCAGTTTGTTTCACAGAGTCCATAGTCTCTCATGGTTCGTCACTCCCCCACTTCCCCCCATTCATTTTTCCCTTCCTGCAATCTTCTTCTTCTTCTTCTTCTTTTTTTTTTTTTACATATAAAGTATTATTTGTTTCAGAGGTACAGCTCTGTGATTCAACAGTCTTACACAATTCACAACACTCACCATAGCACATACGCTCACCAGTGTCTATCACCTAGCCACCTCAGCCCTGCAACCCACCACCACTCCAGCAACCCTGTTTGTTTCCTGAGATTAAGACTTCCTCATATCAGTGAGATCATATGATACACGTCTTTCTCTGCTTGACTTATTTCGCTTAGCATAATACCCTCCAGTTCCATCCACGTCATTGCAAATGGCAAGATTTCATTCTTTTTGATGGCTGCATAATATTCCACTGTAAACATATACCACATTTTCTTTATCCTTTCATCTGTTGATGGACATCTTGGCTCTTTCCACAGTTTGGCTATTGTGGACATTGCTGCTATAAACATCGGGGTGCACGTACCACTTCAGATCCCTACATTTGTATCTATGGGGTAAATGCCCAGTAGTACAACTGCTGGGTCATAGGGCAGCTCTATTTTCAACTTTTTGAGGAACCTCCAAACTGTTTTCCAGAGTGGCTGCACCAAAATGCATTCCCATCAACAGTGTAGGAGGGTTCCTCTTTCTCCACATCCCCACCAACATCTGTTGTTTCCTGACTTCTTAATTTTAGCCATTCTGACTGGTGTGAGGTGGTATCTCATTGAGGTTTTGATTTGGATTTCCCTGATGCCAAGCAATGTTGAGCACTTCTTCATGTGTCTGTTGGCCATTTGGATGTCTTCTTTGGAAAAATGTCTTTTCATGTCTTCTGCCCATTTCTTGATTGGATTCTTTGTTCTTTGGGTGTTGAGTTTGATAAGTTCTTTATAGATTTTGGATACTAGCCCTTTATCTGATATGTCATTTGCAAATATCTTCTCCCATTCTGTTGGTTGTCTTTTGGTTTTGTTGACTGTTTCTTTTGCTATGCAAAAGCTTTTTATCTTGATGAAGTCCCAATAGTTCATTTTGCCCTTGCTTCCCTTGCCTTTGGCGATGTTTCTAGGAAGAAGTTGCTGCGGCTGAGGTCGAAGAGGTTGCTGTTTCTGTTCTCCTTTAGATTTTGATGGATTCCTGTCTCACATTGAGGTCTTTCAACCATTTGGAGTCTATTTTTGTGTGTGGTGTAAGGAAATGGTCCAGTTTCATTCTTCTGCATGTGGCTGTCCAATTTTCCCAACACCATTTGTTGAAGAGACTGTCTTTTTTCCATTGGACATTCTTTCCGGCTTTGTCAAATATTAGTTGACCATAGAGTTGAGGGTCCATTTCTGGGCTCTCTATTCTGTTCCATTGATCTATGTGTCTGTTTTTGTGCCAGTACCATACTGTCTTGATGATGACAGCTTTGTAATAGAGCTTGAAGTCCGGAATTGTGATGCCACCAGCTTTGCTTTTCTTTTTCAACATTCCCTTGGCTATTCAGGGTCTTTTCTGGTTCCATACAAATTTTAGGATTATTTGTTCCATTTCTTTGAAAAAAGTGGATGGTATTTTGATGGGAATTGCATTGAATGTGTAGATTGCTCTAGGTAGCATTGACATCTTCACAATATTTGTTCTTCCAATCCATGAGCATGGAACGTTCTTCCATTTCTTTGCATCTTCCTCAATTTCTTTCATGAGTATTTTATAGTTTTCTGAGTACAGATCCTTTGCCTCTTTGGTTAGATTTATTCCTAGGTATCTGATGGTTTTGGGTGCAACTGTAAATGGGATCGATTCCTTAATTTCTCTTTCTTATGTCTTGTTGTTGGTGTATAGGAGTGCCACTGACTTCTGTGCATTGATTTTATATCCTGCCACTTTACTGAATTCCTGTATGAGTTCTAGCAGTTTTGGGGTGGAGTCTTTTGGGTTTTCCACATAAAGTATCATATCATCTGCAAAGAGTGAGAGTTTGACTTCTTTGCCGATTTGGATGCTTTGATTTCTTTTTGTTGTCTGATTGCTGTGGCTAGGACTTCTAATACTATGCTGAATAGCAGTGGTGATAGTGGACACCCCTGCCGCATTCCTGACCTTAGGGGGAAAGCTCTCAGTTTTTCCATTGAGAATGATACTTGCCGTAAGTTTTTCATAGATGGCTTTTATGATATTGAGGTATGTACCCTCTATCGCTATACTCCGAAGAGTTTTGATCAAGAAAGGATGCTGTACTTTGTCAAATGCTTTTTCTGCATCTATTGAGAGGATCATATGGTTCTTGTTCTTTCTTTTGTTAATGTATTGTATCACGTCGATTGATTTGCGGATGTTGAACCAACCTTGCAGCCAAGGGATAAATCCCACTTGGTCGTGGTGAATAATCCTTTTAATGTACTGTTGGATCCTATTGGCTTGTATTTTGGTGAGAATTTTTGCATCCATGTTCATCAGGGATATTGGTCTGGAATTCTCCTTTTTGATGGGGTCTTTGTCTGGTTTTGGGATCAAGGTAATGGTGGCCTCATAAAGTGAGTTTGGAAGTTTCCCTTCCATTTCTATTTTTTGGAACAGTTTCAGAAGAATGGGTATTAATTCTTCTTAAAATGTTTGGTAGAATTCCCCTGGGAAGCCATCTGGCCCTGGGCTTTTGTGTTTTGGGAGATTTTTGATGACTGCTTCAATTTCCTTAGTGCTTATAGGTCTGTTCAGGTTTTCTATTTCTTCCTGGTTCAGTTTTGGTAGTTGATACATCTCTAGGAATGCATCCATTTCTTCCAGGTTATCTAATTTGCTGGCATAGAGTTGCTCATAATATGTTCTTAGAATTGTTTGTATTACTTTGGTGTTGGTTGTGATCTCTCCTCTTTCATTCATGATTTTGTTGATTTGGGTCATTGCTCTTTTCTTTTTGATAAGTCTGGCCAGGGGTTGATCAATCATGTTAATTCTTTCAAAGAACCAGCTCTTAGTTTCGTTGATCTGTTCTACTGTTCTTTTGGTTTCTATTTCATTGATTTCTGCTCTGATCTTTATTATTTCTCTTCTCCTGCTGGGTATAGGCTTTATTTGCTGTTCTTTCTCCAGCTCCTTTAGGTGTAGGGTTAGGCTGTGTACTTGAGACCTTTCTTGTTTCTTAAGAAAGGCTTGTATTGCTATATACTTTCCTCTTAGGACTGCCTTTGCTGCATCCCAAAGATTTTGAACAGTTGTGTTTTTATTTTCATTGGTTTCCATGAATTTTTTTAATTCTTTAATTTCCTGGTTGACCCATTCATTCTTTATTAGGATACTCTTTAGCCTCCATGTATTTGAGTTCTTTCCGACTTTCCTCTTGTGATTGAGTTCTAGTTTCAAAGCACTGTGGTCTGAAAATAGGCAGGGAATGATCCCAACCTTTTGGTACCAGTTGAGACCTGATTTATGACCTAGGATGTGATCGATTCTGGAGAATGTTCCCTGGGCACTCGAGAAGAATGTGTATTCCGTTGCTTTGGGATGGAATGTTCTGAATATGTCTGTGAAGTCCATTTGGTCCAGTGTGTCATTTAAAGTCTTTATTTCCTTGTTGATCTTTTGCTTAGACGATCTGTCCATTTCAGTGCGGGGGGTTGCTAAAGTTCCCCACTATTATTGTATTGTTGTCAATGTGTTTCTTTGCTTTTGTTATTAATTGCCTTATATAATTGGCTGCTCCCATGTTAGGGGCATAGATATTTCAATTGTTAGATCTTCTTGTTTGATAGACCCTTTAAGTTGGATATAATGTCCTTCCTCATCTCTTATTACAGTCTTTGGTTTAAAATCTAATTTGTCTGATATAAGGATTGCCACCTCAGCTTTCTTTTGGTGTCCATTAGCATGGTAAATGGTTTTCCATCCCCTCACTTTCAATCTGGAGGTGTCCTTGGGTCTAAAATGAGTCTCTTGCAGACAGCATATTGATGGGTCTTGTTTTTTAATCCAGTCTGATAGCCTGTGTCTTTTGATTGGGGCATTTAGCCCATTTACATTCAGGGTAACTATTGAAAGGTATGAATTTAGTGCCATTGTATTGCCTGTAAGGTGACTGTTACTGTATATTGTCTGTGTTCCTTTCTGGTCTATGTTACTTTAGGTTGTCTCTTTGCTTAGAGGACCCCTTTCAATATTTCTTGTAGGCCTGGTTTCATGTTTGCAAATTCCTTTAGTTTTTGTTTGTCCTGGAAGTTTTTATTTCTCCTTCAATTTTCAATGACAACCTAGCTGGATATAGTATTCTTGGCTGCATATTTTTCTCATTTAGTGCTCTGAATATTTTCTGACAGTCCTTTCTGGCCTGCCAGGTTTCTGTGGATAGGTCTGTTGCCAATCTAATGTTTCTACCATTGTAGGTTACATATCTCTTCTCCTGAGCTGCTTTCAGGATTTTCTCTTTGTCTCTGAGACTCGTAAGTTTTACTGCTAGATGTCAGGGTGTTGACCTATTTTTATTGATTTTGACAGGGGTTCTCAGTGCTTCCTGGATTTTGATGCGTGTTTCTTTCCCCAAATTAGGGAAGTTCTCTGCTATAATTTGCTCCAATATACCTTCTGCCCCTCTCTCTCTTTCTTCTTCTTCTGGGATCCCAGTTATTCTAATGTTGTTTCATCTTATGGTATCGCTTATCTCTCGAATTCTCCCCTCGTGATCCAGTAGTTGTTTATCTCTCTTTTTCTCAGCTTCTTTATTTTCCATCATTTGGTCTTCTATATCACTGATTCCCTCTTCTGCCTCATTTATCCTAGCAGTTAGCACCCCATATTTGATTGCACCTCATTAATAGCCTTTTTGATTTCGACTTGGTTAGATTTTAGTTCTTTTATTTCTCCAGAAAGGGTTTCTCTAATAACTTCCATGCTTTTTTCAAGCCCAGCTAGTATCTTTAAAGTGATGATTCTGAACTCTAGATCCGACATCGTACTAATGTTCATATTGAGTAGGTCCCTGGCAGTCGGTACTACCTCTTGTTCTTTTTGTTGAGATGATTTTTTCCATCTTGTCATTTTGTCCAGAGGAAAATAGATGAATGAGAGAACAAAATGCTAGCAGGGTAACAATGTCCCCAGAAAATATACTCTAAACAAATCAAAAAAGACCTGAAGCAAGGGGAAAAGAAAGGGAAAGAGAGAAAAAAGAAAAAGAAAAAAAGGAAAAGATAAGGATAAAAAAAAAAACCAAAAATAGAACAAAACAAAACAAAACAAAACAGAATATGATCAAATATGATCAGGCTGGTACATAGATCAGTGCCACACACTAGATTTTGGGTGTATTTTGGTCTGTTAGAAGAAAGTGCCTCCCAAAATTTTAAAGAAAGAAAAACTTATATATGTACAAAAATAAGGGTTGATATGATGAAGGGATGGAATATGACTGTAAAGATGAAAATTATAAAAAATTTTATAAAAGGAATTGATAAGAAGTTGTTTGAAAAAAGAAAGAAGAGTATTTAAAAAAAAAAGAAAAAGAAAGGGAGAGAATGTGATCAGGCAGGAGAGTAAAAAAAACCGCACACTAGAGATTTAGGGTATATTTTGATCTGTTAGAAGAAACTATCTCAAAATTCTAAAGAGAGAACAATTTATATATATATATATATATATATATATATATATATATATATATATATGCCAAAAATCTGGGTAACTACTCTGAAGGGATAGAATATGACTCTAAAAATGAAAAATTTAAATTTTTTTAAAAAGAAGGGATTGATAAGATGTTGGTGAAAAAGGGAAAAAGAAAATTTCAAAAAAAAAAAAGAGTTAAAAAAAATTAACTTTGAAAGACTAAAGAATCATGGTAAAAAAGCCATGGATTCTATGTCCAGTATTCCCCTAGCGCTGGAGTTCTGCCGTTCTCACTGATCGGTAAACTTGGTCTTGGCTGGCTGTTCTCGCTGATCTTCTGGGGGAGGGGCCTGTTGCCGTGGTTCCCAAATGTCTTTGCTGGAGGCGGAATTGCCCCGCCCTTGCCGGTCCGGGCTAAGTAATCCGCTCGGGTTTGCTCTCGGGAGCTTTTGTTCCCTGCAAGCTTTCCGTACAGCTTTGGAGGCTGAGAGTGAAAGTGGCGGCCTCCCAATATCCGCCCCGGAGGAGCCGAGAATTCGGGGCCCCACTCCTCAGTGAGCCCCCAGAGAAAAGCAGTTGGTCACTCCCTTCTCCCCGGTCTCTGGCCGCACTCTGTGCTCACCTGGCCTGTGACCGAGCGTTTCTATCTCTGGCACCCGACTTGGTGTGGAGTCTCCAAACCCAGCAGATCCCTGCAGTGCACTCCTGCACCAATCCTCCAGGGGGAGGAAGGTGAGTCTCCCTGGATCTGCTTCTTGTTGGGTCCCTGCTGGAGGAGCAGTGGCCCGACTGTGCCGCGGATCACGGCTTATGACATCCCTGAGCTGAGAGCCCGCACCTCGGCTCTGTCTCTGCAGCCGGCTTCCCACTCCGATACCTGGGGGCTCTGCTGCACTCAGGCACCCCCGGTCTTTCTGTGACCCCGAGGGTCCTGAGACCACACTGTCCCGCGAGTGTTCCACCCCCTGCTTAGCCACTGGAGCGATGTCCCTCAGCAGAGCCAACTTCTAAATGTTCCGATTTTGTGCTCCGCGGCTCTATCACTTGCCAGAAGCGACTGACGGAGGCCCCTCCGCCGCTGTCTATCCTCCCGAATATCGCCTCGGATTCACTTCTCCGCACGTCCTACCTTCCAGAAAGTGGTCGCTTTTCTGTTCAGAGAGTTGTTGCTATTCTTTTCTTCGATCTGCTGTTGAGTTTGTAGGTGTTCAGAATGGTTTGATCCCTCTTCAGTTGAATTCCTGAACCAGACGAAATCCAGGTCTCCTACTGCTCAGCCATCTTGCTCCGCCCCTAGAGCCTCCATTTTTGCTTGTATCTCATTAATAGCCTTTTTGATTTAGACTTGGTTAGATTTTAGTTCTTTTATTTCTCCAGAAAGGGTTTCTCTAATATCTTCCATGCTTTTTTCAAGCCCAGCTAGTATCTTTAAAATCGTCATTCTGAACTCTAGTTCTGACATCTTACTAATGTCCATATTAATTAAGTCCCTGGCATTTGGTACTGCCTCTTATTCTTTTTGTTGAGGTGATTTTTTTCCGACTTGTCATTTTGTCCAGAGGAAAATAGATGAATGAGAGAACAAAATGCTAACAGGGTAACAACGACCCCAGAAAAATATACACTAAAGAAATCAGAAAAGCCCTGAAGCTGGGGGAAAAGAAAGGGCAAGAAAGAAAAAAGAAAAAAGGAAGAAAAAAAAAGGAAAAGATCAAAAAAAAAAAAAAAAACAAAACCCGAATATGATCATATATGATCAGGCTGGTGCATAGATCAGTGCCACACACTAGATTTTGGGCATATTTTGGTCTGTTAGAAGAAAGTGCCTCCCAAAATTTTAAAGAAAGAAAAACTTATATATGTACAAAAATAAGGGTAAATACGATGAAGGGATGGAATATGACTGTAAAGATGAAAATTATAAAAGATTTTATTAAAGTAATTGATAAGAAGTTGGTTGAAAAAAGAAAGAAGAGGATTTAAACAAAAATAAAAGGGAGAGAATGTGATCAGGTAGGAGACTAGAACAAAGCCATACACTAGAGATTTAGGTATATTTTGGTCTGTTAGAAGAAACTGTATCCCAAAATTTTAAAGAGAGAACAACTTATATATATATACCAAAAATAAGGTTAACTACTAAAAAGGGATAGTATATGACTCTAAAAATGAAGAATAAAAAAGATTTTTTTAAAAAGGGATTGATAAGATGTTGGTTGAAAAAGGGAAAAAGAAAAATTTAAAAAAAAAAAAAGAAAAGAAAAGAAAAAGAAAATTAAAAACAATTAACTTTGAAAGGCTTAAGAATCATGGGGGAAAAAGCCATGAATTGTATGTGCACTATTCCCCCAGTGCTGGCATTCTGCCATTCTCATTGATTGGTAAACTTGGTCTTGGCTGGCAATTCTTGCTGATCTTCTGGGGGAGGGGCCTGTTGCCGTGGTTCCCAAAAGTCTTTGCTGGAGGCAGAATTGCCCCGCCCTTGCTGGGTCTGGGCTAAGTAATCTGCTTGGGTTTGCTCTCGGGAGCTTTTGTTCCCTGCAAGCTTTTGGTACAGCTTTGGAGGATGAGAGTGAACATGGTGGCCTCCTAATCTCTGCCCAGAGGAGCCGAGAACTCGGGGCCCCACTCCTCAGTGTGCCCCCAGAGAAAAGCCGTCAATCACTCCTGTCTCCCTGGTCTCTGGCCGCACTCCGTGCTCACCCGACCTGTGACCGAGCATTTATATCTCTGGCACACCACCCCGTTTGGAGTCTCCAAACCCAGCAGATCCATGTGGTGTACTCCCATGCCACTCCTCCCGGGGGAGGAAGGGGAGTCTCCCCAGATCTGGCGCTTGTTGGGTCCCTGCTGGAAGAGCAGTGGCCCGACTGTGCCGCGGATCACAGTTTATGGCATCCCCAAGCTGAGAGCCCGCACCTCGGCTCCCTCTCTGCAGCCGGCTTCCCCTCTCCGATACCTGGGAGCTCTGCCGCACTCAGGCACCCCCAGTCTTTCTGTGACTCCAAGGGTCCTGAGACCACACTGTCCCAGAGAGGGTTCCACCCCCCGCTCAGCCACTGGAGCAACATCTCTCAGCAGAGCAGACTTCTAAAAGTTCCAATTTTGTGTTCCGCTGCTCTATCACTTGCTGGTATCAGCTGACGGAGTTCCCCTCCCCTACGGTCTATCTTCCCAAATATCGCCTGGGATTCACTTCTCCGCATGCCCTACCTTCCAGAAAGTGGTCGCTTTTCTGTTCAGAGAGTTGCTGCTATTCTTTTCTTCGATCTCCTGTTGAGTTTGTAGGTGTTCAGAATGGTTTTATCCCTATCTAGCTGAATTCCTGGGTCCAGACGAAATTTAGATCTCCTACTCCTTTGCCATCTTGCTCCTCCGCCTAGTTAGAACCTGTTTAAAAAAGTTAGAAAACTCTTTTTCTGCCTCTTGACAGTTAATAGTTACCTTGGCAAATGGCCCTAGAACTATTTGGAGAAGGGGAAATGTTTGTTACATATCTGTAGTGATACTGAAGGATACTTTCTCAATAGGAGCCAGCCTGTCATTTAATCAGTGGACACTGAAGTCTATGATTTGACTGGGTTGTAGAAAATGGGTGAGAGACCAACAAATTTCCATTGCAGACTGATATCAACCTTTTTATAATTGAACAATTATATATGTTGACTGATGACTGATATATGCAGATATATATATATATATACACACACATATATATATGTATAAACAATGATATATGCAGACTGATATCAACCACTTTATAATTGAACAATACCCTAGTCAGTTACCTATAAGTATTGTCACTAGGAACACTGATCTACCCGTCATTGCCGAAAGTACCTGTGGATGAAGGCACCATGATAGTCAATCCAGCATTAGTACACATTGTAGTGTTTATATCTTTTTATATATCTACCTTGCTTCCATTGCAGCCATTCCAGATAGTTTCCTGGATTCCATTCTGAAGTCTCATCCTCCTCCTTAATACTGCAGAGCCTGATAATCTCTCAGCTTCTGTCTGTACTACAGAAGATAGCCACTATGCGTTTCTCAATGTCACCCTTTCCCTTTTCACCAATGTACCCTTCACTGCTTAAATCATATTGGTTCTTCTAGGCTCTCCTAGGGACATAAATGTCAGGTGGTCAGTTTTCAAATCTTACCTTGTAGATCCATTCTAATTTTCCTACCATTCTAAAACCCTAGATTTCCTTGAGACTTTTCCAAAAAAAAAAAAGAGTCTTAACATCTCTAGTTCATTTACTGCAGGCCATGATTATGTGTAAGCTTCAAAGAGTTATTCCAACACACACATTTGGTCTGGGGCCAGGTGTTCCTGCTGAAACACTGAATTAAAGACACAAAAAGTTCTATGTCAAATTCTCCTAATTTCCAGCCTTATATTGACCCGTACCTTGATCTACTATACACAGCAGACATAAACATGTTTAACCTCGAGTATATAAGCTATCTCCCTCTGAAGCAGAGACGGAACAGTCAGGCTGTGCTGAGACCTCACTCCGGTTATTGCCCTGTGAGGGCAAAAATAGGTTGTAGGGTGGGATCTTGAGGAGAATAAGACAATCTTTTGAGGAAACTATCCCAAGTAAGGTCCTTGTACATTCCCAAGGCAAATGGAGGTATAACTTTTCTCTAAGAGTTTAAGAGTACTGATTTTTCTGACCAAGGGGATTCAGAGGAATTTAGGAGTTCAAATTCACAAGCTCATCCACTCAAATGTCCCCTTAGTTTCCCATACTGTTTTGCGTAAGGACCAGGCCTTCATTATAGTTCTGCTAGGCTACAGCGTCCCTTGCAGCTCTAAGTTTACAATTAAATCCCAGGTCTGATTTTCAGTGAAGTTTGCCTTTTAATTCTAGGGGATAAGAATATCTTCAAAAACTGCTATAGCCACCCACCCTCAGGCTTTTACAACTTGCTTTGGGTTGGGGCTGGATGCCCTGAGCTTATCATTCATTTTTTTTTTTTTTTTTCTTTCTCTCAAGGCTTCTAATTCAGTCAACAAAAGCTAGATCTCTCCACAGTTATCCTTGTGTTTGTATGATTAAGGGCCATAAATAGTTGATATTTCACCTTCTTCCTCAGTTCGATTCTAACTAAGCACAGGTAAAAAGCCTTAGTAGTTGGGCTATGTTTACATTCCATGGACTATCACCACCCTATTACCAGCAGAAATGGAATCTCTTATATCAGACCAGTGAGTAATCCTGCACCCAAACCCTTTCTTCATTCTACTTTCTAGTGTCATGCATGGTTCCAACTGTGTTAAGCCAGTTTGCCCAGAAATCACAACAGAAGTTTATGTGATGCTAATGTTACTAAAGACATTCCTGTGTAATAGAAATGAAGGACACATAGAATAAGGAAAAAGGGGGATATAATAAAAAGATGCATTACTGAGCCAGAACTTCAACAGATTGTTTGATACCCAGTGTTTTTGTTTGTCTGTTATGTTTTGTTTTTCCTGAGATGCCAAATAAAATGCCTTTAAGGGAAATTTGTCCAAGGAAGGAAAGGGGAAGTAATTTCTCCACCAGATGCCTTAGACCATTGTCAAAGGTTTGCCTCTTAAGAAATTAAATCCCCACAATTCTGGCTTGAACACGTATAGTTGCTATAAAGGCTTTCACAGCCTCCCCATCCAGACGGCAACATGGAAGTCACAGGGAGAGGATGAAAGGTGTGTAGTGTGAGTGCAAGATAAATCATTGTTAGGCCAGCTCAGCATGAAGTCGGTCACAGCTCACAGACCTGCCACAGTGGCAGCTGGGACAGAAGACAAGTTAAGGCCAAGGAAACCTAAAGTGATACATGAGGTGTGACTGATACATTTAAGCTGGGCTGGAAGTTACAACTGAGGGAGACTTTATTTACATGAAGAGACAAAATTAGGGAAATGATTGCGAGGAACCAAAAAACTGAGTACATACTGGCTTATGTAGAAAATCGAAATGTATTAGCTTAAACTAAAATGTTCTGTGGTGATTATTTCAGAACAGCCATGATACAGTAATTAAATGGGGTCACCAAGTATCCCCTTCTCTTTGTGTTTAGTTGCTTTTCAGAGTATTGTCATTAATATAAAATTGGCTACATACCTTGTCTCAAGATGAGACATGACTTAGGGCTACATACTTCCTATTTCTCATTCATTAGGAATGACAAAGCATCTTTTTCTCAGAGTTTCCACCAGAAGTGTAGACTTGGAACATGCCCACCCCTGAATGTGGCTAGGGGGCTAGATGTGTGGTAATTGGCTTAACCTAGGTCATGTGACTCTTTCCTTAGACATGAGGGTAGAGGTCCTCTAGCAAAAGCTATCTTCAACATCCAACTAGAGATGTTAGAACGGAGAAATATGCACATGGACAATGAGATGAAGAAATGGGGTGATTATGTAAATCACTAAATTGTTACTGCTTAGTAAAATCAACTTAAAGATAAAAATCTCATAACCTATAGATTTCATCAAGAAATAATTTTTTTTGAAGATTTTATTTATTTATTTGACAGAGAGAGAGAGAGAGACTACAAGCAGGGGAAGCAGCAGGCAGAGGGAGAGGGAGAAGCAGGGTCCCTGCTGAGCAAGGAGCCCAATGATGGGCTCAATCCCAGGACCCTGGGATCATGACCTGAGCTGAAGGCAGTCACTTAACCAACTGAGCCACCCAGGCACCCCAAGAAATAATTTTTTAAAAGGTCCTACTGGGATAATTTTTTAACTGCAAATATATTGTCAACCTTAAAAATCTCTTAAGAATGTTTAGAAGTAACTACCAGTTTGCTAAAACTATAAAGAATAGAAAATTCATAAATATGAATCAAACATGAAAAGTTTTGCACAGATCTAAAAGGGGAAAATTAAACATATGAGAATCATTGATTATTTTCCCCTTATGGTTGAACTTTATTTAACTTAAAACTTCCCTTTTTAAACATCTTGCTTTCTCACATTGGTGACCCTACAGTGCACCAGAGAAGTCTTAGATCCACCATCCTGCCATTCCATCAACTCAGTGTTGTTTGCTGCACTTAAGTACTATTTTACTCATGTCACTGTACTACTGAAAATTTCATCTCAAATAACCTTTAAAAGAAAAACAAAAAACCCAGATAACCTTTATAATTTATGACTGCCCTCTTGTTTTATGTAATTATCCTCTTATTGTAATGTTTCTTTTCAATCTTTTCCTTTGTACTTACTGCTGTGATCATGTCTTAGGATACTGCCAATTTTTGTTTTTGTTGTTGTTAGGCCAATAACACTTGCCTTTCTCTTACAACAATATTCCTGAAGTTACTGCCATTGCATCACATAAATTGCTTGGATAGACTTCTTGAAATGTTTTGTTAAATATTGCATGTTAACCTTAAAATTTTACCTTTGTAAGATAAATGGTTATGGGAGAGTATTGGGTAAACCAATCACAGAAAAGGAGAAGCTAACAACGCAAGGATGTTTGACCCAACCTATCTTTAAATTTTGCTTAGTTGCCTTTGTCTTTTACATTGTTCTGTGTTTTCTTGGGTTATTTTTTTCACTGAACACTCGAATGAACCTACTGTTTTCTGGGCATGATATTAAACACTGGAGATGGACTAGGATGAGGGCAGATTTGAGGAGAAAAGAGTGTCAGCAATAAGGGATGCATATCCTTCATGGACTACCTTAATTGGATATGGGAAGATAGTGGCTTTTTTGTTATTTTTAAAGATTTATTTATTTATTGGCAAAAGTGAGAGAGAGAGCATGGGGGATAATGTAGGGAGAGAAGGAGAAATAGTCTCAAGCAGACTCCCCACTGAGCATGGAGCCTGATGCAGGGCTTGGTCTCACGACCCTGAGATCATGACCTGAGCCCATACTAAAAGTCAGACACACAACCAACTGCCTGCCCAGGTGCCCCATAACTATATATGTTTTTAAAGATTTTATTAATTTATTTGAGAGAGAGTGAGAGAGCACAGGAGCAGAGGGAGGGGCAGGGGGAGAAGCAGGCTCCCCACTGAGCATGGAGCCCAATGTGGGGCTCAGTCCCAGGACCCTGAAATCACGACCTGAGCAGAAGTCGGATGTTTAACCGAATGAGCCACCCAGGTGCCCCCCTACCCCATGACTATTTTTTTTAAAGTTAAAATATAGTAAGAGAGTAGAATTGATAGAGAATAACAGTACAATTTATAAGTAAATGGAACAACTAACTGAACTTTGAGGGTGATAACCTCATCTTTACAAAGATGACTTTCAATAGGGTCTTAAATGATGAGGATGACACCAATTAAACAAATAATAACACATTTTAGGATCATCAGTGAACATCTTGGTAATTCTTTGTGCTCTAAATTTTTTCATTTTGCCTGTTTTCTCCATCTGTCCCATTTTTTGATAAAGTAGAGAAGAAAAAAAAAATAGTGATCTTTGGCAAGCAGGTTATTCCTTTAACAAAGAATTCTTCCCAGAGTAATGAGGCTCCCTAATAATCTTCTCCCTTACTGTCACCTTTCTTGATGTGTTCTCTGTAGAGAGATATTCACTCTCAGACATAGCCAATTTAAGAAAATAGCTTTGATAATCACATTAAACAAATATCTTTATGTGCGAGGTTAATTTATCTAGTTTGACAAATGTTAAGGGAAGAAAAAATCTCTTGGAAGATGATATATTCACAATACTGCTAACTTTAGGGGTTCTAGTCTTTAGAACCAAGAGTCAGAATGAAAATCTAACTTGCCCTCTCACTACCTCCATGTCATAGTATTTTTAATTTTATTGTTATCTAGAGAGCACATGTCGAATATAACTAGCAAAGTATTTGGACACCTAAATTTTACCATTACATCCCAAGGTACTTTGTTGAAAGCTTAATGATGTATTTTTATCATTGATCTGCTCACTATACTGAACAATCCTTTTCTATATGTAGAAATACATGATAAAGAGAAGTGTCAAATTTTCAGCTCATTCAAGTTATTTTTTAGAAAAAAGATTATTTTGTATTTTTTGGTTCTTGGGCTAAAAAATCTTTAATTTTGGTTTTCACAAGCAAATAGAATTCTATGCATGACTCAACAAAATCAGGAGTTTAATACATATAATCATTATTCATTCTGTCATTAGCATTATAAAAATGATAATGAGTCAGCACATATTCATAGTTCTGCTTCACAGAACATTTTGCTTCAATTAAAATATATTTTATGTTGCAGCGAAATTCATATGACTTTTTACTTCTAATTTTATTGAGAAAACCTTTTTATGACATTTCAGGCATGGTTGAGGAAAAAACAATACTTGTGACTTTATAGCTTAGTGTCTATTATTCTGTTAGTGGATTTATGAATTTTGTTAACCTTCCCAGCCTTTGTGTTGCTCAAACTGCACTCCAGGAACCAGTATTTGTGTGGGAGGTTTGGGGATGAGCAGCTTGGAGACCTACAATAAGGAAAAAGCGTGTCGAGAGATGAGTGCTTCAGTAAGAACCAGGCAGAGTGTCATGGCAAGCCTCAGGAGAGGATCCATTTTGGGGAATGATAAGCAGCTATTCAACCCTGCGCTCTTTCTGCGTACTTATTTTTACAGATAGTTTAAAGAGCAAATTAAAAAAAAATTCCACACAGTTTAACTGATATCTGACATGCCACTTACTAATCCAGCTTCAGACAAACAGCTTCAGACATCCCCTAGTTATGCTTATCAATGTGTAAGGCCATCAGTTGTCTACAAATTCACCTCATCCATTCATTAAATAAGCATGCATTGAGTACCACCCACTTATTATGTATTTTGGCAAGTGTTGAAGATTTCCAGGATAAATGATTGCACTTAAACTTTCCACAGTCCAATGGGGAAGATGAGCAAATAGTCAAATTATCTCAGAAATGGGGTATAAGGTAGTGATTTTTTTTTTTTTTGCATGACCAATTATTTTACATACTTTGCTAGAAGCAGTACTCAGCCTGTGGAAGTGGAGCATGATAGAGAGGGTAAGGGTCCTAAGGGGCATCTCAAGTTTGAATATGAAGTAGTTCTGTTACATTCAGATTTTATTATTCTAAATTTAAACTAATATTTCTTGGGTTATTAAATGTGGTTTTGTTTCCAGATATATAGGTGAATTATGTGTCTTTTTGGTATTGATTTTCAACTTTTCTTTGAAGTCCTATAGACCATGTTCTTTTACCATGATACTTTGAAAATTAAGGCTGGCTTTTTGACATAAATATAGTCAGTTTTAATAAACTTGTGTATGAAAATATCATATATTCTCCAGTGTCTCCCTTCCACATAGGTCTTGGCTCCTCTCCATTCTAGCATCCTCCCCTACCATTTCACTGAAACAAATCTTGTCTTGGTCATCGATGATTTCCACACTGCAAATGCACTGCACAGTTCTTGGTCTTCATCTTGCTCGACTCACCAGCAACAGTTCATACAGTTGAACGTTCTCTTCTCTTCAAACCACTATTTTCTCTTGGTGTCTGGAACCCCACTCTAACTTCCCCACATACTTGGGAAGCTATTCTTTTTCATTCTCTTTTGCTGTCTCCTCTTCATCTGCCAGTCTTTAATAGTTGAAGTACCCAAGCCTTCAGTCCTTGGACCTCTTAACTTTCCAAACAGACTCACTCCTTCGGGGATGTCACCAGATCCCAAGGCTTTTTAGTATTATCTATGTTGTAATGACTTCCAAATTGACATTTCCAGCCACACTTTTCCCCCTGGATCTCCAATACTCCCTATTTGATATCTTCATTTGATTACCTAATGGGTATCGTCAAACTAACATTTCCACAATGGATCTCTTGATAATCCCCCCCTAAGTAAGCTTTGGTGGTCCTCCTTCTCTGAGTTAAGGCCAACTCTACTTTTCCTTTTGCTCAGATCTAAAACCATGGAGCTATGCTTTTTCTCTCTCATTAACACCCCACATGGAATCTGTTTGCAAATCCTATCTTTTCTATCTTCAAACATACCCATATTCTAACCATTTCTTTCCACCTCCACTGTTTCTGCCCTACTCTGCCTTATTCGTGTCTTTCCTAGATTAATGCAATAGTCTTATTTCTCTGCTTCTGATTTTAACCCCCTTCAGTTTCTTCTCAACATTCATCCAGGTGGTTCTGTCTGTTATCTACCCCAAATCCATCATGGGCTTTCTCTCTCATTAGGAATAAAAGCTGGTGTCTAATTTCTATAGTAACCTTTAGATGATTACTCTCGGATTCGTTATTTTCTGAGCTCTTCTTACTCCTCTCTCTCCTCTCTCTCTTTCAACTCACTCCAAATTAACTCAGTCTCTTGCTGTTTTTCTAAAACAATAACAACAAATATACTCAGACTTTGTTGGTCATGTTCCTACACCTGGAACGTTTTCCTCCCATGTACCCACAGGGCTGATCCCCTTATTCCCTTCAGGTCTTTACTCAAATGTGGCTTTAGTAAGGATTTACTTCACTCCCATGTCTAAAACTGCAACCTTTCCCCACACATTTCTTCTGCCCTTTGGCTGCTTCTTCTCCTTAGCAGTTATTGTTAATGGTATATATACATATGTATATATAAAATTTTTGTCTTCTCTGCTATAATCTACATATGAACCAATTGCATTTTTTCATTACTGTATTCTAAACATCAAAATCAGTGCTAGCATATAGTAAGTAGTCAACAGAGGTTTGTGAAAATAATGAGTAGCTGTATCAAATTATGAGCTTCACTGTGGTTACCTTGCTGCTCTAGATAAAAGCTTATGGAGGGAGAAGTTAGCATGCAGGAAGTTTATAGGGAGTGTTTGGGATCTACTTGTGTGAAAGAGAAGGGGAGAAAGCAGGAATGAGCAAACAGAAGATGGGCTGCCATGTAGCCTCAACAAAGGTTTCTTCCAACAACCGAGGAAGCTGTCCCGCATGGTGCCTTCATGCCCAGTGTCTGCAAGGGTGCAGGCTGCACTTGAGTGGGGACTTGGTGAGGCCCCATGGCCAGCTTTGGGCAGCTCCAGGTGAGATTAGAGCTGGCAGTTGGCAGCACCCAGCAGCTGGGTGCAAAGATCTATTAATCTGAAAAGGCATCTTTCAGGTGTCCACTGCAGGACCATGGCCTTAAGACTATTGCCATGTTCTAGAAGATTTCTCCCCCGACCAACCACATAGTTTCCACACCTTCAAATCTTCATCCGAAGAGGCCTACCTTTTATTTCTTTTTCTGGTTTAAAGAGAAACGTGCACTCCACCTCCCGCCCCACATACTCACACAGACCCATATCTTGCAATATAAGCATGTTACTTGTTAATTACACTCTTCCTGATTACATCTTCCAACTAGAAGATATGCTCCAAGAAGACCGATTTTTTTTTCTATATTTTGTTTACTGAAAATACAAGCGCTTAGAACAGTGCTTATAATATTTAAAATACTTGTGGAATGAAGGACTTTCAGACTTCCGACTGAACTGACTTTGTGATATTTTAACTACTTGGAATTTTGAAGAGTGATGATAGCTCTTTTGACGTCACTGATGTACAGGGAAGGGTGAAGCAGAGCCTGACTTCTTGGAGCAAGCCTTGTACTGCAGCCTAAGAGCAGACAAGATACTCCAGGGCCATTTTTATAGCAACCAGGTGGGCGGGCAAGGTGACTAGAAAAGAAATGAAACCTGCCTATTAGGATACCCACCAATTTGCAGGCACAAACTTGGTTCGTTGAGGGCTGAAGTAGCTCTAACGTCTCCTCGTTTTTAGGCTGGGCGCAGCCTCCAGGGTGAGGAGACTAAGGCTAGGCTTGGAGGTTCAGAAAGAGTTTGATAACAAGCTGTATCTACGGATAGTTTTTGCCCCCAGAATTCATGCAGGGAAGATGCGATGGAGCAGGCTGCCACCAGAGCGCGCTGTGGGACCTCTTTGTGAGGTTTTGCTTTCCAGTGTAAGACTGCGAGGAGCTTGGGAACACAAGCTTTTAGAAACGTTAACATAGAGGAATTTTGCTGATGTCGTTAATGACTTTGCTTCATTTTGAAAGTACATAGAATGAGAAAGAATGCGTTAAACTGTACTTGAAATTTAAAAATTGCAAAGGATATTAATAGAAGTTTCACACAAAAAGATACTAATATTCCTTAAATGACATTAGAGATATTTAACCTACATCATAATTTTTTAAAATGACAGAGATAAAATTTTTCACCTATCAGATTTTCAAGAATCCAGAAGTCTGCCCACCCAAGCAGAAGTTGGTGGTGGTAGCATTAATTGGCTCAATTTTCAAGGAGGAAAATTTGGCAATGTATTTGAAAGTTACAAATGCATTTTACCTTTGACTTCTCCACACTCATAGGAATTTACCCTAGAGATCTACCTCTTAGATACAAATTAACAAACTTTTTTTAAATCTCAAAAAGAATAAAAGTTTTGAAAAATAAAAATCTTGGAGTATAATTAAATAATTTCAGGTATATCAGAACTATAGAAAGACATGAAGCTGACTATAAGGAAGATGCTGTTTATTTACTAATATAAAAATCCCTCTAGTTACTTTCAGTGAGGTGGGGAGTAAGGTAAGGCCCATAATAGTGGGCAAAGAATGCAATCTTTTTTCTTTGTTTAAGTGAGGGTGGGGTGGGGACTAATATACATACTTTCGTATATTTGTAGAAGGAAATTTTGCAGGAATCCTTAGATGCCAGTAAAGCTGGTCTTGTTGAAGGTGGCATAAGGAGAGGATGGAGGCAAGGGTGACAGAAAGACTTAGTCCTATATACCATTTTGTGAGGCCTAGATTCATGCAAAATGTATTACCTATTCACAAAACAATAAATATATGTATTTTAAATTGCAGGGGGGAAATGTTGGGTTAGTCATTGAGGAAATGTTGACAGTTCAACTTATCACTTAAATGCATCAGATACTTAGAGGTGTTTGTATTCAGGTACTTAGTTTATAAGTTACTAATTATCTGCCTGAAATCAACCAATACTAATATGTCTGGTAGTCTTGAAATGAATGAGGTGAAGTTTCCAGCAGGGTTGTCCCAGGGAGAACTTGCAGAGCTGTTTGGAGTTTCCCTTGGGATCTCTTCTTCGGTTGTCTTGACTTTCCATGATAATCTTACTCCCCACCACCTACCATGTTACAGATTGATTTGCCCTTTGGGCAAAGAGGAAAGAAGTTTAAGAAGTTAACAAACCTTTTCCTTACATTGTAACAGATTTACTCTAGTAATACACATTCATTGACTTAATGTTTATTGAATAGCTACTAAGAACCTGGCAGCAAACCACCTTGTGAGGATACAAATCTGTCAGACATAACCTTTCCTTTAAGGAACTCATAGTCAAATAGGAAGATGGCATAGGTGATTACTTTGCAGAATGATATGTGCCATGGAAAGAAAAAAAAAAAAAAAAAGGAATGATCTCCTTTTACTGAAACTGAAGAGAACCTTTAGATCATTTCATGGATTTTAAAATATGAGTAGGGATTCTCTGGCAACAGGGTGGGGAGGGGGAAGAAAACAAAATTCTTAAACAGAAGGAATAGTACTTGTGAAAGATCTGAAAATACACTGTCCATTACAACTGTTGAAGAGTTTAGCGTGGCTGGAGCATGTTTAAATCGGATTTCTATCATTTTGAGAGGAATTACTGCCACTGTGGCTAATACTAACTACTTAGTAGATATTATGTACTAGGTGTGTTATGCCATTTAATTCTAACAATAAAACTCTGACGTATATTATCTAAATCATACAGATAATGATACCAAGAATTATAAAAATTTATCTAGTTACAGACATAAGTAAAGCCAGGAGTCAAACCCTACATTTGATTCCAAATCCCATGCTCTGAAGTATGAATAAGTGTTTGCTGAACCCCTTCTATTCTCCCTTCAGATTCACTCTACCTTTCTTCATCCTACTCTCTAACACTGGAAACTAGTCTGGATGGAGTTCATCAAGACACTGCATGACCTTAGGAGTCCAGGGTGGTTTGTCTCGTAGGTAGGATAGGTAGGAAACCAGAGAGAAGGGAGAAGATGAAAGTGGTTCATCTTAGGGCTCCCTCACATTCTGTCATCTTGTGCTACCCGGGACTCCCAACTGAAAATCACTGTTTGTGCCCAAAGGAACCTCTCTATACATTTGACTCCTAGATGGCAGTAACTGCTCCTTGTCCTCGTCTCTGCCAGCCTCAGTGTGGCACCTTCCCTTGTGGTTTCCCTACATATAGCCCACAGTTTTGTAATAGGTTCTTTATTAGACTCTCCTCAATTATTCTAATTTGAAAGTGCCATCTGTTTTCAGTTGGCACTAGACCAACATTTAAGAAGTTATTGTTATTATCTGAATGAGAGCTAATGAAAGCTTATTGTGGTAATAGCAGAAGAAATAAAGGGGATAAAATGGATTCCAAAGTGAGATGAGAAAAATCTGAATTTTAAGAAGGCTACAAGGAAAGAACAATATTCACTCTTAAGATTTAACTTCTATTACGGAATGGAAATGGGTCTCTCTTGCACCTTTTATGTTACACCGCATAGAAAAACTCTTAAACTTAATAGCAACATGAGACAAAAGAAGTGGTTCAGAACTTGAGACCAGAAAGGGAAAAGATTTCACTGCTTGTGTTGAAGTACATGGAGCCACATTATTCATTCAGAGAGGGTGGTGCTGGATGTCAGGTGGTGATTCAAACAAGTGATAAGTGCAAAGTGAGTACAACAAGAGGTAAGAGGTTCCCCTGGCAGGTGGGTCAAACAGTAGGGCATATCAACCTGGTCCTGAGGCTGAAGGTAGGCAGTAAGCCTCAGGAGGAAGGTCAACAAATAAACAGGATCCCCACCATGAGATTCAATTCAGAGTCAAACTCCAAGGGCCAGAGAAAGGAACACAGGCAAAGGCAAGCATGTGCTGCCTGGACAGACTGCAACAAGAAGGGCATATTGTTGGATTTCTTGTGTTTCCTTAAACCACCCAATTGTGCACCAGACTGGAGCAAGTCTGAGAGTGCCGAAGGTCAAGTGGCTCCAATTGTGAGAAGTAAAGGACTGTAACATCCCTTCCATACACAGGCAGCCCAGCTTTGAGGTTTTGTTTTGTTTTTTAAGAATATGATTCCATCATCTGGTCAAAATCTCTATTTTCATCTAATGTTTCATAGTAGCAACACTCTGGTGCATTTGAGGAAGCATCTGTGTTCTTCATCAGTGTCTCACAAGTTGAACAATATAAAGTAGTACAGGCATAAAACTATTGCATTACTAAATTGCTTCCTGCTGAGATTTCTTTTGATGGTGTTAAAAAAAGTCAGGAAACAATATTTTCAACATATTCTCTGGAGTTTAGGGTATTTTGATTTACAGTCTCCAAGGACAATATATAGAAAATTACTTCCTAAATTAACACATCAATTACTTAAACCAAATGGTTAGGAATGATGGCACTGGAATAATGATCCTTTATGAAGAACATCTTATAGGAGATAAAATATAGATGGTCTCTTTGACTTAAACAGCTGCTATATTAATCATTGTGGTATAATTGATAGAGGTGAAGAGTTTACGCTTCTTTCCTTTGTGTTGAACATTCTGATAAATGGGTGTCTGATGTGACAAGGAAAGATAACATAATGAATATCTTACTGTACTTGAATGAACATTAAAAAAAAAATGACTGACATTGTGTTTTGTTCCAGGTGGGAATAAAAAGCAAGCAGTTCCTGGCCGGTGATACTCCAGTTAAGGGTGTCTGACTGACAGCATGTTGGCACCAGCATTGAAGGAAGTGATGGACTTTGGCTCCAGGTGAGTACAGTTCTCCAGGACATCATGCATCAGGGTGCATGTTTCTGACTCTTACCCATGGAACTCAGAAGATAACTCCAGCAAGATTTTTATCTTCTCAAAATACTGGGCTACCGTATATCTTCAAAATATTATAGTTGTAAAATTCTATCGTACTTTAAAGTCAATGAATATGTATTTTTTCCTCTCTAAGTGATCAAACAGGTAACTATGAAGAGGTTTCTTTCTGAACTGGGTGTCAAAATGCCTGAACTATAAGTAGATTTAAAGATGAAATTTCATAGAGTGTTTCGGGTTAAGGAGGGAAGCCTATTTCCAGAAGGGACCAAGGTGGGAACAAAGTTATCATTAAGCATTTCAAATTGACACATTGTTCTGTAACCTTCTTCATGACAGGCACTGGAGGGCTGAGTTAGCCTTGAGGACTCAAAATTTCATCACTTCCAAAGTCATGCAATTAGAGCAGGCAGATAATCCAGTAACTCAAAAGACTCCTTGACTTCTGGTTTCTAAATGACAAGAGATCGGAAGTAAGGGCCAGACATACCCATATTCTAATAATGATTCTCCAAGTATGTACCTTCGTGAATTCATAAGCCAGAAGGTATGCCTCACTTAGGGACCTCAACAGGAAGCTTTTGTGGGCTGAATAGAATAGGCTGTAGATTTAAGGAATGGAGGACAAATGTTACACAACTTAATTTTTTAAGTTTGCAAGACTTACATATTAGGCCAACACACATGTTATCTTAATTCACATATAATTTTTGCCTTCCACAGATTTAAATATTAACAAAGAGGTAAGCTAATTAAGTCTACATGGGCAATGCTATCAAAAAGAGGTAGGGCACCTGGGTGGCTTAGTTGGTTAAGCGACTGCCTTCGGCTCAGGTCATGATCCTGGAGTCCCGGGATCGAGTCCCGCATCGGGCTCCCTGCTCAGCAGGGAGTCTGCTTCTCCCTCTGACCCTCCTCCCTCTCATGCTCTCTGTCTCTCATTCTCTCTCTTGCAAATAAATAAAATCTTAAAAAAAAAAAAAAGAGGTAAAGAATATGCAATAAGTACTTAGTCTACTTATCAAATATGTAATAATCCGTCCTATTGTCACAGCAATTCTATATCTGGTGACAATGTGAAGGAAAAAATTAGGAATATCTGAAAAGATATGAGCAAAGGTTGTTTCTCATAGTCTGTTTGAATAGCAATGAAAATGATAAACAACCAAATAGTTAATTGTACTGAACTTATAAAATAGATTTTTGATCAAATTGTGAAATTCTATAGAACTATTAAAATGATTTAGAATACTTATGAAAGAAGGAATAAGCATAGTTTTAAATTTATAAAAGCAGGTTAAAATGTCTTTAAGATAACATTTGTATGTTTATGTAGAAAAGGCAGAAGGAAAGACACCTATATGATTATTTTATTTTTGTTTTTTTAACTTTTTTTCTGATATTTTCATACTGGATGTTTTTCCTATAATCAGAAAAAAATACAACTTAACATTGAAAATTTTTCCACAAGGAAATAGGATTGTACAAGAATAAGGTCATGAAAAAGTAGCATGTTTTTTCAGAGATTAAAAATCAGGTTATGAAACAGAATTGGAGTAAAATCCAATATTTGTGTAAAATGTATATCTATATAGATAACAAAACAGAATTTGGGTAAAATCCTGCATTTGTATTTTTTAAAAGAACATATATGTATATTTTTTAAAAAGAACATATATACATGTTATGTATTATAAAAATATAAACCTTTTTTTTTTTGTTTAAATAAAAGAGTTTAGGAGAGGTCAAGATAATTCCTATTTAATAAATGTGTAAAGTCCCCAAAGAGAGATTCAAATTTGAGTAGGGCCTTGAAGGTTAACTATACAGGAATGTGTTTTCATTAGTATTAATAGCAAAATTTGACCTGTTGAAATGGATAAGAGTACACGTTATGCTTACTTGTATGGCTCTACTTTTCATTTTGTAGAAAATTATAGTATAACTGATAGACATTGAATGAATTTGAATATTGATATTTGTTTCAAGCTTAGAATAATCAATTTGATGTACTGAATGCCATCTTTTATTACACACTGACACTTTGTAAATACTACTACATTTTTAACAAAAATTACATTAGTGTGTGATTAATTATAATATAAAAATATTCACCAAATCTTTGAAAGATAGTTATATTTCATTACCACAATCTTCTGCAATTCTTCTTTATCTGACTTCTGTGATGCATAAGTAGGTTATATATTTACCTTAAAAATAAAAAAAATAATAAAAGAAACAACTCTAATTTCTCATGTGAACGTTTCATTTTAAAACTAAATTTTGTGAAGAGTGGCAGTTCTGTCCTCTTCCATAGACCTCTCTGTACCTATCTTTCACAGAGACTATGGTTTCCAAGTCCATCCTTTGCTCTTCTTATTTACCCTGTATATTGTGCTTAGATGATCACATACACCCATGGCTTTAATATTCCAAAACTTATTATTTTACACCCACACTCTAATTGTCCACTAGAGCAACATACCAAATGAACAAGAGGTATCATTCTCACCTAGGCTGTATTTCCTGCCTTTTTACTTTAGATTCCTCTTTTTTTTTTTAATTTTTTATTGTTATGTTAATCACCATACATTATATCATTAGTTTTTGATGTAGTGTTCCATGATTCATTGTTTGTGTGTAACACCCAATGCTCCGTGCAGAATGTGCCCTCTTTAATACCCATCACCAGGCTAACCCATCCCCCCACCCCCTCCCCTCTAGAACCCTCAGTTTGTTTCTCAGAGTCCATAGTCTCTCATGGTTCATCTCCCCCACCCCGATTTCCCCCCCTTCATTCTTCCCCTCCTGCTGTCTTCTTCTTTTTTATTTTTTTTTAACATATAATGTATTATTTGTTTCAGAGGTACAGATCTATGATTCAACAGTCTTACACAATTCACAGCGCTCACCATAACACATACCCTCCCCAGTGTCTATCACCCAGCCACCCCATCCCTCCCACCCCCCACCACTCCAGTAAGCCTCAGTTTGTTTCCTGAGATTAAGAATTCCTCATATCAGTGAGGTCATATGATACATGTCTTTCTCTGATTGACTTATTTCTCTCAGCGTAACACCTTCCAGTTCCATCCAAGTCGTTGCAAATGGCAAGATTTCAATCCTTTTGATGGCTGCATAATATTCCATTGTATATATATACCACATCTTCTTCATCCATTCATCTGTCGATGGACATCTTTGCTCTTTTCACAGTTTGGCTATTGTGGACATTGCTGCTATAAACATCAGGGTGCACATACCCCTTCGGATCCCTACATTTGTATCTTTGGGGTAAATACCCAGTAGTGCAATTGCTGGATCATATGGTAGCTCTATTTTCAACTTTTTGAGGAATCTCCATACTGTTTTCCAGAGTGACTGCACCAGCTTGCATTCCCACCAACAGTGTAGGAGGGTTCCCCTTTCTTCGCATCCCCACCAACATCTGTCGTTTCCTGACTTGTTAATTTTAGCCATTCTAACTGGTGTGAGGTGATATCTCATTGAGGTTTTGATTTGGATTTCCCTGATGCTGAGTGATGTTGAGCACTTTTTCATGTGTCTGTTGGCCATCTGGATGTCTTCTTTGGAAAAATGTCTTTTCATGTCTTCTGCCCATTTCTTCATTGGATCATTTGTTCTTTGGGTGTTGAGTTTCATAAGATCTTTATAGATTTTGGATACTTGCCCTTTATCTGATATGTCATTGCAAATATCTTCTCCCATTCTGTCGGTTGTCTTTTGGTTTTGTTGACTGTTTCTTTTGCTGTGCAAAAGCTTTTTATCTTGATGAAGTCCCAATAGTTCATTTTTGCCCTTGCTTCCCTTGCCTTTGGCGATATTTCTAGGAAGAAGTTGCTGTGGCTGAGGTCGAAGAGGTTGCTGCCTGTGTTCTTCTCTAGGATTTTGATAGACTCCTGTCTCACATTTAGGTCTTTCAACCATTTGGAGTCTATTTTTGTGTGTGGTGTAAGGAAATGGTCCAGTTTCATTCTTCTGCATGTGGCTGTCCAATTTTCCCAACACCATTTGTTGAAGAGACTGTCTTTTTTCCATTGGACATTTTTCCTCCTCTTTCGAAGATGGGTTGACCATAGAGTTGAGAATCCATTTCTGGGCTCTCTATTCTGTTCCATTGATCTATGTGTCTGTTTTTGTGCCAGTACTGTACTGTCTTGATGATGACAGCTTTGTAATAGAGCTGGAAATCCGGAATTGTGATGCTGCCAGCTGCCAGCTTTGCTTTGCTTGTTCAACATTTCTCTGGCTATTTGGGGTCTTTTCTGGTTCCATACAAGTTTTAGGATTATTTGTTCCATTTCTTTGAAAAAAGTGGATGGTATTTTGATGGGGATTGCATTGAATGTGTAGATTGCTCTAGGTAGCATTGACATCTTCACAATATTTGTTCTTCCAATCCATAAGCATGGAAAGTTTTTCCATTTCTTTGTGTCTTCCTCAATTTCTTTCATGAGTATTTTCTCGTTTTCTGAGTACAGATTCTTTGCCTCTTTGGTTAGATTTATTCCTAGGAATCTTATGGTTTGGAGTGTAATTGTAAATGGGATCGAGTCCTTAATTTCTTTTTCTTCTGTCTTGTTGTTGGTGTATAAGAATTCCACTGATTTCTGTGCATTGATTTTACATCCTGCCACTTTCCTGAATTCCTGTATGAGTTCTAGCAGTTTTGGGGTGGAGTCTTTTGGGTTTTCCACATAAAGTATCATATCATCTGCCAACAGTGAGAGTTTGACTTCTTCTTTGCCAATTTGGATGCCTTTGATTTCTTTTTGTTGTCAATTGCTGTGGCTAGGACTTCTAATACTATGTTGAATAGCAGTGGTGATAGTGGACATCCCTGCCGCATTCCTGACCTTAGGGGGAAAGCTCTCAATTTTTCCCCATTGAGAATGATATTAGCTGTGGGTTTTTTATAGATGGGTTTTATGATATTGAGGTATGTACCTGCTATGCCTATACTCTGAAGAGTTTTGATCAAGAAAGGATGCCGTACTTTGTCAAAAGCTTTTTTGGCATCTATTGAGAGGATCATATGGTTCTTGTTCTTTCTTTTATTAATGTTTTGTATCATATTGATTGATTTGCCAATGTTGAACCAACCTTGCAGCCTAGGGATAAATCCCACTTGGTCGTGGTGAATAAACCTTTTAATGTACTGCTGAATCCTATTGGCTAGTATTTTGGTGAGAATTTTTGCATCCGTGTTCATCAAGGATATTGGTCTGTAATTCTCCTTTTTGATGGGGTCTTTGTCTGCTTTTGGGATCAAGGTAATTGTGGCCTCATAAAACTAGTTTGGAAGTTTTCCTTCCATTTCTATTTTTTGGAACAGTTTCAGAGTAGGTATTAATTCTTCTTTAAATGTTTGGTAGAATTCCCCTGGGAAGCCATCTGGCCCTGGGCTTTTGTGTGTTGGGAGATTTTTGATGACTGCTTCAATTTCCTTAGTGCTTATAGGTCTGTTCAGGTTTTCTATTTCTTCCTGGTTCAGTTTTGGTAGTTGATACATCTCTAGGAATGCATCCATTTCTTCCAGGTTATCTAATTTGCTGGCATAGAGTTGCTCATAATATGTTCTTAGAATTGTTTGTATTTCTTTGGTGTTGGTTGTGATCTCTCCTCTTTCATTCATGATTTTGTTGATTTGGGTCATTGCTCTTTTCTTTTTGATAAGTCTGCCCAGGGGTTTATCCATTTTGTTAATTCTTTCAAAGAACCAGCTCCTAGTTTTGTTGATCTATTCTACTGTTCTTTTGGTTTCTATTTCATTGATTTCTGCTCTGATCTTTATGATTTCTCTTCTCCTGCTGGGTTTAGGCTTTATTTGCTGTTCTTTCTCCAGCTCCTTTAGGTGTAGGGTTAGGTTGTGTACTTGAGACCTTTTTTGTTTCTTGAGAAAGGCTTGTATTACATTATACATTCCTCTTAGGACTGCCTTTGCTGCATCCCAAAGATTTTGAACAGTTGTGTTTTCATTTTCATTGGTTTCCATGAATTTTTTTAATTCTTCTTTAATTTCCTGGTTGACCCATTCATTCTTTATTAGGATGCTCTTTAGCCTCCATGTATTTGAGTTCTTTCTGACTTTCCTCTTGTGATTGAGTTCTAGTTTCAAAGCACTGTGGTCTGAAAATATGCAGGGAATGATCACAGTCTTTTGGTACCAGTTAAGACCTGATTTGTGATGTAGGATGTGATCTATTCTGGAGAATGTTCCATGGGCACTCGAGAAGAATGTGTATTCTGTTGCTTTGGGATGGAATGTTCTGAATATATCTGTGAAGTCCATGGGTCCATTGTGTCATTTAAAGTCTTTATTTCCTTGTTGATCTTTTGCTTAGATGATCTCTCCATTTCAGTAAGGGGGGTGTTAAAGTCCCCCACTATTATTGTATTGTTGTCGATGTGTTTCTTTGCTTTTGTTATTAATTGCCTTATATAATGGGCTGCTCCCATGTTAGGGGCATAGATATTTACAATTGTTAGATTTTCTTGTTGGATAGATCCCTTAAGTAGGATAGAGTGTCCTTCCTCATCTCTTATTACAGTCTTTGGTTTAAAATCTAATTTGTCTGATATAAGGATTGCCACCCCAGCTTTCTTTTGGTGTCCATTAGCATGGTAAATGGTTTTCCACCCCCTCACTTTCAATCTGGGGGTGTCTTTGAGTCTAAAATGAGTCTCTTGCAGACAGCATATCAATGGGTCTTATTTTTTTATCCAATCTGATAGCCTGTGTCTTTTGATTGGGGCATTTAGTCCTTTTACGTTCAGGGTAACTATTGAAAGATAGGAATTTAGTGCCATTGTATTGCCTGTAAGGTGACTGTTACTGTATATTGTCTGTGTTCCTTTCTGCTCTATGTTACTTTTAGGCTCTCTCTTTGCTTAGAGGACCCCTTTCAATATTTCTTGTAGGCCTGGTTTTGTGTTTGCAAATTCCTTTAGTTTTTGTTTGTCCTGGAAGCCTTTTATCTCTGCTTCTATTTTCAATGACAGCCTAGCTGGATATAGTATTCTTGGTTGCATATTTTTCTCCCATAATGCTCTGAATATATCATGCCAGTCCTTTCTGGCCTGCCAGGTTTCTGTGGATAAGTCTGTTGCCAATCTAATGTTTCTACCACTGTAGGTTACTGATCTCTCCTCACGAGCTGCTTTCAGAATTTTCTCTTTGTCTCTGAGACTCATAAGTTTTACTATTAGATGCTGGGGTGTTGACCTATTTTTATTGATTTTGAGAGGGGTTCTCTGTGCCTCCTGGATTTTGATGCCTGTTTCCTTCCCCAAATTAGGGAAGTTCTCTGCTATAATTTGCTCCAATATACCTTCTGCCTGTCTCTCTCTTTCTTCTTCTTCTGGGATCTCAATTATTCTAATGTTGTTTCGTCTTATGGTATCACTTATCTCTTGAATTCTGCCCTCGTGATCCAGTAGTTGTTTATCTCTCTTTTTCTCAGCTTCTTTATTTTCCATCATTTGGTCTTCTATATCATTAATTCTCTCTTCTGCCTCATTTACCTAGCAGTTAGAGCCTCCTTTTTTTTTTTTTTTTTTTAAAGATTTTATTTATTTATTTGAAGAGAGAGACACAGCGAGAGAGGGAACACAAGCAGGGGGAGCGGGAGAGGGAGAAGCAGGCTTCCCGCAGAGCAGGGAGCCCGATGCGGGGCTCGATCCCGGGACCCTGGGATCATGACCTGAGCCGAAGGCAGACGCTTAACGACTGAGCCACCCAGGCGCCCGTAGAGCCTCCATTTTTGATTGCACCTCATTAATAGCCTTTTTGATTTCAACTTGGTTAGATTTTAGTTCTTTTCTTTCTCTAGAAAAGGTTTTTCTACTAACTTCCATGCTTTTTTCAAGCCCAGCTAGTATCTTTAAAATCATCATTCTGAACTCTAGTTCTGACATCTTACTAATGTCTGTATTGAATAGGTCCCTGGCAGTCAGTACTACCTCTTGTTCTTTTTGTTGAGGTGATTTTTTCCGTCTTGTCATTTTGTCCAGAAGAGAAGAGATTAATGAGAGAACAAAATGCTAACAGGGTAAGAATGTCCCCAGAAAATATACACTAAACAAATCAGAAAAGACCTTCCAGAAAATGGTCGCTTTTCTGTTTGGAGAGTTGTTGCTATTCTTTTCTTTGATCTCCTGTTGAATTCATAGGTGTTCAGAATGGTTTGATCCCTATCCAGCTGACTTCCTGGGACCAGACGAAATCCAGGTCTCCTATTCCTCCACCATCTTGCTAGCCGTGGCCTTAGATTCCTCTTTAATGTGGTCTCCTCTTTCTACCTTCCCCAATGTCAAATCTGAAAAAGTGAAATCCTGCTTATAGGGAAGGATGTAGAAGGGGGTGCCCAAATTGACTGAGTAGGCCCGAATTGTCTTTAATGGGCAGGAGAAAGGACAAGTTTGTTAATGTCATTAACATATTAGTAACTTAATAATAATTAGAAATTTTCTCCCTTTTTTTTATTATCTGTTAATTTATTCTTGGTTATTCCTCATCATTCTCTTATCAGTGCTTCTCCCCACAACATGCACATTATAAATGCATGACCTGACATTAAGTTGAAATGAGAAGAATGGCAGAACAATGTGTAAAATGGTAGTTTACCAACATAGGTGCGAGGGGACAGATTTGTACTGGTTGACCTAGGCTCAAATATCTACTCTGCTATGAATGAGTTATGCAGTCCAGAGTCTACCATTCTCTTTAAGCCTTTGAGTCATAAATTATTCATTCTAAACTGTTCCAGTTTTAAAAGTCAACTAATACAGTGTTTGTGGAAAATAGTCTATAAATGTTTAAGCACTTTGTTGGTGTAAGCATTGATTGTTACCAACCATAGAGAATAGATAAACTTACCAAAATACTCACATGCTGTATATGTATATATATACATTTGTGTATGCAGGTAGAAAAACAGACTACCTCTATAGAATTAGTAGGATTAGTTGTGTCTGCCATGAAATCTCAGCTTTTTGGTAAAATATCTTCAAGTAGGTACTTGAAGAGAAAGTTTCTTCCTTTTTACTTTAATCTGTGTGGCCTGCCCATCAAATCAGCACAGTTCAATAATTCAGGAGGTGTTCTCTCTGCCTTTGATCACAAAGGGAATTCAACTAGGGATAAAATCCCAAGATAATGAGCTGGGCAACACAAAGCAACTTCCTCTTATGAAATCCACTCACAAAATAAATGTGGTATGAAAATTAAAGACACAGAATATTAAGACAGCATTGATTCATTGATCCGGAAGTTATTTCCAACCATATAATATTAATAACACTCCATGACCTGAAATTTAGGATGCAGTGAACATCACACAGCAACAAAAATTATTTAATATTGCCGACAACTGTAGTAATGTTGAACTTTAACAGTTGAAATTACATTTGCTGAAGTACTGAGAATATTTTGCAAACTATAACATAAGAAACTGTCAGGAGATGAGAATTTGGTCAGATGAATCAGTATTCATTAGACATTAAATAATAGATGCTGAGAAAAAATCAAAATACATTTCATGTTGATTGCACTGAAACCACTTGGAGTTCCAAATAATGTATAGTAAAATCTGGGAGAATTAGATCACCGAAAACCAAAACTCTCAACTGGATTTTGTGTGTGTATCCTTTATTCACATATCTCAAGAAAATGCAATGACTTGAAAATCGACCAGAGCTAAGAAAGAAAGAAAGAAAGAAAGAAAGAAAGAAAGAAAGAAAGAAACTAACTCTCAAAATGATGGTTCTCAATAATTAAAAGATGTGATCAGTCAAAAATGTTAAGCATCGGGCACCTGGGTGGCTCAGTTGTTAAGTGTCTGCCTTCGGCTCAGGTCATAATCCCAGAGTCCTGGGATCGAGCCCCGCATCGGGCTCCCTGCTCCGCAGGAGGCCTGCTTCTCCCTCTCCCACTCCCCCTGCTTGTATTCCCTCTCTCGCTGTGTCTCTCTCTGTCAAATAAATAAATAAAATCTCAAAAAAAAAAATAACATTTGAAAAAAAAAAATGTTAAGCATCTACAATATACATTATATTCACCACAGGTCTAGGGAGATACGGACATTAAAGTGTTTCTACCTTCAAGCAATGATTCTCCATGAGAGGAAATAAGCTATACATAGACACTACTGAATAGTGTGTCATTATGTACATATATATCATACATATTTAGATAACTATTAGTATCATATGCCAAAAGATAAGGAAAGATCAAGAGCCAAAAGCTTTCTACAAAACAACATTTGATTTGTGTTTCAGCAACTGAGAAGACTTCTTGAAGGGAGTTGAATTTGATAAGTTAAAGAGATGATGTGCAGGCTGGGAATGGTATTGTAGAGGGAGGGAACAATTTATACGCAAACAATGACTTTGAATATAGAGAAGACAAAGAAAAGGACAGCTAGAATTTTTGTTGTAATAAAGGGTAACAATACTGGAAAGAAAAGGTTAGAGATTAATTTTGGTGGTCTTTAATGTTAGCCCAAGGAGTATGTTCTTAATTTTGTATACCCCTTCCAGTGATCTTTGAACTTTACATTGTATTGGACCCCACTACCATTGCAAGTATAAATGTTTGCAAAATCTTGTTTAACTTAAAATGGAAATACTCGAGATCTTATACTGATGGAATATATAAAAGTTGTTACCAATCTGTTAAATTCAGAGCAGTGCAAGTCAATAAGCAAAACTTACCTCTTAAAACATATAAAATATAAAACTTAAAACTTTTTCTTACAACCTTTAAATACATTTAATTTCCACAGCAAAGATTATTGGTCTCAAGGTTACAAATCAACAGTACTTGGAACTATCAAAACTAGTCTTGGTATATTACAAAAACTTTTTACTTTTTGTAATAAACAGAAACTCAAATTCATGATGACATAATGCTGAAAAGGTATAGAATAAAATGCAAATGTTGTGATATCATACAGATATTCAGTAATCATTATCTTTTTTTAAAGATTTATTTATTCATTTTAGAGAGGGGGAAGGGCAGTGGGAGAGGGAGAGAGAGTCTCAAGCAGAGTGAGGAGTCAGGCGGGACTCGATCCGTGACCCTGATATAATGACCTGAGCTGAAATCAAGAGCCAGACACTTAACCGACTGAGCCACCCAGGCACTCCAAAAGAGTGTTCTTAAAAATGTGGTTAGTGTTGGGTGCCTGGGTGGCTCAGTTGGTTTAGCGACTGCCTTCGGGTCAGGTCATGATCCTGGAGTCCCAGGATCGAGTCCCGTATCAGGCTCCCTGCTGATCAGGGAGTCTGCTTCTCCCTCTGACCCTCCCCCCTCTCATGTGTTCTCTCTCTCTCATTCTCTCTCTCTCAAATAAATAAATAAAATCTTAAAAAAAAAAAAAATGTGGTTAGTGTTGTCATCTGCTGGATGTTTGGGGGGTGGGGAAATGAGAACTGATAAAAGAAAACACAATATTTCTATGGAATGAAAAAAATGAAAGCAATGCTTTTTAAAAAAGTTAATGTGAGGTGAAGCTGCTAACCTTCTGGTTATTCAAAAAGGTAAACCAATCTCCTTCAAGGATCCTTTATATCATATAGAACCTCCTTCAGTGTTTTATGCAGAATATAAGACTTCAAATACAAAAAACATCAGCAGTTCCCCTAGATCGACGATAAATGTTATAGATGAAAGTATATTAAACTCAGACCTTAACAATAGTAGATGATAAATATACAAAAATTCCTCTTAAGGCAATCTTTTTATCTTAATGAGAAGAATTTCCTTACATTTTTAGGTATCACTTGAGCAGTTGTTCCTTTATATGAAAGAATAAGTGATCTTTACCATTAAATTTTTTGATTATATCTTAGATATGTGATAAAGTAGTTTTTTGGTTGTTGTTGCAATATGCTGTAACAGTTCAATACCACCATCTGTATGCCAGTTGCTGAGGTCAAAGGTACTGCTATGCAATATTGGCAACTTGGAAATTAGAGTGAAATATTAGACCTATGAAAACAGACATTTTGGGGCGCCTGGGTGGCTCGGTTGTTAAGTGTCTGCCGTCGGCTCAGGTCATGGTCCCAGGGTCCTGGGATTGAGCCCCACTGAGCGGGGAGCCTGCTTCTCCCTCTCCCACTCCCCCTGCTTGTGTTCCCTCTCTTGCTGTGTCTCTCTCTGTCAAATAAATAAATAAAATCTTTAAAAAAGAAAAAAAAAAAGAAAGAAAAAGAAAACTGACATTTTATCACCAGCAGTAGAGATCATTAGCATCTCTGGGTAGGAATTGAAAGCAGGGACAGGATTTGCTTCATTTTCAAACATATTTTTAATATTAGAAACAACTGATTTTACAAAGGTTAGAGGAATTTGTGGTGTTCCAATCCTTGTACTGAAAGTTACAAAACTCTAGCTTTCAAATTTCTTTCAGTGAATCCTAACTTTTTAAAACAATTGTTTTAAGAGACACAAAAGCAATCAAAGCATCTTTTGGGCTCTTTGAAATTCATTTTGATGGGAGATGGTTTTCCTTTCAAAAGTATGTCATATGTAACTCTGTACAAATATTTCTTTTCCAAAAAAATTACAGAGAAAATTCGAGCAGGTGACCTCTCTGTATAATGATCAGTGTACTCTATTTTTAAAATAGTTTAAGCAGTTTTAGAAGACTACAAAGTGTTCCATTTCTTAAAATTGCTTTGATTCTTAAAAATCAAAGCAATCAAATAGTATTAAGAGACTTGCAAGAGCAACAGAATCACGTCTTGCTCCACATCTATCTATGCTATAGTCACATTGAATGGAGAACAAAGTTCAACTCTCCTCTGTCGGTAATTACCTTATTTTTAATTTAACATGTTTATATTATCTTGATTAATTTTAAACATTACCTGTTAACTTCCTATTATGATATGTAGGATGAATGAGAGGCACCCCAATCACAGGACTTCTTTTGATTATCTATTTAATGTATTGAGTCAAATTATTTTAGGGAAATCAACATTCAACATTTAAATCATGATTATATAAATGTTGCTTTCTGGGTTCCCAACGTTTTAAACTAAGATGCTTTTAATTTTCATAGTTTCTAAGATTATTAATGACTATTTCAAATTTCAAATGCACAAAATGATGAAAATACTTGAGACTTCCATTATTTATGTTGTGACCACACTCCTCCACCCTTCCATCCTTCTGCTCCCATCTACTTGCTGGCTCTCTGAGCCTCCCTGCCTCTGCTTTTCTCTGTTAGATTTCTTGTTCCTGGATTGCACTTCTTCCTCCTTCTTGATGATTATGAAAGCATCACTCCAATGCCAGTCTGATTTTCCTCTTTTACTTCTCTGTTCTGTTTTGTTTTGCTTTTTTTTTTTTTTAACAAGAACCTCTCAGGATTTTTGAAATTCATGGCAATGTGCCTTGGTGTGGGACTAATTTTATTTTGGAGCTAAAAATTTAATTTCTTTAGTTTCATCTTAGCTGTCATGGGTTTCTCTTTTTATTGGTTAGCTATGGGGCCTTCTGGATTATTCTTTTCCTATCTTTAAAAAAAAAAATCATCATTTTTTTCTTAGTTTAACTCTTTGGGAAATTTCCTTGACTTTATCTTATGCTTTTCTTAGATTAAAAAAAAAAATCCTTTTATTTAGAAAATAAAATTGAAACATACAGAAAGGCTGTTGACAGTGGGGGAAAATACAAGGAATACCTCAGGCCTTTTACCTAGACTATCTATAGTTAACATTTGTGTCTTAGCTTTCTTTCTCTATGTCCTTACACACCATGCTGTATCAATCTATATTTTTTTCCTTAGTCATTTGACAATAGGTAGCATATATCATTACCCTTCACCTCTGAATACTTCAGTTTGTGTTCCCTTAGAACAAGGATATTCTCTTACATAATTACAGTAGGGTAATTAGCTTCAGTAAACGTAATATTTATATAATACTTTGATATAATCTACTGCTGGTATTCCAGTTTTATCAACGGAGCTGATCCTTCGTAGTATGCTTTTATTCCAGTGTGGGATATAGTTTAGAATAATGTATTGCATTTCCTTGTGTTAAACAACAAATGGAGGCATATTAAAAATTTGGAGTTTATTTGAAGAAAAATCTGTTCAAATTGGACAGCACCAAACATGAAATGGTTAGGAACACTGCCCCAACAGGACCTCAAGTATAGACATTTGCAGAGAAAAGGGAAAAAAGGCAAAGTAAGGAAATTTTTGATTGGCTATAGCTGAAAGCCTATTGACAGCCCATTGTATCTGATGTTTTGTTGGTTTTTAAGTTTTATTTATCATATTTTTAAGTTTTGATAACGTTTTTGATTATCATAGCACACATGCTTATCACTAATTAGAGTACCCCCCACCCCCCGCCGTTTTTTAACTTCCTATATTGTCTTTTTCTTCTCAGTCCTTTCTGGGTGTTACCATATCAGCCTTAGGTCTCAGTAATGTGGCAGTTTTCCTCAAATGCCTGGCCTTTTGTTCACCATTTGTATAAAGTGCGGTCTTTGAATAGGAGTTGGGGTAATATAATTTGGCTTCTCGTGTTCTGGAAACCAAGCAAGGGAACTGGGTTACAGGTTCCTTGATAAAGTATGTCCACTTCAAATAAAAGCTCTGTCCAAAGTCAAGTGTACCAGGTTTAATTTCTCCAGAGAATAGACTTAGAATTGGGGATTTGGGGTAAGGGATGACAGGAAACGGAGAAGTAATTGCCAGCTGTGGGGGATGAGAGCAACCACTTTAGAATTTTACCTCTTTTCCCCTTTTTAGAGTTGCATCTCACCCCTGCCTTTTATGATGATGATGATGATGATGATGATGATGTTGATGATGATGATGATGATGTTATATTAATCACCATACATTACATCATTAGTTTTTGATGTAGTCACCCCTGCCTTCTAACGCACTCTGTTATTCCAAGAGCTGGGCCTCTGGCAGGTTCTGTGGGTGCTTTGCTGACTTCTCCCAGCACCCTGCACTGTGAGCACATGGGCAGCACTTCCTAAGCTCTGCTACGTCAATCATCATTCCCCTGCTCCCTACCTTTCACCGTGTATTGAAGTGCAGTACAGTGATGAAGGGTATGACTCTGAAGCCAGACTGCCTGGGCTTGCTACTTGCTGACTATGTGATCAGCAAGTTGCCTAATGTTTCTGCACCTAATTTTCTCACCTGTAAACAGGAGTTGATGGGTTACAGGTAGGAAATGAGTTTGAACGGTCCTGCGCACAGCAAGGTTGATGGCAGCTGACACTATTACTGTCCTCTCTCTTCCATTAGTTTCTCCATTTTTCTTCCAAGCTCCTATTTTTTGATCAGCTCCTAGTTGACTTTTGTTTTGTTTTGTTTTTAATGATTTTTGCTGTCTTTTGAGGTTTGGGGCAGGAGAAGAGATTAATAACTGGGGTCAGTTCATCAGGTTTTGGTTTTATCTTAATAAGGCTCTGCCTTATTTTATTTTATTTTATTTTATTTTTTTACTCTGGAATAATTTGTGTGTGTGTGTGTGACGGCTAACCTCTCTTAGCACACTATTCTATTTTATCTTAAGAATTAGAATGACAGCTTTTAAAAAACACCCAGGTTAATTTTAGGACATCATTTTTATATGAAAATTACTCATTTTCTTTTATTTTAGAATTTATATTCTCATTTATTTTAGAATTATATGTGTGAAGTCTCCTAAAATCGTATGTCACTGATTACTGTGATTTTTGAGACATTAGTACTATCTGTACGAGAACATATATACAGGATGATCTAAGGACACATTCCCAATTAATATTATAATATCAAACTTTACATTACCGCCTTCTTATTTTACTATGTATAACCTATTAAACAATAGAGTCCTTATCTTCTGTGCACTGATATGCATGTTATAGAAATTCAGTTATTTAAATATTTATAAAATGAGAGTTGAGAGCAGCACTTTTGAAAAGCAGTTAATAATGAACAGACATCAGGGGAGCTATTGTTATAACAGCAAAGTGCTTTGCAACTCCAATAACTTCAGCGGTGCAGAAGCAGGCCATCAAATTTAATTAAAAGCAGTCAAAAATAAACCGAGAAATTGAACTGTAAAAAGCTATCCTTTGCCAGGAGCTGAAGGCAGAAAGAAAGCCAGGGAGAGCCTTGAAAGTAGTAATGAATTGATAAGCCTTACTGCCTGCAACTTGTAATGCACTCTGTCAGATTTTAGTTTCAGTTAAACTAGATTAATAGGGCAATCGCTGATTCTCTATCTTAAATCCTTCTTCGTCATCCGCCCATTATAGGCTCCCATGATAGATGGAAGCCTGAGTGGGTCAAAATTTCAATTCATTTCTCTGCTCAATCATTTTTTAAATAATGCTGGCATCTACATTTGCTGGACACCAGCATTCTCTGTGATATTTTAAAAGCAAAAATAAATTTAGTGACTGACAGGCTGCAGCCTTCATTTCCAAAGAGGCTTAATTCCTTTTTATTCAACAGAGCTAGAAATCCCCTGGAACGTGAGCGATTGACATCTCTTTCTACCACTAGGGGCTATCATAGTGAAGTGAATGATAAAGAGAAGATTATAAATTTATTGTTGCTTTAAATGCTCAGATTAACGTGAATCTGCAGAAACAGTACCGCAAGGACAAAAACAATTTGCCCTCGATCATTTTATTTCTTATAATAATGTTCTTTAATGAAGCTAAAGCCTTCCTGCTGTGACCTTATTATGTTTTTCAACATCAGTGAGAAATAAATTCCTCCGAATTGTAAGAGAGCTCATGAAACAGCAGGGATATTGAAATAGAGGATCAATTACTTTTTTGCAGTAATTTTGAACTTGAAATAGCTATAGCACAGCCTCTGTAGACAAGAAGACAAACCAGCTTATTGAAAAGCCATGTGCAAATTATACAGATCACCAAATGCTGAGATAGGCAAACTGTTCTTTTCTACTACCTTTCAACATGATTACAACACGCCTTTAAAGTGCAAGCACTCCAGATTACGTTGCAGAAGAAACAAACAAAGACTGAAAATAGAATTTGTCACCAATTAAATGTAAAATTTTGAAATATATTTAAGAATCCTTCAGAAAATTGATAACATCACAGTTTACGGGTTAAACCTTACTCATTTTAACCTGAAGAAAGGATCTTTGAGTACAGTGGGAACTTAGAGGTCCAGATGAGGATGGAAACAGCCAAGGGTGTAGAGCTTATAAATGTAACAGATTGTTGCTTTTAGGAAATATTGTAATTTGTGAAGTCCTTCCATATTCATTATGCCATTCAATCCTGGCAGCGATCCTTATAAGCTCAAAAGGGGAATGATACCTTACAAAGGTGGCAGTAAGGAAGCCTGAGGCTCAGACAGGTGAAAAGATTAGCGCCAGGTCATGGCACCTACCTTACTTGGGGCTGGCACCTGCACCTAAGTGATGGAGCAGTACTCTCTCTTTTTAGTTTTTGCAAGAACTCCCAACTTTGAAAATGCAAATCATTTAGCTGTAATAAAGTCAGTGTTACCAGAGTATATAATTTCCATTTCCATCTGCTGCATTCAGGCAGGAACTTCTCATTTGTGCTGATAAGGGAGACGCATGGATCAATGGGCCTTTAGAGAATGGAAGTGCTAAGTGTACTTTATCTGAATAACTGTCCTGCAGCACATGCCGGACTCCACAGCAGGCTACAGGGTGGGATTCTGAGATGGCTGGTAAGGGGGCTGAGACCCTTCTTCAGAAAAGGGTGTGTGAGTTGAAAGCCACATTTATTGCTGGACAGGGACTTTCCTGCCTGAAGGGAGATCGGGGTGGGGCTTGGGCAAGACCCTCAATCATCCTGGTCAATGAGATTGACGTAGAGAGATTGAGGGTCAAGGTGATAAAGTCTTGAAGCTACTTAGAAGGAAGAGAAATGAACTTTCAAGACTGGGATCATGAGAAAATGGAAGAGGTGGAAATAAGGAGATTGGAGAAGTAAGAAAAAAGTGCTATGATATCAGTGTGAGGAGCAAAGTACTGAGAAATTAGGAGGAAAATATAGCTAGAATTCAAATTAGCTCGTTCATATTTTATATTTTTTTATAAATCAAATATTGCCATTGACTTGGGTATTTTAGCTTTCTTAAAAGCTGGTTTTAGTTGCATCACATGTGTCAATAAAAGGCTGCCAGATAATAGTCTACCTCCTCGACATTAAGATTGGGATCAATAAGTATGATAATAAAAATGGCATTCATTGAGGTGTGACTATGTGCCAGACACTCTTCTAAGAACTCTACATGTATTATATTGTAAACACTATAAGTATATTAAGTATTACTCCTATTTTAAATATCAAGGGGCCCCTGGGTGGCTCAGTCGATTAAGCATCCGACTCTTGGTTTTGGCTTCACCTCAGGTCCTGATCTCTTGGGTCGTGAGATCAAGGCCTCCATTGGGCTCCACACTCAGCAGGGAGTTGGCTTGAAGAGACTCTCCCTCGGGCCCTCCTCCATTCTCAGATAAATAAATAAATCTTTAAAATAAATAAATAATTATCAAGACAATAGTAGGGGCGCCTGGGTGGCTCAGTTGGTTAAGCGACTGCCTTCAGCTCAGGTCATGATCCTGGAGTCCCGGGATCTAGTCCCGCATCGGGCTCCCTGCTCAGCAGGGAGTCTGCTTCTCCCTCTGACCCTCCTCCCTCTCATGCTGTCTCTCATTCTCTCTCTCTCAAATAAATAAATAAAAAATCTTAAAAAAATAATAAAAAATAAAATTCTTAAAAAAAAAAATAAGACAATAGTATACAGCAATTTTACCTTACCTAATTAGAAACTGTGAAAGTAGGGGTGCCTGGGTGGCTCAGTTAGTTGAGGGTCTGATTCTTGATCTCAGCTTGGGTCTTGATCTCAGGGTTGTGAGTTCAAGCCTCGTGCTGGGTTTCACACTGGGTGTGGAGCCTACTTAAGAAAAACTGCAAAGCTGTTAAGTGGTAAAGTCAGGAACTTTTAGCTCTATAGCCCTTAGCACTTTTAAAGTCATTCCCTTAAAGGAAATAATAATGAATCTCCTTATTTGGACAGTTTTATTTATTTGAATTTTAAAAATAACATTTGGCAAGCTCACAAATTTATTTGAATTTCCAACTAGAATGATATTAATTGAATATGCCCAGAATATTTTGGAACAAAGCCCATTCTGCTCTTTGAGATAATGTGAAGAAAACAAAATTTACATTTTTATATTATGGTAATTTCCATATGAAATGCCAAATATATCCAATAGCACTCTATGACCTTGTATAAGAATGGTTGCCATGATGTACAGAGATATAGTACAAAAGGCTTTATTGTACATGTTTAAGCATGGACTTCAGTCACAACCACCTATTAGAATGTGGTATTTGAGCATAACAGAATCTGATATAAACTATCCTGTTACTGAGAACTTCATATCTGTCAACTATGTGTCTGTGTGTTTGCATACATATAGTTGACTTACGTTCCAATATGTGAATTTGCCTACTTACTAAAATGTACTGGTGACCCTAAAGTCAATGCTCAAGGACTTTCCATGGTCATTCAAGGACATGCAAAGAGCAGTGAAAATCTGAGTCACCCTGCACAATTTCCCACCTCAGCTGGAACAGGTGATGCTCTGCTGTTTTGTTTATATTTATAAACAAGTGTCCATTTTACAATCTACCTAGTGCTATGATTCCTTTTTGTTAGATTTTATAGTGTGTTCACTGTTTAAAAATAGCCCCCAAGTGTAGTGCTGAAGTCCTGTCAGTGTTCCTATCTTAAGTTCCAAGATAACTGAGATTGGCCTTATGGAGAAGGTACATGTGAAAAATGAGCTTCATGCAGGCATGAATCAGAGTGCTGCCAGCTATATATTCAATGTTAGTGCATTAACAATGTATAGGAAATAAGGTATCTTTAAACAGAAACACACTTAAAATCAGGTTATGTCTTGAATGGTTGAAAATGTGACTGAAGCTGGCAGGAACCTAATCCTATATTTGCCCTAGGAGCAGTGGTTCGGTACTCACCAATTTATTACTCCCTGTGACTTCATAGAACCTAACTCATGTGAATAACAATTGTATATCTTATCTCTATCCTGGTCAAAACAGAACATCTCATTCCAATCCTTTCCAATTCCTATATCTTTCCAAGATTCTTCCAAATTATTTCTGTCATGAAGTCAAAGACTGACTCTATTTACTCTATGGAATCTCATAAATTTACTTGCTGGAAGAATGTACACTTAAAATGATGGTGTCATCTTCAAAATATTTCCACTTAAATTATATAATAATCCTGATATCTGTGCAGCAAGAACTGTGAATGGGTCAAATGGGAGTCATTTCTCACAAAACTAACTTCTTGATGTATGATCAACACTGAAATTAAGAAGAAAGGGGGGGAGAAGGAGGAAAAATAATTGTTAGATAAGACCCAGAAGAAATGATAGTGAATGAAATCCAAGATGTGTGTATAGAAGTTGGCCCCAGAAAGCAAGAAAGCATATTTCTGAAGACAGAAAGGGAGAGACAAAAATGAAGGAAGGGATAGGAAATGATACAGAAAACAAACAAACAAAACCTTGAGAGGGAGAAAACCTACAGGTGGTTAGATTTAATGATTTTTAATTTTCAAAAATAAAAGATGGGCAAAGTCATCTGCAGATGTGCTACTTATTGGACACCTTAATATACAAAGACTTGCTTGGAACTGGAAACTCAGCAAAGGTGAATTAAACACATTGCATACCTTCATGAGACTATGATCTCATGTGAGATAAAAGAAATTATACAAACCATTGTATCATGTCACACATTAGACTATATGCCTAAGAAAATACAAATAAAAGGCTATAAGGACTTTTCTGAAAATAAAAGGAAATGTCTTTTTATAGTTCCAAAGCTCATAAGTGAGTTATCCTTAAAAAGCATGTAAATGAAAGTGTATGTTCAGAAAGCTAACTCCTTTGTGATGGCTTATTATATGATATCTTAAAACTTGAGAACAGTGAAATGTTTGTGCATCTTTTGTATTATTTGTAAATGCTCTGTAATTATAAAAAGCTGATGAATTTTGTGGATTGTAATGAGATGGGGGACAAGACATTGAGCTATATGAAAATTACTTAGAAAACCACATGGGCTGCCAAGATTGTTTTCCTACTTGTAGGTCTATTCTTTGCAACTCATTATAGTGTGTTTTACCTTAACATATATATATATACAAATCAAACCTACTGGCATTATTTCAAAATAATTTATTTTAAAACAATATATTGTATTACTGCTTTTATTAACTCTCTTTTTAAATATATCATTTTGGAAAAAATGGAAGGTACAAATACGTGATAACATATATAAAAATACTTCTGTTAGTACTTAGATAACTATGAATAACAGATTATATTTGGATGTTTTCTTTATGTGTATGTATGTAAATATGTATAGGTTTTCATATCATCCATCATCCTTGCATTTAATATTTTTGGGAAGCTTACTAAGCATTACTTCACTTAATTGTTTAGTTATCCCCACTTTATAGATGATAAAAATTAGGCTTAGAAAGGCTAGATAATTTGTTTAAGGCCCTGTGACTATCACTGTGGCATAGCCTAGATTTAAACCTCATGCTACCTGAAACTCATTATCTTAACACAATATAGGCTGCCATACTGTATTGTAAGCTGTTCTTTCAATGATAGTATATTGTGAACATATTTTTGTCTTTTACAGTTTATAAAAGACACCGTTCTTAATGATTTTATAAAAATCCATTGTATCAGTTCACTGAATTTTTTTCTTTTTTTTTTTTAATTTAAATTCCAGTATAGTTAAAATACAGTGTAATATTACTTTCAGGTATACAATATAGTGATTCAGCACTTCCATACATACACCTGGTGTTCATCACAAGTGTATTCCTTAAATTTTTAAGAAGTCCCATTATTAAGTATCTCTGTTGTTTCTAATTTTTATTTATTGAAACCAGTGTTCTAATAAATATGCCCAAGTGCCTCAGAATAAATCCCATGAAGTAGAAGTGGAATTACTAGATGAAAGTCTATGTACCTTTTACCCTGTAAAATTGCCCTCCAGGCAACCATGTTGGTTTATGGTAAACTAGAAGTCCATAGAAGTGTCCCTCTCCTCACACCCTTGCCGGCTCTGGGCATAGGTTTCTTTTAAATCTCCAACAATTATATACAATTGCATTTAAAAAATTATTTTAAGCTGTGTAACTCTAAAATTTCAAGTGCTTTCAGAGAAATTATATAGGCTGAGGGAAGAATTCCTGAAAATACCATTTCAGAATGAGACCTAACCACTTTTTAGAGATTGATTTTTCACCAGCATGGCAATAAATCCAAGCATTTCAGAATAAATAATTTTTATTTCCACTTATTTGTAGTTCACACTAACAACACTGCATGACTCTGGCTTACTAAGTGAATGCCCACTCTCTTCATTTAAAGTTAATGAAGTTAGATTGATTCAATTAAAAGATATCAATCATTGCCTATGATTTATAATTCCATAAGATTTTTCCTTTTATTTTTCACTTAAATGATGCCTTTTCAATGCCAGAATATAGAAGGGAGTAGTAAAAACATTTAGAATTGACTTAGATTCTAAAATAAATCGAACTGTTCCAGTAATATTTTGAATCTGAAAAACAGAGCAACAGAGAATTAATGAAATAGTTAGCATTACTGAATGAAACAGGGCTGAATCAACCGTGGCTTCCAGAGAACATGCATTTCCAAAAGGGAGAATCCAGAATGTATTGATTCTCATGTTTGCATGGTCTTGGTAATTTTAATGTTGCTACTTGCCATTATTGGGAAAGTCTGTTCTCTTCCATCTAATTTGTAACATTAGTCAAATGTTGCTTTCATTATTTGGACTATATGATTGATATGCTGGGCATGAAGAGCACAGTTATCTTTAATTCCATTCCCTTTTAGGCAGAGAGAATATAGACTGACAACAATTTAATCCAAGAACAAAACTGTCCCAGAAATATATAGTCTCATAAGTCTTCCTCAAATGTTCTATTGTGAAGGAAAATATGAGTGAGGAAATGCTGCAAGAAATTGTCTCATCAGTTTCTCTGGATATTGTGTATTGCATGTTTAATGAAGCCTGAACTATATTTGGAATCATGACATATATATAGACATTTAACATTACAACTATCCTATTGACATCCTTACCACATTTTTCTTTATTTTATTTTTTTTAAAGATTTTGATTTATTTATTTAACAGAGATAGAGAGAGAGCACAAGTAGGAAGAGCGGAAGGCAGAGGGAGAAGGAGAAGCAGGCCAAGCAGGGAGCCCGATGTGGGGCTTGATCCCAGGACCCTGGGATCATGACCTGAGCTGAAGGCAGACGCTTAACGACTGAGCCACCCAGGCACCCTGTCATTTTTCTTTATTTTAAACTATAAAAGTGTACTTGATTATTTTCTACATAACAAAACTGTACTTTTTGTGAAGCCCAATGGGATTAATTTCTCTCAAACCTCAACGCCAGATGGCACTGCATTTCCTGTGAGAAACATGTTTTTAAGTTATGGATGCCACATATCACGTAATTGATCCTGTTTTTGAGTAGGCTGCTAGGATGCCCAAACGTAACAATGGTTCCAAAAAATCCAAGACCTTACGATATGGGTGGGAAGTATTAACCTCAAGTTGTATTTTTTCTCTCCTACTCTTTTTGCTTTGGTTATTTTTATGCCTGGCTTATATTTCTTTCTAGGGATTGTCAAGTCCCATTGAAATTTATTGGGATGTGAGTGATTTTAAAACAAATTAAATAATTGTCTTATTTGAATATTGAGCATATGAAGCTAACATTTTTTTTTAATATTTTATTTATTTATTTGACAGAGAGACACAGTGAGAGAGGGAACACAAGCAGGGTGAGTGGGAGAGGGAGAAGCAGACTCCCTGCTGAGCGGGGAGCCTGATGCGGGGCTCGATCCCAGGACCCTGGGATCATGACCTGAGCCGAAGGCAGACACTTAACCAACTGAGCCACTCAGGTGCCCCTGAAGCTAACATTTTTATAACTGAATAGTTTGCTAGCTAGAAGAAGGGTGAGGGAAAGTAAGGATATATATTTAGAAAACAACATAAAAACAGTAACCATGTAAATAGAAAAGGGCATGGAAATTGAAAACAAAAGCAAATACAAAATCAGATTTGCTGCTTGAGGCATATATGTCGTCCCAAAAGGGGAAGGGTAGAATAGAAGGAGAGGGAAATTTGGTTGTTTTTAAACAGGAAGTAAGAGTCACAATTGAAATGAAAAGACCAGGGAATTCTAGTGGCCAGCCTCTGTGAAGACCAGTCAGGAAAGAATGTTACTTGACTAAATTATTCCAGATCTCGTTTCCTGAAGAAATGCTCTTGATGGCCAACAGGTCACTTAAAAAGCCTCCTACATTTGGACCTGTAGGGATGGAAACAGGGATGAGGGACACACAAAATAAGGTGGGCAACAGAATTTAATGTTGTAATTGGTGGGCTTATAGTAAAATATATTAGCCACTTAGAATGTCTATTCCAGGACAGATTAGACAGGGTGGTGGAGTGAAAACTATTTTCCCTAAATTCCTCCATAGTAATGGGTATGATTGTCTTTTACTTCTTCGTGCTTCTCCTGGAGCTACTCCCAATCCATCTTAGAACAGGAGCTTTTGCAGAGACAAGAGATATGTAGACTCCTGGCTCCATCCTTGTAAAATGATATGGCATGATGCAACCAACTGAATACTCCTTCAACTGCTGAATCTTAAAAATAGAATAAGAGATGGAACAGAGGAATTATTCAAGGCTATATTCTATACTTGCCAGTGGAAGCATGTGGTCTAGAGGAAAAAAAAACTATTTTTTTTTTTTAGCCTGATAAAAGTTTTTTTTTTTTTTTTTTTTTTTTATGGTGATTGTCACTCCTTTTTGAACATTTTTAGTCACTTAACCTCTTTTAACATCACTTTCCCCATCTATAGAATGGCATAAATGAAACATTTGGGAAGCATCAAACACAATGCTTAACAAAGAGTGTCCTTAAAAAAACAAACAAAAAACACGTTAATTTCTTCTAACTCCAGTTCTAAATTCCCCCCCACACACCAGATTTGAGAGTGTGTGCACGGGGCAGGTGGGAGGGGCAGAGGGAGAGAGAGAGAATCCTAAGCAGGCTTCACACCCAGTGCATCAGAGACCCACACAATGCTCGACCTCACCACTGTGAGATCATGACCTGAGCCGAAATCAAGAGTTGGACAGTTAACCAACTGAGCCACCCAGGTGCCGCAGCTTAACCAGATTTCCTAATTGGCTTTTCTTTAAGAAAGCATTGCATTGGGGCACCTGGGTGGCTCAGTCGTTAAGCGCCTGCCTTCGGCTCAGGTCGTGATCTCAGGGTCGTGGGATCGAGCCCCGCATCGGGCTGCCTGCTCAGCGGGAAGCCTGCTTCTCCCTCACCCACTCCCCCTGCTTGTGTTCCCTCTCTCGCTATGTCTCTCTGTGTCAAATAAATAAATAAAATCTTTAAAAAAAAAAAAAAAGAAAGCATTGCATTTAGGGAGATAAGCCTACAATCCCATAATCCTAGTACTCCCCAAATGGAATTACATGGATAACATATTCACTTAGAAATTTAGGGGAATGCATTATTAGGACAGATTCCCAAGGCTTAACAAGTTCCCTGGTGTAAGCTAAGAATGTGATTTGGAACTGCTGATTCAGTGAACGACATTCTAAGAGTGAACAGAGCTAACGCTTTTACAGTAAAATTTCTTAGAACACACATTTAACAATCTTATCTACTCTGTAAAAGTTGAAAATTGACCAACCCCTGCTTTTGTAATTGGTTTTCCCTCTCTCTTTTAATGTCTCCTTCTTTGTCTTCCTCACTCAACTTACTCCTCCATCCCCCCCGAGTTTCTCTCCTGTGCTCTCATTCAGCATTTTCATCTACCTTCCCATCTTCAACTCTGGTCCCAAGTAGTTAGATTTTTGTTTTTTTCAACTCTTCTCCTAAAATCCAATCTTTATCTCCTACTCTCTGTTTTGCAGTATTTTCTTCATTCCTACCATCTCAACTTAACAGTGAAACATTAAATTCCTCAAGGAGCTCCTTATTGTACATCAGCAAAGCAAGGGCCTGAAACTGTTGGGGACAGAACTTGAAGCCATAAGTAGGTAAAGGCCATCTACAAGGGTTGCTTACTACAGATCCAGACCAGCATTACTCCACTGCCAGGCCTGATAGCCAAGCACATTTAACTCTATAAATTGTTGAAAATTGAAAGGAAGTTATGAAGAAAAAAAAATATAACTTTGTTTTTCTTTTTAAAAATATCATCCTATTCATTATTTTCTTTAAATATTTAAGTAACTTGGTGCATATTTTGAAAAAATCCCAAGAGGAAAGAATGGTATAGAAGGGAAAGTTAGTTTTCTTCCCACTTTGCTCTCATTACCTCAATTCTACTCTCTGAGGGAAACAGGTTTTCCAGGTTCCTACACATCCTTTTAAGGTATCTATATAAAGCACATGTGTATAAAGGCACACTTTTTAAAAGTTATAACTGTTGCATTTTGTGCATGTTGTTTTACATCTATAACTGTGTCTTAGAGAAAAAAATTATGTATTGACACTTTATGTGGTTTTAAAATAATAGAATAGCTGCAGTTAACATTTGAAAATTGTGACTTTGTGTCAGGCACGGGCTAAGTCCTATATATTACTTAATTCTTATAACTCTTCTAAAAAAGTACCATTATTACCTCCTTCCTATAAATGAGCAGACAGACCCTGAAGAAATGAAACAAGCTGTGAAAACTCACCCAGCTAGTAAGCCAGACAGCTGGATTCCAGAGCCCACTCTGGTGTCCATCATTGCCCAACTTCACAGGAACCCTGGCCTGAGCAGGCTGGGAGGGGGATGGAGTGAAAAGTTGTTGAATTAGCTAAAGACAATCTTTAGTATTAACTGTACAAATTGATGTATAACAAATAGAGAACTTTCAAAGAAGGGAAATGTATAAATTAGCTGAGTATTTTTGACTGAAAAAGGCTTCGTAGGGGCTTTCACGCAGATCTGGAACACTTCGTTTTTTTAATTGTTGTTTTATATTATATTTTAGCTTTTTTGATGGTGATATCATAACTGGAATAAGTTGGAACAGCAGGAGGCTGAGACAGTGATGGGAGAGAAAATACATTCTCACTCACCAAAGAGACGGGTACCAAGTGGGAAGATATAAAAAGGACTCTAGAGTTAATTAAGAATTCCAAGAAAGCTCATTAGCTTGTTCTTAATGGTGAACAGCTTTTGTAGAGTGGGCATCCATGGAAGGAGCAGGCCCACATGATGTTCAGTTGCAAGGTCCTGCATGTTACAAAGCAGAGAATCAGTTCAGGGGAAGAGAAAATACAATGCAGCAGAAAAGACAAAAATTAGCTACTGATTGTAAATTGCCAAAGTATAGAAAATCAAAATCCAACTTTCTGTTCTCTCTCTTCAAATTGTTTATCATGTATCATAGAAGTAAATTTAAAAATCTTTGCTATATCAGAATTAAAAAAAATTTAAATTTAAATTCAATTAGCCAACATATATTACATCATTAGTTTTAGATGCAGAGTTCAGTAATTCATCAGTTGCATATATCATCATATCACGTGCCCTCCTTAATGCCCATCACCCAATTACCCCATCCCCTTACCTACCTCCCCTCCAGCAACCCTCAGTTTGTTTTCCTATAGTTAAGAGTCTCCCATGGTTTGTCTCCCTCTCTGATGACTTCCCATTCAGTTTTATCTCCCTTCCCCTATGATCCTCTGTGCTGTTTCTTCTTATATTCCACATGTGAGTGAAACCATATGACAACTGTCTTTCTCTGACTGACTTATTTCACCCAGCATAATACTGTCTAGTTACATCCACATCAATGTAAATGATCAGATTTCATCCTTTCTGATGGCTGAGTAAAATTCCATTCCATTATTCCAATATTCCATATATATATATGGAATGCATATATATATATCACATCTTCTCAGCTTTTCCATAGTTTGGCTATTGTGGGCATTGCTGCTATAAACTTTGGGGTGCAGGTGCCCCTTTGGATCACTACCTTTGTATCTTTGGGTAAATACCTAGTAGTACAATTGCTGGGTCATAGTGTAGCTCTATTTTTAACTTCTTGAGGAACTTCCATAATGTTTTCCAGAGTCACTGCACCAGCTTGTGTTCCCACCAACAGTGTAAGAGGGTTCCCCTTTCTCCGCATCTTCGCCAACATCTGTCATTTCCTGACTTGTTAATTTTAGCCATTCTGACTGGTGTAAGGTGGTATCTCATTGTGGTTTTAATTTGTAATTCCCTGATGCCAAGTGATGTGGAACATTTTTTCCTGTGTCTATTGGCCATTTGTATGTCTTCTTTGGAGAAATGTCTGTTCATGTCTTCTGCCCATTTCTTGACTGGGCTTTTTGGTTTTTGAGTGTTGAGTTTGATAAGTTCTTTATAGATCTTGGATACTAGCTGTTTATCTGATATGTCATTTGCAATTATCTTCTTCCATTCCATAGGTTGCCTTTAGTTTTGTTGACTGTTTCCTTTGCTGCGCAAAACTTTATCTTGATGAAGTCCCAATCATTCATTTGTGTCTTTGTTTCCCCCCTTGCCTTTGGAGACATGTCTAGCAAGAATTTGCTGCAGCTGAGGTCAAAGAGGTGGCTGCCTGTGTTCTCCTCTAGGATTTTGATGGATTCCTGTCTCACATTGAGGTCTTTCATCCATTTTGAGTTTCTCTTTGTGTATGGTGTGAGAGATGGTCCAGTTTCATTCTTTTGCAATTGGCTGTCCAATTTTCTCAACATTATTTGTAGAAGAGACTGTCTTTTCTCCATTGGATATTCTTTCCTAATTTGTCAAAATATCTGGGTTCTTTATTCTGTTCCATTGATCTATGTATCTGTTTTTGTGCCAGTACCTTACTGTCCTGATGATTACAGCTTTGTAATAGAGCCTGAAGTCTGGAATTGTGATGTCACCAGATTTGTTTTTGTTTTTGTTTTTTTTTTTTCAACATTCCTTTGGCTATTTGGGGTCTTTTCTGGTTCCATATAAATTTTAGGATTATTTGTTCTAGCTCTGTGAAATATGTTGATGGTATTTTGATAGGGAATGCATTGAATGTGTAGATTGCTCTGGGTAGCATAGACGTTTAGCAATATTTGTTCTTCTGACCCATGAGCATGGAATGTTTTTCCATTTCTTTGTGTCTTCCTCAAAAGAGTTCTGTAGTGTTTAGAGTATAGATCCTTTACCTCTTTGGCTAGGTTTATTCCTAAGTATCTTAGGGATTTTGGTGCAGTTGTAAATGGGATCAATTCCTTAATTTCTATTTCTACTGTCTCATTGTTAGTGTACAGAAATGCAACTGATTTCTGTGTGTTGATTATATATCTTTCCATGTTGCTGAATTCCTATATGAGTTCTAGCAATTCTGGGGTGGAGTCTTTTGGGTTTTCCACATAAAGTATCATGTCTTCTGTGAAGAGTGAGACTTTGACTTCTTTGCCAATCTGAATGCCTTTAATTTCTTTTCGTTGTCTGATTGCTGAGGCCAGGACTTCTAGTACTATGTTGAATAGCAGTGGTGATAGTGGACATCCCTGCCGTGTTCCTGACCTTAGGGGGAAAGCTCTCAGTTTTTTCCCATTGAGAGTGATATTCGCTGTGGGCTTCTTGTATATGGCTTTTAGGATATTGAGGTATGTTCCCTCTATCCCCTCTATCCCTACACTGTGGAGAGTTTTAATCAAGAAAGCATGCTGTAGGGGCGCCTGGGTGGCTCAGCGGTTAAACTTCTCCCTTCCGCTCAGGTTGTAATCAGTCCACATCAGGCTCTCTGCTCAGTGGGTGCCTGCTTCTTTCTCTCCCTCTGCTTGCCTCTCTGCCTACTTTGCTCTCTCTCTCACTGTCAAATAAATAAATAAAATCTTATATATATAAAAAGGACACCAGATCCCAAAATTGTAAAGAAAAACTTTATATATATATATATATATATATATATATATATATACACAAAAATAAAATTGAATACAATGAAAGGACAAAAATGAAAAAAATATATATATAATGTAATGTAAAATGAAAGTTAAAAAAAGTCTTAAAAAAAGTTGATAAAATAGGAAAAAACCAGTTGAAAAGGAAAAAAAGAAAAAAAGAAAAAGGGAATTTTAAATTGAAAGACTAGGAATCATGAGAAAAAACCTTGAATTCTATATACTATTTTCCTGTAGCTCTGGAGTTTTGCAGTTCTGTGAGATTGGTAAATTCGGTATTAGCCAGGTGTTCCTGCCTATCTTCTGGGGGAGGGGCCTGTTGTGATGATTCTCAGGTGTCTTTGCCCTGGGCGGAATTGCACAGCCCTTGTGCGGGGGCTGGGCTCAGTGTAAGCTGCTTCGGGTTGTTGTATGTGGCTTTTGTTGCCTAAAGGTTTCCACGCCACTTTAGAGGCTGAAAATAAAAATGGCGCTGCCCCAATTTCCAGATCTGCAGCTGAAAGATCGGGGCCCTCACTCTTCAGGGGGCCCTCACTCTTCAGTGTGCCCTCAGGGAAAAGTAGTCAATCACTTTTGTCTCCCTGGTTTCCCTCCACACTCTGTGTTCACCCAACCTATGACCAAGCATTTTTATCTGAGGCACGTGACCCCATTTCGAGTCTCAAAACTCTGCAGACCCCTGAGTTGTGCCCCCACTCCGCTCCTCCCGGGGGAAGGAGGAGGGTCTTGCTGTGGTTCTTCCTCTTGCTGGGCCCCTGCTCAGAGAGCAATCACCCAGTTGTGCCCCAGTTCACGGTTTATGGTAACACCAAGCTGAGAGCCTACTCCTGGACTTGCTGATTGAAGCCAGCTTCCCTGCTCCAGTTCTTGGGAACTCTGCCACACTCAGACACTCCTGTTCTTTCTATGACCCTGGAGATCCTGAGACCATACTGTCTCACCTAGGATTCTGCCCCCCTCGCCACCTGAGCACCTTTCTGGCAGGGACGTCCCTCACTGGTGCAGACTTCTACAAGTTCCAATTTTGTAATCCCCTGCTATATCACTTTCTGGTAGCTGGCTTATGGAGGCTCCCTCCCCACCTCCGTGGTTTATCTTCCCATATATCCCCTCAGATTCACTCTTCTGCCCCTCCTACCTTGAAAAAGTGGTCGATTTTCTATTTGTAGAACTGCAGCAATTCTTTTCTTAGATCTCAGGTTGAATTCACAGGTGTTCAGAATGATTCAATAGCTATCTAGCTGAATTCAAGGGACCAGATGAAATGAGAGTCCCCTACTCCTCCACCATCTTCCCTCCTCCTAGCAAAAATTTTTATAGATAAAACACGAAATAGGTTTTTCTCTGCCGTCTTGGGAGCCACAACTGGGGAATTCTAACCTTTTGACCTAAGTAGCCAGTCCCTTAGTGCCATCTGGTGGCCTCTATTGTAATTTCAGGCATAGACCTTCCCAAAATAATCTCTGTAAAAAGATGTGCTTTTGAAAACAAACTTACAGATGAATGGATAAAGAAGATCTGGTATATATATACAATGGAATATTATGCAGCCATCAAAAGGAATGAGATCTTGCCATTTGCAATGATGTCGATGGAACTGGAAGGTGTTATGCTGAGCGAAATAAGTCAATCAGAGAAAGATGTATCATATGACCTCACTGATATGAGGAATTCTTAATCTCAGGAAACAAACTGAGGGTTGCTGGAGTGGGGGTTGGGGTGGGAGGGATGGGGTGGCTGGGTGATAGACACTGGAGAGGGTATGTGCTCTGGTAAGCGCTGTGAAGTGTTCAAGACTGTTGAATCACAGACCTGTACCTCTGAAACAAATAATGCAATATATGTTAAGAAAAAAAAAAAAAAGGAAGATAGCAGGAGGGGAAGAATGAAAGGGGGGAGATCAGAGGGGGAGATGAACCATGAGAGACGATAGACTCTGAAAAACAAACTGAGGGTTCTAGAGGGGAGGGGGGGTGGGAGGATGGGTTAGCCTGGTGATGGGTATTAAAGAGGGCACGTTCTGCATGGAGCACTGGGTGTTATGCACAAACAATGAATCATGGAACACTGTATCAAAAACTAATGATGTAATGTATGGGGATTAACATAACAATAACAAAATTTTAAAAAAAGAAAACAAACCTACAAAGTAATGAAACAATGACAAAGGCTGCAAATAGGTACGGCAGTGCAGGTGGAGATTAGTGATTGTGGGATTAGCCAATATTCCACGGGTGGCTGATGGTCCCCGTGACCTATATGAATTCCAGCTTTTAAAAGGAATGAGTTGCTCTGGATACTTTTCTTAAAAGGCAAATGTTTTCATAAGCATAAAGATTATGGGGTAAAAGGAGAGTCAAATTGAGCAAAGCCAGGTTGTGTATTATTTTTCCAGTGCCTTGGGAGTATGAATAACATCATCTTTTGTTTAACTTTTAATTTCCTAATGTGACATACGTAACATGAATTTGGAATAGAAGTAATGAAATTATCTAGGAACTTATTTACAAATAGAAATATCTAGACCATGTTCTGTGCCTTATAAACAGGAGCACTGGCCAAAGGTGAAGCAGCACCCTATCAATGTTTGGGATGCTTGAAAGCAATCATGAGTGAGGGACTCCAGAATACTAGAAAATACCTCTTCAGTAGGATTAGATATGGAGTTCAGATAGGGCCAGGAAACAAGTGAAAGCAGAATGGACTGATGGATTTGGAAACGGACAGACTATTATGACATTGAAGATGCAGGCTCACAGGCATGAGAAAGGCAGCAGGGTTAACAGAGCCTTTCAAAGGAGAATTTGAAAGATTCAACATTTTGGAAGAGAATTTCTTAGTAATTCAATCCCAGGCATGGCCACATTTAAGAGTTGATGAGAGAGGGAGCCTGGGTGGCTCAGTCAGTTAAGCGACTGCCTTCGGCTCAGGTCATGATCCCAGGGTCCTGGGATCGAGTCCCGCATGGGGCTCCCTGCTCTGCGGGGAGCCTGCTTCTCCCTCTCCCACTCCCCCTGCTTGTGTTCCCTCTCTCACTGTGTCTCTCTCTGTCAAATAAATAAATAAAATCTTTAAAAAAAAAAAAGAAAAAAAGGTTAAAAAAAAAAGAGTTGATGAGAGAGACAAAATAAAAATAACATTTAATCGCTAGTATCATTCTAAACAGTTTTGCATACCTTTATCTCCTTTGATCTTTGCAGAAAGTCTCTGATATGTGTAGCAATATCCCTATTTTATAAATGAAAGTACTTAGGCTCAAAGAAGAAGACAAACCTGTCTAAGGTTACATAAAGTCCCTGGTATTTCTACCACATTTCAGGCTGAAACTACAGTTTAGCGAGGTTCTCAGGATGGATGGTAAAGTAAATGTTCAAGTATATCTGGTAATACTAGCATATCTTAGGTCTCCAACTGATATTAATGAAGAAATGCTAAAGCAGACAAATATAACTGCTTTCAAATTAAAGGGGCAGGCTGGGGATGCCTGGGTGGCTCAGTCGGTTAAGCGTCTGCCTTTGGCTGGGGACATGATCCTGGGGTCCTGGGATCGAGTTCCTTGACGGGCTCCTTGCTCAGAGGGGAGCCTGCTTCTCCCTCTGCCTCTGCCACTCCCCCTGCTTGTGCGAGTTCTCCGCTCTCTCTCTGTTAAATAAACAAATGGAGTCTTAAAAAATAAAAAAAAATAAAAAAACAAATGGGCAGGCTGACGTTAACCATGAGATAATATGCTGTGAACAAGTTAAGCAATATTTGAAAATATGTCCTGAATTAAGAACAAAGCTTCTGCTTTTCTTATATAACTGTCTTTCAATATGTGTGAGTCTGATAAATTAAGATAAATGTGATATTCTGGTATTGAACTCTAAACCTCAAATATTAAAAACAACTTACTTTATGAAAGAAAAATTGTAGTAGTATTTCTCAAAATCTGTGCCACAGAATGCAAACAAATGTTAATAAGTTTTTTGTGGCAAAATGGTTGTTTGTATTTTGATTCTAGTTGGTAAATTGATTTGGGGAATTTTCCTCCCTTTCCTCCCTATAGAGTTTCACAGTTTACACTTCTGGTAAGCCCTCTGAGGGGTCCATGTTAGCAAATTTGTTGGAGTTGTTTAATCTATCATTGTCCAACCTTTTTGACTTTAAAATACTCCCCCGCCAGCCCTGCAAAGCATATAACATTAATTTATCAGCATTATTTTATTTAGGGGAATATGATGCTGAATAAGATTCATCATTGCTCTGAGTAAAACCAAGACACTTTATGATTATTTAAGGACACTTGTATTCGGTTTTGCTCTATGACTAACCACATTAACAATCAAATAGTATCTACATCAAAGTTTTCTTTTTTTCTAAAGAGTTTGTATCACAGTCAGAACCTAATTTGGAGTTTTTCTTCACTCAAGCTATATTGTTACCTCTTCTGTTGATGATCCAGAAAATTTGTAACTGATCACATATTTGTGTGATTTTGCAAGATGAGGCAAGAAACATACTTTATTAAGAATATAGGGGGGCGGAGCAAGATGGCGGAGGAGTAGGAGACCTGGATTTCATCTCCTCTCAGGAATTCAGCTGGATAGGGATCAAACCATTCTGAACACCTACAAACTCAACAGCAGATCGAAGAAAAGAATAGCAACAACTCTCTGAACAGAAAAGCGACCACTTTCTGGAAGGTAGGACGTGCAGAGAAGTGAATCCGAGGCGATATTCGGGAGGATAGACGGCGGGGGGGGGCCTCCATCGGCCGCTTCTGGCAAGTGATAGAGCCACGTAGCACAAAATCGGAACTTTTAGAAGTCTGCTCTGCTGAGGGACGTCACTCTGGTGGCTAAGTGGGGGGTAGAACCCTCGCGGGACAGTGTGGTCTCAGGACCCTCGGGGTCACAGAAAGACCGGGGGTGCCTGAGTGCGGCAGAGCTCCCAGGTATCGGAGCAGGGAAGCCGGCTGCAGAGACGGAGCCCAGGCGCGGGCTCTCAGCTCGGGGTTGCTATAAACCGTGATCCGCGGCACAGTCGGGCCACTGCTCCTCCAGCAGGGACCCAACAAGCGACAGATCCAGGGACACTCACCTTCTTCCCCCTGGAGGAGCGGCACAGGAGCGCACCGCGGGGATCTGCTGGGTTGGGGACTCCACCCAGGGTCGGGTGCCAGAGATAGAAACGCGCGGTCACAGGCCGGGTGAGCACAGAGTGCGACCGGAGACCGGGGAGAAGGGAGTGACTGACTACTTTTCTCTGGGGGCTCGCTGAGGAGCAGGACCCCGAGTTCTCAGCTCCTCCGGGGCGGAGATTGGGAGGCCGCCATTTTCACTCTCAGCCTCCAAAGCTGTACGGAAAGCTTGCAGGGAACAAAAGCTCCGGAGAGCAAACCCGAGCAGATGACTTAGCCCGGACCGGCAAGGGCGGGGCAATCCCGCCTCCGGCAAAGACATTTGGGAACCACGGCAACAGGCCCCTCCCCCAGAAGATCAGCGAGAACAGCCAGCCAAGACCAGGTTTACCGATCAATGAGAACGGCAGAACTCCAGCGCTAGGGGAATACTGCACATAGAATCCATGGCTTTTTTACCATGATTCTTTAGTCTTTCAAAGTAAATTATTTTTTTAACTGTCTTTTTTTCTTTTTTCTTTTTTTCTTTTTTTTTGAGTTTTTCTTTTTCCCTTTTTCAACCAACATCTTATCAATCCCTTTTTTTAAAAAAACATTTTTATTTTTCATTTTTAGAGTCATATTCTATCCCTTCATAGTAGTTACCCGTATTTTTGGCATATATATATAAGTTGTTCTCTCTTTAAAATTTTGAGATAGTTTCTTCGAACAGATCAAAATATACTCTAAATCTCTAGTGTATGGTTTTTTTCTACTCCACTGCCTGATCACATTCTCTCCCTTTTTTCTTTTTTTAAATCCTCTTCTTTCTTTTTTCAAACAACTTATCAATTCCTTTTATAAAATTTTTTATAATTTCCATCTTTACAGTCATATTCCATCCCTTCATCATATCAACACTTATTTTTGTACACATATAAGTTTTTCTTTCTTTAAAATTTTGGGAGGCACTTTCTTTTAACAGACCAAAATACACCCAAAATCTAGTGTGTGGCACTGATCTATAAACCAGCCTGATCATATTTGATCACATTCTGTTTTTGTTTTGTTTTGTTTTGTTCTGCTTTTGTTTGTTTTTATCTTTATCTTTTTCTTTTTTCTTTTTTTCTTTCTTTTTCTTTTTTCTCTCTTTCCCTTTCTTTTCCCACTGCTTCAGGTCTTTTCTGATTTGTTTAGAATATATTTTCTGGGGACGTTGTTACCCTGCTAGCATTTTGTTCTCTCATTAATCTATTCTCCTCTGCACAAAATGACAACACGGAAAAAATCACCTCAACAAAAAGAACAAGAGGTAGTACCGACTGCCAGGGACCTACTCAATACTGACATTAGTACAATGTCAGATCTAGAGTTCAGAATCATCACTTTAAAGATATTGGCTGGGCTTGAAAAAAGCATGGAAGTTATTAGAGAAACCCTTTCTGGAGAAGTAAAAGAACTAAAATCTAACCAAGTCGAAATCAAAAAGGCTATTAATGAGGTGCAATCAAATATGGGGGTGCTAACTGCTAGGATAAATGAGGCAGAAGAAAGAATCAGTGAGATAGAAGACCAAATGATGGAAAATAAAGAAGCTGAGAAAAAGAGAGAGAAACAACTACTGGACCACGAGGGCAGAATTTGAGAGATAAACGATACCATAAGACGAAACAACATTAGAATAATTGGGATCCCAGAAGAAGAAGAAAGAGAGAGAGGGGCAGAAGGTATAATGGAGCAAATTATAGCAGAGAACTTCCCTAATTTGGGGAAGGAAAGAGGCATCAAAATCCAGGAAGCACAGAGAACCCCTCTCAAAATCAATAAAAATAGGTCAACACCCTGACATCTAATAGTAAAACTTACGAGTCTCAGAGACAAAGAGAAAATCCTGAAAGCAGCTCGGGAGAAGAGATATGTAACCTACAATGGTAGAAACATTAGATTGGCAACAGACTTATCCACAGAGACCTGGCAGGCCAGAAAGGACTGGCAGGACATATTCAGAGCACTAAATGAGAAAAATATGCAGCCAAGAATACTATATCCAGCTAGGCTGTCATTGAAAATTGAAGGAGAGATAAAAAGTCTTCCAGGACAAACAAAAACTAAAGGAATTTGCAAACACGAAACCAGCCCTACAAGAAATCTTGAAAGGGGTCCTCTAAGCAAAGAGAGAGCCTAAAAGCAACATAGACCAGAAAGAAACACAAACAATAAACAGTAACAGTCACTTTACAGGCAATGCAATGGCACTAAATTCCTATCTTTCAATAGTTACCCTGAATGTAAATGGGCTAAATGCCCCAATCAAAAGACACAGGCTATCAGATTGGATTAAAAAACAAGACCCATTGATATGCTGTCTGCAAGAGACTCATTTTAGACCCAAAGACACCCCCAGATTGAAAGTGAGGGGGTGGAAAACCATTTACCATGCTAATGGACACCAAAAGAAAGCTGGGGTGGCAATCCTTATATCAGACAAATTAGATTTTAAACCAAAGACTATAATAAGAGATGAGGAAGGACACTATATCCTACTTAAAGGGTCTATCCAACAAGAAGATCTAACAATTGTAAATATCTATGCCCCTAACATGGAAGCAGCCAATTATATAAGCCAATTAAGAACAAAAGCAAAGAAACACATCGACAACAATACAATAATAGTGGGGGACTTTAACACCCCCCTCACTGAAATGGACAGATCGTCTAAGCAAAAGATCAACAAGGAAATAAAGACTTTAAATGACACACTGGACCAAATGGACTTCACAGACATATTCAGAACATTCCATCCCAAAGCAACGGAATACACATTCTTCTCTAGTGCCCATGGAACATTCTCCAGAATAGATCACATCCGAGGTCATAAATCAGGTCTCAACCAGTACCAAAAGATTGGGATCATTCCCTGCCTATTTTCAGACCACAATGCTTTGAAACTAGAACTCAATCACAAGAGGAAAGTCGGAATGAACTCAAATACATGGAGGCTAAACAGCATCCTACTGAAGAATGAATGGGTCAACCAGGAAATTAAAGAAGAATTAAAAAAATTCATGGAAACCAATGAAAATGAAAACACAACTGTTCAAAATCTTTGGGATACAGCAAAGGCAGTCCTAAGAGGAAAGTATATAGCAATACAAGCCTTTCTCAAGAAACAAGAAAGGTCTCAAATACACAACCTAACCCTACACCTAAAGGAGCTGGAGAAAGAACAGCAAATAAAGCCTAAACCCAGCAGGAGAAGAGAAATCATAAAGATCAGAGCAGAAATCAATGAAATAGAAACCAAAAGAACAGTAGAACAGATCAACGAAACTAGGAGCTGGTTCTTTGAAAGAATTAACAAGATTGATAAACCCCTGGCCAGACTTCTCAAAAAGAAAAGAGCAATGACCCAAATCAACAAAATCATGAATGAAAGAGGAGAGATCACAACCAACACCAAAGAAATACAAACAATTATAAGAACATATTATGAGCAACTCTATGCCAGCAAATTAGATAACCTGGAAGAAATGGATGCATTCCTAGAGATGTATCAACTACCAAAACTGAACCAGGAAGAAATAGAAAACCTGAACAGACCTATAAGCACTAAGGAAATTGAAGCAGTCATCAAAAATCTCCAAAACACAAAAGCCCAGGGCCAGATGGCTTCCCAGGGGAATTCTACCAAACATTTCAAGAAGAATTAATACCTATTCTTCTGAAACTGTTCCAAAAAATAGAAATGGAAGGAAAACTTCCAAACTCATTTTATGAGGCCAGCATTACCTTGATCCCAAAACCAGACAAAGACCCCATCCAAAAGGAGAATTACAGACCAATATCCCTGATGAACATGGATGCAAAAATTCTCACCAAAATCCTATCCAATAGGATCCAACAGTACATTAAAAGGATTATTCACCACAACCAAGTGGGATTTATCCCTGGGCTGCAAGGTTGGTTCAACATCCGCAAATCAATCAACGTGATACAATACATTAACAAAAGAAAGAACAAGAATCATATGATCCTCTCAATAGATGCAGAAAAAGCATTTGACAAAGTACAGCATCCTTTCTTGATCAAAACTCTTCAGAGTATAGGGATAGAGGGTACATACCTCAATATCATAAAAGCCATCCATGAAAAACCTACAGCGAATATCATTCTCAATGGGGAAAAACTGAGAGCTTTCCCCCTAAGGTCAGGAACGTGGCAGGGATGTCCACTATCACCACTGCTATTCAACATAGTATTGGAAGTCCTAGCCACAGCAATCAGACAACAAAAAGAAATAAAAGCATCCAAATTGGCAAAGAAGAAGTCAAACTCTCACTCTTTGCAGATGATATGATACTTTATGTGGAAAATCCCAAAGACTCCAGCCCAAAACTGCTAGAACTCATACAGGAATTCAGTCAAGTGGCAGGATATAAAATCAATGCACAGAAGTCAGTGGCATTCCTATACACCAACAACAAATCAGAAGAAAGAGAAATTAAGGAGTCGATCCCATTTACAATTGCACCCAAGACGATAAGATACCTAGGAATAAATCTAACCAAAGAGGCAAAGGATCTGTACTCAGAAAACTATAAAATACTCATGAAAGAAATTGAGGAAGACACAAAGAAATGGAAAAACGTTCCATGCTCATGGATTGGAAGAACAAATATTGTGAAGATGTCAATGCTACCTAGAGCAATCTACACATTTAATGCAATCCCCATCAAAATACCATCCATTTTTTTCAAAGAAATGGAACAAATAATCCTAAAATTTGTATGGAACCAGAAAAGACCCCGCATAGCCAGAGGAATGTTGAAAAAGAAAAGCAAAGCTGGCAGCATCACAATTCCGGACTTCCAGCTCTACTACAAAGCTGTCATCATCAAGACAGTATGGTACTGGCACAAAAACAGACACATAGATCAATGGAACAGAATAGAGAGCCCAGAAATGGACCCTCAACTCTATGGTCAACTAATCTTTGACAAAGCAGGAAAGAATGTCCAATGGAAAAAAGACAGTCTCTTCAAGAAATGGTGTTGGGAAAATTGGACAGCCACATGCAGAAGAATGAAACTGGACCATTTCCTTACACCACACACAAAAATAGACTCCAAATGGTTGAAAGACCTCAATGTGAGATAGGAGTCCATCAAAATCCTAAAGGAGAACACAGGCAGCAACCTCTTCAACCTCAGCTGCAGCAAATTCTTCCTAGAAACATCGCCAAAGGCAAGGGAAGCAAGAGCAAAAAGGAACTATTGGGACATCTTCAAGATAAAAAGCTTTTGCAAAGCAAAGGAAACAGTCAACAAAACCAAAAGACAACTGACAGAATGGGAGAAGATATTTGCAAATGACATATCCGATAAAGGGCTAGTATCCAAAATCTATAAAGAACTCACCAAACTCAACACCAAAAGAATAGAGAATCCAATCAAGAAATGGGCAGAAGACATGAACAGACATTTTTCCAAGGAAGACATCCAAATGGCCAACAGACACATGAAAAAGTGCTCAATATCGCTTGGAATCAGGGAAATCCAAATCAAAACCTCAATGAGATACCACCTCACACCAGTCAGAATGGCTAAAATTAACAAGTCAGGAAATGACAGATATTGGTGGGGATGCGGAGAAAGGGAAACCCTCCTACACTGTTGGTGGGAATGCAAGCTGGTGCAGCCACTCTGGAAAACAGTATGGAGGTTCCTCAAAAAGTTGAAAATAGAGCTACCATATGATCCAGCAATTGCACTCCTGGGTATTTACCCCAAAGATACAAAAGTAGGGACCCGAAAGGCTACGAGCACCCCGATGTTTATAGCAGCAATGTCCACAATAGCCAAACTGTGGAAAGAGCCAAGATGTCCATCAACAGATGAATGGATAAAGAAGAGGTGGTATATATATACAATGGAATATTATGCAGCCATCAAAAGGAATGAGATCTTGCCATTTGCAACGACGTGGATGGAACTGGAGGGTATTATGCTGAGCGAAATAAGTCAAACAGAGAAAGACATGTATCATATGACCTCACTGATATGAGGAATTCTTAATCTTAGGAAATAAACTGAGGGTTGTTGGAGTGGGGGGTGGGGTGGGAGGGATGGGGTGATTGGGTGATGGACACTGGGGAGGGTATGTGCTCTGGTAAGTGCTGTGAATTGTGCAAGACTGTTGAATCTCAGATCTGTACCTCTGAAACAAATAATGCAATATGTGTTAAGAAAGAAAAAAAGAAGAAGAAGATAGCAGGAGGGGAAGAACGAAGGGGGGGAAATCGGAGGGGGAGAAGAACCATGAGAGACGATGGACTCTGAAAAACAAACTGAGGGTTCTAGAGGGGAGGGGGGTGGGAGGATGGGTTAGCCTGGTGATGGGTATTGAGGAGGGCACGTTCTGCATGAAGCACTGGGTGTTATGCACAAACAATGAATCATGGAACACTGTATCTAAAACTAA